>NC_133532.1:55265333-55574053 GCF_048544455.1 Silene latifolia | reverse complement strand
AACTAACAACGATAGATAAAACTATACTAAACATGGTATAAAGATGAAATAACAGACAAGTGAAATAAATGCTTGTAAAAGGAAATAAAACTATGAATTAAAGAGATTAAGGAATTACACAATCGAAGATCCTAAATTGAAAGCAACGTTGAACAAGAGTCTTAAAACCGAAGTTAATAAAAACTGAATGATTCAAATGATCCCTAAACCTAATTAAGTCTCTCCTATTTATAGGAGAGATGTTTATTAACCTAAATACGATAATTTAAGATATTAAGTAAACAAGTTCACGAAAGAAAATCTCGCGTCCGATAACAAATTGTTCGATCGAGTACTTTGACACTTCTCAATCGATCACTTCCAGGTAAAAACCTCTCAATCGAGTACAAAATCTACTCGATCGAGGAACACCAAAAAGCCACCTCTCGATCGAACATAGAATGAGTTCGATCAAGGACTTCTCACCATCACAAAGCTCTCGATCGAGCAACTAAGCCACCAAAAGCTCTCGATCGAAGGATCTACCACTAAATCAGGTATAGGACGTTGATTTATCTTCCAAGACAACCTTTAACCCACAAGGTAGCTTAGGCGATCCTCATGGATATGCAACTTATCAGGAAACTTTTCTTGACTATTATCCTTTCAGTGTTCCCAATGATGAGGACGAGGTGCTCAAATGGGTGAATGCTCAAAGCCAGATGCCGAAGCCAGTTTGGAAGAGTAAATGTTCAAGCATGGACCGATGATTACGAGTCTAGATCTGAAATCGAGTCAAAATCCGAGTCCGAGTCTTAGGCTTTTTATCCCATAATTTTGTCATAGTGTCTTTCTTCGTGTCCATTTCCGTTTCTAGTGACAACCTGGGGGCTGTCCCACGATTCACATGTCTTTTCGAGTCTATGTTAAGTACATTCATTACTCATTTCAATAAAAATACACTTTTCAATCCACGTATTCTATCATATTCTCTGCTTTACCATTTTCTGTGACAACAAGAATTGATTTGAGACATTTTTTAAAAACAAACAACAACAACACATGACAGTCGATGTGAGTGCACTTATATGATGTTGTATCATGCCCTTTGCCTCTATAGTATTTACAGTAGGCATTCTCATCCCGAACTTGGATTTCTTCTCCTGGATTAGGCGTAGGTCCTATAGGCTTCAACATTCATTGTTCCATGAGTCTCTGAAAGGCATCGGCGTATCTAATACCAATGTTGGTAAATTTCCTAGGAGGTGTGCCCTTATTTTCGGAAGCCTTTGTAAATGGCCTCAGAGGGTTGTTAGGTTTCTTTGACGAAGGGTCCATGAGGTTGCCTTTGTTGATTTTGATTCTTGGATGAGAAGAACTAGGAATAGATCGCTCACTTTTTGCTTTCTCCTTAAGATCGTCAAGTTGAGGGTTTGTCTTGAAACTTTTCATCTTGAGAGGTTGGGCATCAAGCTTCTTACCCATTTCAGCAAACTGGTTCTCCATCTTGGAAAGTCGAGAGACGTATCCCAACGCTTGAGGCATTCTCGCTCCAATTCTCCCATCTCCTAAATGCACGCTAAAGGGACAGTTCCAAGCTTATTTTTGCTTCTTTCAGGTCTATTCCTACCATTAAAGACAAGCGAACCAAATTAGACTATTTTGGGCATTTCGTAGCCTAGAACTACGGGAATGCATAAAAATGGTTGCAAATAAGGCTTAAAAAGACTATATAAAATGCACGCATTAAATCTCACCAAACCAAAACTTTGCTTGTCCCCAATCAAACTATATGCAACTAACTAATAGAACGGAATAAAACTCAGAGCTTGCTACAAATCGTCCACTTAAACGAATTTAATGCAAGCAAACTAACAATTATAGTAAAAACAGTCAAATGCAAACAAGTTATAATATGTTTATAATAAAGCTGAACCGTCGACCTTACAATACCTTTAAAATAGGACTCTCACGGGTCACACTTCTCTCATGAATTCAATCTAGTATGAAAGACAATTTTAGCTACCGTACACACACACATTCCAACTAAACAAGGTCCTGTAACAGCCAAGTGCTTAAAAAAGTTTGGAAAAGTGAGGTAATGGGTTCGAAGAGGCAAAACATTTTGGGAATGTGAGGGTAATAGCCAAGATAGCATCCTAACAAAACCAAATAAAAAATATCCGCTTCTAATGCATCTCCAAAAATAAGCACAAATGTCTTTGATTGGCATAAAAACTCACTAAGCCAAAAAAACTCCTCCTCATAAGATATGATAAAAGCATAGGAGCAAAACCGATATCAGTCGAAATTTTTTTTCTTTGTTTTTCTTTGTTTTTCTTCGGTTTTCTTTTTTTTTTTTCTTTTTTTTTTGGTGAAGTGTAAGTATATTAATCAAAAAATATCGCCCAAGTATAAGCTACCACACTAAGTGACAAACAAAATTCAAGATATTAAGTGTCTAAGCTATTCATCCATACATGATCACTCCGTTTCAACATACTCCTATTCCTTCTACTCCATCGTTGCTTGACATTGAACAAAATTTGTGATATGATAAACTCAGGACGTAGTACCTGGCCATATACTCTAGCAATATTCCTTGTCTGCCAAATCTCATAAGTGAGGCTCACAACACAAGCACTCACAAAATTACGCTGTAGTTTACTCCTCCCTCTTCCGCATTTATGCCACTTTGTTCAAACAACCGAGGTGGGAAAGTAGTTCTTAATCTCATTTGCAAAGCTCGATGCATCTCTCGATTGAATGCACAATGAAAGAACAGGTGGGCATGGTCTTGGCGCATCATCACGGAGAAAGCACCTATCATCCTGTCCAAATCCCATTCTCGATTATTCTATCTCTCGTCAGAAGCCTCTGGTGTTTGGATGCCCAGTAAATGAAAGATGTTTTGGGTACGTTCAGGGGATTCCAATAGACATGTCTCCAAGGAACTTTTGGTGCAGGTGGCTTTAACCAAAAGTAACCCTCTGCAACAATATAAGGTTTAGTGTTTTGTAGCCAGAGGTCACCAGAATATCGCTTTGCACTTATCTTTAACCTTGATTATCTTCTTCCAAGACCACTGCAGTCAATGGAGCAAAGATAGTCTTGCCATTAGTACCTTTCATATACACATGATTAACCCCAGCGAACCCATAAGTGATCCTTTTTGTAGCCACCACCAAGTGTACTTCCCTAATAAAGCTCTATTCCACAACTTCAAGTTTTTTATACCAAGTCCTCCCTCTTCCTTAGGATTACAACAGGTATTCTAACTCACATTAGGTTCTCTTGAGTAAGAATCTTTGCCCTCCCAAAGAAAATTTCTGCACATAGAATCAATTCTATTCATGACACCACTGGGGATTAGGAATATAGTGGCCCAGTAAGAGTGTAATGAAGTTAAGACAGCATTCACCAAAACCAGACGGTCAGCATATGAAAAATGTCTAGTTCCCCAAGCTCTGATCCTTGCCACAATCTTTTCTGTGAGTTTGACACACTCATTTTTAGCCAGTCTTTTTGAAGAGATGGGTACTCCCAGGTATTTGAATGGCAATGCCCCTCTCCTAAACCCTGAAATCTGCCTTATGTTACTGATGATCTGATCAGGAACCCCATTGAAGTAAATGTCAGTTTTCTCCTTTTTAAGCAAAGTCCAGAATAAGAAGAGAAGGTAGAGAAACCTCTTAACATCCACATGATAGAAGCCTCAGTGCCTTTGCAAAAAAGAAATAAATCATCTGCAAACAGCAGATGATTTAGCCTGATATGCCCACACATTGGGTGGTAGCTAAAATCATTTTGTTGAGCAACCACACCCAAAATCCTAGATAAATAGTCCATACAGAGGGAGAAAATTAGAGGGGAGAGTGGGTCTCCTTGCCTTAACCCTCTCTTTCCTTTAAAAAAGCCAAAAGAGCTCCCATTGATGTTTAGAGAATAGGATGGAGTGGAAATGCAAGTCATTACAAGGTGAATAAACTTCTTAGGAAACTTTAGAGCACACAACATTTGTTTCACAAACCCCCATTCTACAGTTTCATAAGCCTTCCTAAGATCAATCTTAATTAAGCACCTTGGGGAAGCTGCTTTCCTATTATACAATCTCACCAAGTCTTAACAAATTAGAACATTTTCCACAATGCTTCTCCCTTTCACAAAAGCCCCTTGACTACTACAGATGATATCAGGTAACACCTCTCCTAGCCTATTGCATAGAATTTTTGCAACGCTCTTGTAAATGATGTTGCAACAGGCAATTAGACGGTAATCAAGAACAGAAACATGGTGGCTAATTTTAGGTATAAGTGTAATATTAGTGGTGTTCACCTGTTTCAATAGCTGGCCAGTATTGAAAAAATCCAAAACAACAGTAACAATATCAGTCCCATTCTTTTTTTTTGAAATATTCTTTTTCCAATTCTCCTTCTCCATACTATCAACTCCCGTCTTTCAATGCAAACCAAATTCGGCACGATAAACAAAATACCCGCATAAACAATCACTAAACTATCTTGACAAGGCAGTCTAAGTTTCGGATGTAGTTAATGGTCAAAAGGAAAATTTGGCTAAATGTTGAGTTAACGGGTATTAATGGAAGAAAAGGGAATGTAAGCACCTCCCTGCATGTGACACCAACCACTAACCCGAATGTATGTAGGCAATAAGCAATTGAATTTAATAAGCACCTCCCTGCATGTGACACCAACCACGGGGAAAGTCAGGGAAAAGGCGGGGGCAATGCGAGTCACTAGCCCGCCAGACGCTATCGTGCCTGATACTTTTAAACCGACAGTGTTAAAATGCTAAGCTGTCAAGTAGGCGATGTTAAAAACAAATGGGGCACCGGTATCAATGTTCAGGTATCCATCTAAAATGGACAACTCAGTATTATTAACGTTGTTAGGCTCATGACGACCAAAAATAGTTTCTCCAAGCAGACAGAGAAAGTAACGGGCTGGGGGTAAGTGGACGTGGGCACCACGACGCTGACCGTAGAGGATGTGTGACAATGTAGTCCAAACCTGAGGTATGAGCTTCCTAGGGGGCTCAATGCAGCCATCACAAAGTAAGACTAACCGTTCCCCGAACTCAGCTTAAGTCTAAGAAACAGTCGTGTTAAACAAGACGGAAAGTGATGCAAGTACTCCTATGGTCAGTCGCATAGGCTGCTGGGTGAAATTCGAAAGAGCTAACAAATTCTAAGGTCAATGTCCTATAGGTGAGCTCCTTCAAATTAGCCAATCCTGACATTCCCGTCCCATTGAGTAGGTCAACAATGGGCGCTAAAATTCCTAGTCTCTCTAGGGAAGGTCGACATAGAAAACGGGTCGAAGTCATGTGACATTTTATCAAATTTAAAAAACGAGTACAGTGGGGACGAGGACAAAATCGTAACTCCCGAAACTCGGTAGAGATTCCTTAGAAGTGGCAAAGAACATTCCTTGCAGGGACCCGCATCACAAAGAAAGACAGAAACCCGTGCCCGTCCCGGACCATAAACCAAAGAAAGAAGCGATTGCAATAGTGGCGAGACGACAACGGGAGCAAAGTGATGTAATGGGTGTTGACACAGCGGGGTGACACCACCGGGGTAGTAGCTGTAGCAGCAATAGTGGCGACAGCAGCTATGGTGACAGTGGTGGCAGCAGGGACCATAACCAAAAAAGGTGTCGAAGTCGACGTGGAGGCTGTCGACATTGGCTTTTCGACTCCTGCATTTTTATCACGCTCCATAACTATAACAAAAGCAAGTTCCGATTAAAAATCAAGAAACAAAATCGAAATTTCCCCAAATCAATTTTCAAAACCCTAATTTGTATAAAAACTAAGGGGAAATTGCAATTAGACAATAAAGAAAGGGGAAAGAACTTACTTTAATGATTACCCAACAAGAAAATCAATTAAAACAAAAGCAAACTCAAATTAATCGAATAAAATCGTTTTTTTCGTAAACCCTAGCTCGAAAATCATCAAATTAAACGAGATTTTTTGAAGCACATAAGGGGAAAATGGTTTAATTGATGCTTAGATAGTATTTGGGTAATTTTATTGGTCGATTTAGGGAAGAGAATGTAAAATTAGGTTAGGGATTTGAGGGTGTCGATATAATTGGGAAAAATTATAAAACAAGCAAATGAACATAACTGAGGAAGAAAAACTCCCTCGTGTGTTTAAGTGTCCAGACTGCTCGATCGAGAACTTTGGAGTTGCTCGATCGAGAACTTTCATCCTCACTGTGCTCGATCGAGTGCTTTTTCTACTCGATCGAGAACCCCTCAAAATTACTTGCTCGATGAGAGGTTGTAACAACTCGATCGTGGACTTTTGCTTGGGCATTTACTCGATCGAGAACCTAAAGTGCTCGATCGAGGACTTCTTTCTTGGAACGCTTCCCAATGATTAGTATTGTTCCCAAAACCTGCAATTTACGCAAAAACACTTCCAAAAATACCAAAATAAAAATAAGCAATCTATATTCGTCCTAAGCTAATTAAACTGATTAAACTATTCCTAATGTCTAAATGAAATAAGAATATCTAACAAATCCAAAATTAAAAATTGTTTTACAAGCCGAATAGCACTACGACTCATCCTCCAAAACACTTGAATCGCCTAAAAGAAGGCTTTCGGGATCGAGGAGGTCCCCTCAGCATCGTGGACCGTCTCTTTAGGCCTCCATACAATTGAATTGGTCAAAGGAGAATTTTTCGTTTCCGTATATGCTTTTACTGTTTTCTTTGCTTTGTCGGCCTGTCCTTCTCTCCTTCTTTCACGCCTTTGTCTTTGACACCGTCTTTACCAATGAGCTCAAATTCCAAGGTGTTCTCATCACCAGGATCTCCAATGGTCCTACATACTGCTCCCAATCTAGGGCGGATGTTTCATACGACAGCATATGACTCAATATCGGCGGGAGATTACGTATCGGGTCTTTTGAGGGAATAACATTGCAGGCTTTTTGGCATAGGGCCCTGCGAACACTAGACTTGTAGAAGGTCAGTTTCTCATCACCTACCTGAAAAGTCAACGTCTACCACCCGACATCTACTCGCACGAGCGGTAAAGAGAAATGGTCGTCCTAAAATAATAGGAGTATATAAGTCTTCGGGGATATCTAAGACTAGGAAGTCGGTGGGAATAAAGAACTTCCCGATTTTGACAGTATGTCCTCTAAGACACCTAAAGGCCATGATAAATTACGATCGGCCGTCTGTACGGTCATATTGGTACAATGGAATTTTGTTAAACCAAGCCTCTTAGCAAGAGACAATGGTAAAACACTCACGCTAACTCCCAAATCGTATAAAGCATTATCAATTAAATGGGCCCCAATGTGACATGGTATAGGAAAACTACCTGGGTTGGACAACTTTGGTAGGGTCTTATTTTGAATAAGGGGCGTGCCCGCCTGTAAAGTCACCATTTCATGGTCATTTATATGCCTCCTACGTACTAAAATGTCTTTCATAAATTTCATGTAAGAGGATACCAGGTTAGTAACTCAAGCCAAATGGTACAAGAACATGAAGACTTTTCAAATTTTCGGCAAACTTGCCAAATTGTTGCTCAATCTTCTTGTTCTGTAATATTTTTGGAAATGGGACCGAAGGCGGAGTAGACGGGTCTTCATTTTTCTTCTTATTGTCGCCCAAAGTAGATTTTGACGATGAACCAAATTGTTTCAAAGAACTAAATAATTCGATCGAGCGGATGGGGAGCTCGGTCGAACATTTTCTTCAAGAAATCCTCACGATCGAGGAGTAGTGTTAGGTCGATAGACCTTCTCCCGATGTCAAAGGTGCTCGAACGAGCACTCCATACTTCTCGATCGAACACTTCTTCTGGTAATTCATTCGATCAAGCAGAGTAAGGCTCTCGATCGAGTTTTTGAAAAGTGGCAGGCGAGGCTTTATTGTACTCTTTCTCTTGAACAGTAATTTCAACATCCGAGTCATCATTTTCAGTATCAATAAGCAAATCCAGTCCTTCATAGGGAAGACCATTTCTGGTTCAAACAACATACACCGTCTCAGGTTTCCTAAAATTTCGCTCAAAGAATTACTTGAGCTAACCGAGTCTCAAGTCTCTCGATAACGGAAACTTTAGTTTGCATGACTTGCACAATTTTTTGCGTGTGTAATACAAGTGCTTTCACCAAAGATGTCAATTCTACAATTTCTTCTTTCTGTTTATCAGGAGGAAGAGTTTATTGTTGCAGTGGCCAAACAAATGGAGGCTTTTGGAAGCCATGTTGCTGTAGCGGATGTGACGGCGCATAGTGAATCTGCAGCAGAGGTGGGGTATAGTTTGGGTGACTCCCACGTTAGTAACCATAGTGATAATTACCTCATCTATCTCTTTGAAAAGCTAGTTGTTAAACGCGGTGATTAAAAACACAAACCTAATTCAGCCTAGCCTAATCACCTAATCTTAACCTCTCTAATTACCATGACTCCCCTATATCCTAGCACAAGGGATTTAGCTACTCATGACGATGATAAAACTAACAACGATAGATAAAACTATACTAAACATGGTATAAAGATGAAATAACAGACAAGTGAAATAAATGCTTGTAAAAGGAAATAAAACTATGAATTAAAGAGATTAAGGAATTACACAATCGAAGATCCGGAAATTGAAAGCAACGTTGAACAAGAGTCGGAAAACTGAAGTTAATAAAAAACTGAATGATTCAAATGATCCCTAAACCTAATTAAGTCTCTCCTATTTATAGGAGAGATGTTTATTAACCTAAATACGATAATTTAAGATATTAAGTAAACAAGTTCACGAAAGAAAATCTCGCGTCCGATAACAAATTGTTCGATCGAGTACTTTGACACTTCTCAATCGATCACTTCCAGGTAAAAACCTCTCAATCGAGTACAAAATCTACTCGATCGAGGAACACCAAAAAGCCACCTCTCGATCGAACATAGAATGAGTTCGATCAAGGACTTCTCACCATCACAAAGCTCTCGATCGAGCAACTAAGCCACCAAAAGCTCTCGATCGAAGGATCTACCACTAAATCAGGTATAGGACGTTGATTTATCTTCCAAGACAACCTTTAACCCACAAGGTAGCTTAGGCGATCCTCATGGATATGCAACTTATCAGGAAACTTTTCTTGACTATTATCCTTTCAGTGTTCCCAATGATGAGGACGAGGTGCTCAAATGGGTGAATGCTCAAAGCCAGATGCCGAAGCCAGTTGCTGGAAGAGTAAATGTTCAAGCATGGACCGATGATTACGAGTCTAGATCTGAAATCGAGTCAAAATCCGAGTCCGAGTCTTAGGCTTTTTAACCCATAATTTTGTCATAGTGTCTTTCTTCGTGTCCATTTCCGTTTCTAGTGACAACCTGGGGGCTGTCCCACGATTCACATGTCTTTTCGAGTCTATGTTAAGTACATTCATTACTCATTTCAATAAAAATACACTTTTCAATACACGTATTCTATCATATTCTCTGCTTTACCATTTTCTGTGACAACAAGAATTGATTTGAGACATTTTTTAAAAACAAACAACAACAACACATGACAGTCGATGTGAGTGCACTTATATGATGTTGTATCATGCCCTTTGCCTCTATAGTATTTACAGTAGGCATTCTCATCCCAGAACTTGGATTTCTTCTCTGGATTAGGCGTAGGTCCTATAGGCTTCAACATTCATTGTTCCATGAGTCTCTGAAAGGCATCGGCGTATCTAATACCAATGTTGGTAAATTTCCTAGGAGGTGTGCCCTTATTTTCGGAAGCCTTTGTAAATGGCCTCAGAGGGTTGTTAGGTTTCTTTGACGAAGGGTCCATGAGGTTGCCTTTGTTGATTTTGATTCTTGGATGAGAAGAACTAGGAATAGATCGCTCACTTTTTGCTTTCTCCTTAAGACTGTCAAGTTGAGGGTTTGTCTTGAAACTTTTCATCTTGAGAGGTTGGGCATCAAGCTTCTTACCCATTTCAGCAAACTGGTTCTCCATCTTGGAAAGTCGAGAGACGTATCCCAACGCAGAGGCATTCTCGCTCCAATTCTCCCATCTCCTAAATGCACGCTAAAGGGACAGTTCCAAGCTTATTTTTGCTTCTTTCAGGTCTATTCCTACAATTAAAGACAAGCGAACCAAATTAGACTATTTTGGGCATTTCGTAGCCTAGAACTACGGGAATGCATAAAAATGGTTGCAAATAAGGCTTAAAAAGACTATATAAAATGCACGCATTAAATCTCACCAAACCAAAACTTTGCTTGTCCCCAATCAAACTATATGCAACTAACTAATAGAACGGAATAAAACTCAGAGCTTGCTACAAATCGTCCACTTAAACGAATTTAATGCAAGCAAACTAACAATTATAGTAAAAACAGTCAAATGCAAACAAGTTATAATATGTTTATAATAAAGCTGAACCGTCGACCTTACAATACCTTTAAAATAGGACTCTCACGGGTCACACTTCTCTCATGAATTCAATCTAGTATGAAAGACAATTTTAGCTACCGTACACACACACATTCCAACTAAACAAGGTCCTGTAACAGCCAAGTGCTTAAAAAAGTTTGGAAAAGTGAGGTAATGGGTTCGAAGAGGCAAAACATTTTGGGAATGTGAGGGTAATAGCCAAGATAGCATCCTAACAAAACCAAATAAAAAATATCCGCTTCTAATGCATCTCCAAAAATAAGCACAAATGTCTTTGATTGGCATAAAAACTCACTAAGCCAAAAAAACTCCTCCTCATAAGATATGATAAAAGCATAGGAGCAAAACCGATATCGTCAAATTTTTTTTTCATTTTTTTTCTTTGTTTTTCTTCGGTTTTCTGTTTTTTTTTTCTTTTTTTTTTTGGTGAAGTGTAAGTATATTAATCAAAAAATATCGCCCAAGTATAAGCTACCACACTAAGTGACAAACAAAATTCAAGATATTAAGTGTCTAAGCTATTCATCCATACATGATCACTCCGTTTCAACATACTCCTATTCCTTCTACTCCATCGTTGCTTGACATTGAACAAAATTTGTGATATGATAAACTCAGGACGTAGTACCTGGCCATATACTCTAGCAATATTCCTTGTCTGCCAAATCTCATAAGTGAGGCTCACAACACAAGCACTCACAAAATTACGCTGTAGTTTACTCCTCCCTCTTCCAGATTTATGCCACTGTTCAAACAACCGAGGTGGGAAAGTAGTTCTTAATCTCATTTGCAAAGCTCTGATGCATCTCTGACTGAATGCACAATGAAAGAACAGGTGGGCATGGTCTTCAGGCGCATCATCACAGAGAAAGCACCTATCATCCTGTCCAAATCCCATTCTGATTATTCTATCTCTCGTCAGAAGCCTCTGGTGTTTGGATGCCCAGTAAATGAAAGATGTTTTGGGTACGTTCAGGGGATTCCAATAGACATGTCTCCAAGGAACTTTTGGTGCAGGTGGCTTTAACCAAAAGTAACCCTCTGCAACAATATAAGGTTTAGTGTTTTGTAGCCAGAGGTCACCAGAATATGCTGCTTTGCACTTATCTTTAACCTTGATTATCTTCTTCCAAGACCAGCTGCAGTCCAATGGAGCAGCATAGTCTTGCCAGTTAGTACCTTTCATATACACATGATTAACCCAGCGAACCCATAAGTGATCCTTTTTTGTAGCCAGCCACCAAGTGTACTTCCCTAATAAAGCTCTATTCCACAACTTCAAGTTTTTTATACCAAGTCCTCCCTCTTCCTTAGGATTACAACAGGTATTCTAACTCACATTAGGTTCTCTTGAGTAAGAATCTTTGCCCTCCCAAAGAAAATTTCTGCACATAGAATCAATTCTATTCATGACACCACTGGGGATTAGGAATATAGTGGCCCAGTAAGAGTGTAATGAAGTTAAGACAGCATTCACCAAAACCAGACGGTCAGCATATGAAAAATGTCTAGTTCCCCAAGCTCTGATCCTTGCCACAATCTTTTCTGTGAGTTTGACACACTCATTTTTAGCCAGTCTTTTTGAAGAGATGGGTACTCCCAGGTATTTGAATGGCAATGCCCCTCTCCTAAACCCTGAAATCTGCCTTATGTTACTGATGATCTGATCAGGGAACCCCATTGAAGTAAATGTCAGTTTTCTCCTTTTTAAGCAAAGTCCAGAATAAGAAGAGAAGGTAGAGAAACCTCTTAACATCCACATGATAGAAGCCTCAGTGCCTTTGCAAAAAAGAAATAAATCATCTGCAAACAGCAGATGATTTAGCCTGATATGCCCACACATTGGGTGGTAGCTAAAATCATTTTGTTGAGCAACCACACCCAAAATCCTAGATAAATAGTCCATACAGAGGGAGAAAATTAGAGGGGAGAGTGGGTCTCCTTGCCTTAACCCTCTCTTTCCTTTAAAAAAGCCAAAAGAGCTCCCATTGATGTTTAGAGAATAGGATGGAGTGGAAATGCAAGTCATTACAAGGTGAATAAACTTCTTAGGAAACTTTAGAGCACACAACATTTGTTTCACAAACCCCATTCTACGATTTCATAAGCCTTCCTAAGATCAATCTTAATTAAGCACCTTGGGGAAGCTGCTTTCCTATTATACAATCTCACCAAGTCTTAACAAATTAGAACATTTTCCACAATGCTTCTCCCTTTCACAAAAGCCCCTTGACTACTACAGATGATATCAGGTAACACCTCTCCTAGCCTATTGCATAGAATTTTTGCAACGCTCTTGTAAATGATGTTGCAACAGGCAATTAGACGGTAATCAAGAACAAAAACATGGTGGCTAATTTTAGGTATAAGTGTAATATTAGTGGTGTTCACCTGTTTCAATAGCTGGCCAGTATTGAAAAAATCCAAAACAACAGTAACAATATCAGTCCCATTCTTTTTTTTTGAAATATTCTTTTTCCAATTCTCCTTCTCCATACTATCAACTCCCGTCTTTCAATGCAAACCAAATTCGGCACGATAAACAAAATACCCGCATAAACAATCACTAAACTATCTTGACAAGGCAGTCTAAGTTTCGGATGTAGTTAATGGTCAAAAGGAAAATTTGGCTAAATGTTGAGTTAACGGGTATTAATGGAAGAAAAGGGAATGTAAGCACCTCCCTGCATGTGACACCAACCACTAACCCGAATGTATGTAGGCAATAAGCAATTGAATTTAATAAGCACCTCCCTGCATGTGACACCAACCACGGGGAAAGTCAGGGAAAAGGCGGGGGCAATGCGAGTCACTAGCCCGCCAGACGCTATCGTGCCTGATACTTTTAAACCGACAGTGTTAAAATGCTAAGCTGTCAAGTAGGCGATGTTAAAAACAAATGGGGCACCGGTATCAATGTTCAGGTATCCATCTAAAATGGACAACTCAGTATTATTAACGTTGTTAGGCTCATGACGACCAAAAATAGTTTCTCCAAGCAGACAGAGAAAGTAACGGGTTGGGGGTAAGTGGACGTGGGCACCACGACGCTGACCGTAGAGGATGTGTGACAATGTAGTCCAAACCTGAGGTATGAGCTTCCTAGGGGGCTCAATGCAGCCATCACAAAGTAAGACTAACCGTTCCCCGAACTCAGCTTAAGTCTAAGAAACAGTCGTGTTAAACAAGACGGAAAGTGATGCAAGTACTCCTATGGTCAGTCGCATAGGCTGCTGGGTGAAATTCGAAAGAGCTAACAAATTCTAAGGTCAATGTCCTATAGGTGAGCTCCTTCAAATTAGCCAATCCTGACATTCCCGTCCCATTGAGTAGGTCAACAATGGGCGCTAAAATTCCTAGTCTCTCTAGGGAAGGTCGACATAGAAAACGGGTCGAAGTCATGTGACATTTTATCAAATTTAAAAAACGAGTACAGTGGGACGAGGACAAAAATCGTAACTCCCGAAACTCAGGTAGAGATTCCTTAGAAGTGGCAGCAACATTCCTTGCAGGGACCCGCATCACAGCAGCACAGAAACCCGTGCCCGTCCCGGACCATAAACCAGCAGCAGTTGCAATAGTGGCAGTAACGACAACAGGAGCAGTGACAGTAATGGGTGTTGACACAGCGGGGTGACACCACCGGGGTAGTAGCTGTAGCAGCAATAGTGGCGACAGCAGCTATGGTGACAGTGGTGGCAGCAGGGACCATAACCAAAAAAGGTGTCGAAGTCGACGTGGAGGCTGTCGACATTGGCTTTTCGACTCCTGCATTTTTATCACGCTCCATAACTATAACAAAAGCAAGTTCCGATTAAAAATCAAGAAACAAAATCGAAATTTCCCCAAATCAATTTTCAAAACCCTAATTTGTATAAAAACTAAGGGGAAATTGCAATTAGACAATAAAGAAAGGGGAAAGAACTTACTTTAATGATTACCCAACAAGAAAATCAATTAAAACAAAAGCAAACTCAAATTAATCGAATAAAATCGTTTTTTCGTAAACCCTAGTTTTCGAAAATCATCAAATTAAACGAGATTTTTGAAGCACATAAGGGGAAAATGGTTTAATTGATGCTTAGATAGTATTTGGGTAATTTTATTGGTCGATTTAGGGAAGAGAATGTAAAATTAGGTTAGGGATTTGAGGGTGTCGATATAATTGGGAAAAATTATAAAACAAGCAAATGAACATAACTGAGGAAGAAAAACTCCCTCGTGTGTTTAACTGTCCAGACTGCTCGATCGAGAACTTTGGAGTTGCTCGATCGAGAACTTTCATCCTCACTGTGCTCGATCGAGTGCTTTTTCTACTCGATCGAGAACCCCTCAAAATTACTTGCTCGATGAGAGGTTGTAACAACTCGATCGTGGACTTTTGCTTGGGCATTTACTCGATCGAGAACCTAAAGTGCTCGATCGAGGACTTCTTTCTTGGAACGCTTCCCAATGATTAGTATTGTTCCCAAAACCTGCAATTTACGCAAAAACACTTCCCGCAAAATACCAAAATAAAAATAAGCAGTCTATATTCGTCCTAAGCTAATTAAACTGATTAAACTATTCCTAATGTCTAAATGAAATAAGAATATCTAACAAATCCAAAATTAAAAATTGTTTTACAAGCCGAATAGCACTACGACTCATCCTCCAAAACACTTGAATCGCCTAAAAGAAGGCTTTGATCTGGAGGAGGTCCCCTCAAAGATCGTGGACCGTCTCTTTAGGCCTCCATACAATTGAATTGGTCAAAGGAGAATTTTTCGTTTCCGTATATGCTTTTACTGTTTTCTTTGCTTTGTCGGCCTGTCCTTCTCTCCTTCTTTCACGCCTTTGTCTTTGACACCGTCTTTACCAATGAGCTCAAATTCCAAGGTGTTCTCATCACCAGGATCTCCAATGGTCCTACATACCGCTCCCAATCTAGGGCGGATGTTTCATACGACAGCATATGACTCAATATCAGCGTTCGGAGATTCTCAGATCGGGTCTTTTGAGGGAATAACATTGCAGGGCTTTGCGGCATAGGGCCCTGCGAACACTAGACTTGTAGAAGGTCGGTTTCTCATAACCTACCCGAAAAGTCAACGTCTACCACCCGACATCTACTTCGCACGAGCGGTAAAGAGAAATGGTCGTCCTAAAATAATAGGAGTATATAAGTCTTCGGGGATATCTAAGACTAGGAAGTCAGCGGGAATAAAGAACTTCCCGATTTTGACAGGTATGTCCTCTAAGACACCTAAAGGCCATGATAAATTACGATCGGCCGTCTGTACGGTCATATTGGTACAATGGAATTTTGTTAAACCAAGCCTCTTAGCAAGAGACAATGGTAAAACACTCACGCTAACTCCCAAATCGTATAAAGCATTATCAATTAAATGGGCCCCAATGTGACATGGTATAGGAAAACTACCTGGGTTGGACAACTTTGGTAGGGTCTTATTTTGAATAAGGGCAGTGCCCGCTTCTGTAAAGTCATCTGTTTCATGGTCATTTATATGCCTCCTACGTACTAAAATGTCTTTCATGAATTTCATGTAAGAGGATACCAGGTTAGTAACTCAGCAAATGGTACAAAGAACATGAAGACTTTTCAAATTTTCGGCAAACTTGCCAAATTGTTGCTCAATCTTCTTGTTCTGTAATATTTTTGGAAATGGGACCGGAACTGGAGTAGACGGGTCTTCATTTTTCTTCTTATTGTCGCCCAAAGTAGATTTTGACGATGAACCAGCTGTTTCAGCAACTAAATAATTCGATCGAGCAGATGGGGAGCTCGGTCGAACATTTTCTTCAAGAAATCCTCACGATCGAGGAGTAGTGTTAGGTCGATAGACCTTCTCCCAGTGTACAGTGCTCGAACGAGCACTCCATACTTCTCGATCGAACACTTCTTCTGGTAATTCATTCGATCAAGCAGAGTAAGGCTCTCGATCGAGTTTTTGAAAAGTGGCAGGCGAGGCTTTATTGTACTCTTTCTCTTGAACAGTAATTTCAACATCCGAGTCATCATTTTCAGTATCAATAAGCAAATCCAGTCCTTCATAGGGAAGACCATTTCTGGTTCAAACAACATAGACCGTCTAAGGTTTCCTAAAATTTCGCTCGGCAATTACTTGAGCCAACTGAGTCTCAAGTCTCTCGATAACGGAAACTTTAGTTTGCACAGCTTGCACAATTTTTTGCGTGTGTAATACAAGTGCTTTCACCAAAGATGTCAATTCTACAATTTCTTCTTTCTGTTTATCAGGAGGAAGAGTTTATTGTTGCAGTGGCCAAACAAATGGAGGCTTTTGGAAGCCATGTTGCTGTAGCGGATGTGACGGCGCATAGTGAATCTGCAGCAGAGGTGGGGTATAGTTTGGGTGACTCCCACGTTAGTAACCATAGTGATAATTACCTCATCTATACTGCTGAAAAGCTAGTTGCTGTTAAACGCGGTGATTAAAAACACAAACGTAATTCAGCCTAGCCTAATCACCTAATCTTAACCTCTCTAATTACCATGACTCCCCTATATCCTAGCACAAGGGATTTAGCTACTCATGACGATGATAAAACTAACAACGATAGATAAAACTATACTAAACATGGTATAAAGATGAAATAACAGACAAGTGAAATAAATGCTTGTAAAAGGAAATAAAACTATGAATTAAAGAGATTAAGGAATTACACAATCGAAGATCCGGAAATTGAAAGCAACGTTGAACAAGAGTCGGAAAACTGAAGTTAATAAAAAACTGAATGATTCAAATGATCCCTAAACCTAATTAAGTCTCTCCTATTTATAGGAGAGATGTTTATTAACCTAAATACGATAATTTAAGATATTAAGTAAACAAGTTCACGAAAGAAAATCTCGCGTCCGATAACAAATTGTTTGATCGAGTACTTTGACACTTCTCAATCGATCACTTCCAGCTAAAAACCTCTCAATCGAGTACAAAATCTACTCGATCGAGGAACACAAAAAAGCCACCTCTCGATCGAACATAGAATGAGTTCGATCAAGGACTTCTCACCATCACAAAGCTCTCGATCGAGCAACTAAGCCACCAAAAGCTCTCGATCGAAGGATCTACCACTAAATCAGGTATAGGACATTGATTTATCTTCCAAGACAACCTTTAACCCACAAGGTAGCTTAGGCGATCCTCATGGATATGCAACTTATCAGGAAACTTTTCTTGACTATTATCCTTTCAGTGTTCCCAATGATGAGGACGAGGTGCTCAAATGGGTGAATGCTCAAAGCCAGATGCCGAAGCCAGTTGCTGGAAGAGTAAATGTTCAAGCATGGACCGATGATTACGAGTCTAGATCTGAAATCGAGTCAAAATCCGAGTCCGAGTCTTAGGCTTTTTATCCCATAATTTTGTCATAGTGTCTTTCTTCGTGTCCATTTCCGTTTCTAGTGACAACCTGGGGGCTGTCCCACGAGTCACATGTCTTTTCGAGTCTATGTTAAGTACATTCATTACTCATTTCAATAAAAATACACTTTACAATCCACGTATTCTATCATATTCTCTGCTTTACCATTTTCTGTGACAACAAGAATTGATTTGAGACATTTTTTAAAAACAAACAACAACAACACATGACAGTCGATGTGAGTGCACTTATATGATGTTGTATCATGCCCTTTGCCTCTATAGTATTTACAGTAGGCATTCTCATCCCAGAACTTGGATTTCTTCTCTGGATTAGGCGTAGGTCCTATAGGCTTCAACATTCATTGTTCCATGAGTCTCTGAAAGGCATCGGCGTATCTAATACCAATGTTGGTAAATTTCCTAGGAGGTGTGCCCTTATTTTCGGAAGCCTTTGTAAATGGCCTCAGAGGGTTGTTAGGTTTCTTTGACGAAGGGTCCATGAGGTTGCCTTTGTTGATTTTGATTCTTGGATGAGAAGAACTAGGAATAGATCGCTCACTTTTTGCTTTCTCCTTAAGACTGTCAAGTTGAGGGTTTGTCTTGAAACTTTTCATCTTGAGAGGTTGGGCATCAAGCTTCTTACCCATTTCAGCAAACTGGTTCTCCATCTTGGAAAGTCGAGAGACGTATCCCAACGCAGAGGCATTCTCGCTCCAATTCTCCCATCTCCTAAATGCACGCTAAAGGGACAGTTCCAAGCTTATTTTTGCTTCTTTCAGGTCTATTCCTACAATTAAAGACAAGCGAACCAAATTAGACTATTTTGGGCATTTCGTAGCCTAGAACTACGGGAATGCATAAAAATGGTTGCAAATAAGGCTTAAAAAGACTATATAAAATGCACGCATTAAATCTCACCAAACCAAAACTTTGCTTGTCCCCAATCAAACTATATGCAACTAACTAATAGAACGGAATAAAACTCAGAGCTTGCTACAAATCGTCCACTTAAACGAATTTAATGCAAGCAAACTAACAATTATAGTAAAAACAGTCAAATGCAAACAAGTTATAATATGTTTATAATAAAGCTGAACCGTCGACCTTACAATACCTTTAAAATAGGACTCTCAAGGGTCACACTTCTCTCATGAATTCAATCTAGTATGAAAGACAATTTTAGCTACCGTACACACACACATTCCAACTAAACAAGGTCCTGTAACAGCCAAGTGCTTAAAAAAGTTTGGAAAAGTGAGGTAATGGGTTCGAAGAGGCAAAACATTTTGGGAATGTGAGGGTAATAGCCAAGATAGCATCCTAACAAAACCAAATAAAAAATATCCGCTTCTAATGCATCTCCAAAAATAAGCACAAATGTCTTTGATTGGCATAAAAACTCACTAAGCCAAAAAAACTCCTCCTCATAAGATATGATAAAAGCATAGGAGCAAAACCGATATCAGTCGAAATTTTTTTTTTCATTTTTTTTCTTTGTTTTTCTTCGGTTTTCTGTTTTTTTTTTCTTTTTTTTTTTGGTGAAGTGTAAGTATATTAATCAAAAAATATCGCCCAAGTATAAGCTACCACACTAAGTGACAAACAAAATTCAAGATATTAAGTGTCTAAGCTATTCATCCATACATGATCACTCCGTTTCAACATACTCCTATTCCTTCTACTCCATCGTTGCTTGACATTGAACAAAATTTGTGATATGATAAACTCAGGACGTAGTACCTGGCCATATACTCTAGCAATATTCCTTGTCTGCCAAATCTCATAAGTGAGGCTCACAACACAAGCACTCACAAAATTACGCTGTAGTTTACTCCTCCCTCTTCCAGATTTATGCCACTGTTCAAACAACCGAGGTGGGAAAGTAGTTCTTAATCTCATTTGCAAAGCTCTGATGCATCTCTGACTGAATGCACAATGAAAGAACAGGTGGGCATGGTCTTCAGGCGCATCATCATAGAGAAAGCACCTATCATCCTGTCCAAATCCCATTCTGATTATTCTATCTCTCGTCAGAAGCCTCTGGTGTTTGGATGCCCACTAAATGAAAGATGTTTTGGGTACGTTCAGGGGATTCCAATAGACATGTCTCCAAGGAACTTTTGGTGCAGGTGGCTTTAACCAAAAGTAACCCTCTGCAACAATATAAGGTTTAGTGTTTTGTAGCCAGAGGTCACCAGAATATGCTGCTTTGCACTTATCTTTAACCTTGATTATCTTCTTCCAAGACCAGCTGCAGTCCAATGGAGCAGCATAGTCTTGCCAGTTAGTACCTTTCATATACACATGATTAACCCAGCGAACCCATAAGTGATCCTTTTTTGTAGCCAGCCACCAAGTGTACTTCCCTAATAAAGCTCTATTCCACAACTTCAAGTTTTTTATACCAAGTCCTCCCTCTTCCTTAGGATTACAACAGGTATTCTAACTCACATTAGGTTCTCTTGAGTAAGAATCTTTGCCCTCCCAAAGAAAATTTCTGCACATAGAATCAATTCTATTCATGACACCACTGGGGATTAGGAATATAGTAGCCCAGTAAGAGTGTAATGAAGTTAAGACAACATTCACCAAAACCAGACGGTCAGCATATGAAAAATGTCTAGTTCCCCAAGCTCTGATCCTTGCCACAATCTTTTCTGTGAGTTTGACACACTCATTTTTAGCCAGTCTTTTTGAAGAGATGGGTACTCCCAGGTATTTGAATGGCAATGCCCCTCTCCTAAACCCTGAAATCTGCCTTATGTTACTGATGATCTGATCAGGAACCCCATTGAAGTAAATGTCAGTTTTCTCCTTTTTAAGCAAAGTCCAGAATAAGAAGAGAAGGTAGAGAAACCTCTTAACATCCACATGATAGAAGCCTCAGTGCCTTTGCAAAAAAGAAATAAATCATCTGCAAACAGCAGATGATTTAGCCTGATATGCCCACACATTGGGTGGTAGCTAAAATCATTTTGTTGAGCAACCACACCCAAAATCCTAGATAAATAGTCCATACAGAGGGAGAAAATTAGAGGGGAGAGTGGTTCTCCTTGCCTTAACCCTCTCTTTCCTTTAAAAAAGCCAAAAGAGCTCCCATTGATGTTTAGAGAATAGGATGGAGTGGAAATGCAAGTCATTACAAGGTGAATAAACTTCTTAGGAAACTTTAGAGCACACAACATTTGTTTCACAAACCCCCATTCTACAGTTTCATAAGCCTTCCTAAGATCAATCTTAATTAAGCACCTTGGGGAAGCTGCTTTCCTATTATACAATCTCACCAAGTCTTAACAAATTAGAACATTTTCCACAATGCTTCTCCCTTTCACAAAAGCCCCTTGACTACTACAGATGATATCAGGTAACACCTCTCCTAGCCTATTGCATAGAATTTTTGCAACGCTCTTGTAAATGATGTTGCAACAGGCAATTAGACGGTAATCAAGAACAGAAACATGGTGGCTAATTTTAGGTATAAGTGTAATATTAGTGGTGTTCACCTGTTTCAATAGCTGGCCAGTATTGAAAAAATCCAAAACAACAGTAACAATATCAGTCCCATTTTTTTTTTTGAAATATTCTTTTTCCAATTCTCCTTCTCCATACTATCAACTCCCGTCTTTCAATGCAAACCAAATTCGGCACGATAAACAAAATACCCGCATAAACAATCACTAAACTATCTTGACAAGGCAGTCTAAGTTTCGGATGTAGTTAATGGTCAAAAGGAAAATTTGGCTAAATGTTGAGTTAACGGGTATTAATGGAAGAAAAGGGAATGTAAGCACCTCCCTGCATGTGACACCAACCACTAACCCGAATGTATGTAGGCAATAAGCAATTGAATTTAATACTTGTGCAAATTAATGTTACATGTTATGCAAGGAGTAACTACTCACAATCCTACATGAACTGGTCATGGATGACACCAGTTTTAAGGCTCTAAAATCTTAGAATATATGAGTAGGTTGCTAAAATTTCAGGTCAAATCTATTCGTTCAGCTAAATTTAAACATAAACTCGTAGATTATGCAATAAGACTATGCTAAAAGATATTAGTTTATGCAAGGCTTAAGTAAAAGGACAAAATGCAGTGCAATTTCTTCATTGAAATACACCGTTCCGACTCAACCTAAATGCAAAAGTAAACGTAATTTTTTTTTCTAATTTTATAATTGTTTTGATTTTTCAATTTTTTTTAATTAAAAGACAATGCAAACTAAAATGCAATAAACGTGAATGCAAAACAAATGCAAATACAGACTCAAACTGTGCATTACCCTCCCCAAACCAAAATGAACAGTGCCCTCATTATCCTCCATCATACACCAGCAGAATAATAGGGGAAAAGCAAAATACAACACAAGTGCAAGATAAATGAAATAAAATTAAAGGAGATGAAAGGAATGAAAATACTTAAAATATACACAACTTCCCCAAACCAGTCAGCAACTGGGGAAGTGAGTTGCCAGCAAACTACTCGTCAGTACCCTCCTCCTCAACCACTTGAAAGGTGGGGTCCTCCTCCCCCTCACCTCTCCTTCTCGAACGACCTCTCATCTAACTCAACTCTGATCCTATCCTCCCTCTCATTCGTGTCCTCCTCGCTCTCAGGCTGAGAGTACCCCTCATCCGGGTACCGGTAAAAAGAAGGATGTGGCCACCCCTCTAGCACCGGACGACCTCGACGCATGTGATACTCGTATAGAGGGAATAAGGCTATAGCCTGATTCCGCTCCATCCGAGCTACTCTCCTGCACATATCTAAAAGAAGAGCATCACGACGCCCTTGTTCCATGATCTCAGGCGCCTCAAAAATAGGAGGTGAAATAAAATTAGCCGGTAAAGCCGGCTGAGGGATAGAGGGTGTAGGCGTGGGAGTGGGTACGGACGCGGACGCAGGTGTGAGCCCAGCCTGTGTAGGTCTAGACCCATCTCTGACTTACCTAACAGTAGGGGAAGCCCTCTTCCGTTTCCTAGAAACGGTAGGAGTGAAGTCAAGGAGGTAAGAATGTGGAGGTGGTGGTAGTCTTCCCGTCACAGTAGTCAAAGGTGAAAGACGGGGTAGAGAGGGTGAAGGTAAAGTCGCGGACGGAGAAGTGCCTATCTTCCACATCCTATGGTCAGTAGCTAGCTAGTTCATTGAAAACATGACTGAAATATCAATGACATTATCCTTATCAGAATATTTAAGACCACGGGGAAAGTCAGGGAAAAGGCGGGGGCAATGCGAGTCACTAGCCCACCAGACGCTATCGTGCCTGATACTTTTAAACCGACAGTGTTAAAATGCTAAGCTGTCAAGTAGGCGATGTTAAAAACAAATGGGGCACCGGTATCAATGTTCAGGTATCCATCTAAAATGGACAACTCAGTATTATTAACGTTGTTAGGCTCATGACGACCAAAAATAGTTTCTCCAAGCAGACAGAGAAAGTAACAGGCTGGGGGTAAATGGACGTGGGCACCACGACGCTGACCGTAGAGGATGTGTGACAATGTAGTCCAAACCTGAGGTATGAGCTTCCTAGGGGGCTCAATGCAGCCATCACAAAGTAAGACTAACCGTTCCCCGAACTCAGCTTAAGTCTAAGAAACGGTCGTGTTAAACAAGACGGAAAGTGATGCAAGTACTCCTATGGTCAGTCGCATAGGCTGCTGGGTGAAATTCCAAAGAGCTAACAAATTCTAAGGTCAATGTCCTATAGGTGAGCTCCTTCAAATTAGCCAATCCTGACATTCCCGTCCCATTGAGTAGGTCAACAATGGGCGCTAAAATTCCTAGTCTCTCTAGGGAAGGTCGACATAGAAAACGGGTCGAAGTCATGTGACATTTTATCAAATTTAAAAAACGAGTACAGTGGGACGAGGACAAAAATCGTAACTCCCGAAACTCAGGTAGAGATTCCTTAGAAGTGGCATCAACATTCCTTGCAGGGACCCGCATCACAGCAGCATAGAAACCTGTGCCCGTCCCGGACCATAAACCAGCAGCAGTTGCAATAGTGGCAGTAACGACAACATGAGCAGTGACAGTAATGGGTGTTGACACAGCGGGGCGACACCACCGGGGTAGTAGCTGTAGCAGCAATAGTAGCGACAGCAGCTATGGTGACAGTGGTGGCAGCAGGGACCATAACCGAAAAAGGTGTCGAAGTCGACGTGGAGGCTGTCGACATTGGCTTTTCGACTCCTGCATTTTTATCACACTCCATAACTATAACAAAAGCAAGTTCCGATTAAAAATCAAGAAACAAAATCGAAATTTCCCCAAATCAATTTTCAAAACCCTAATTTGTATAAAAACTAAGGGGAAATTGCAATTAGACAATAAAGAAAGGGGAAAGAACTTACTTTAATGATTACCCAACAAGAAAATCAATTAAAACAAAAGCAAACTCAAATTAATCGAATAAAATCGTTTTTTTCGTAAACCCTAGCTCGAAAATCATCAAATTAAACGAGATTTTTTGAAGCACATAAGGGGAAAATGGTTTAATTGATGCTTAGATAGTATTTGGGTAATTTTATTGGTCGATTTAGGGAAGAGAATGAAAAATTAGGTTAGGGATTTGAGGGTGTCGATATAATTGGGAAAAATTATAAAACAAGCAAATGAACATAACTGAGAAAGAAAAACTCCCTCGTGTGTTTAAGTGTCCAGACTGCTCGATCGAGAACTTTGGAGTTGCTTGATCGAGAACTTTCATCCTCACTGTGCTCGATCGAGTGCTTTTTCTACTCGATCGAGAACCCCTCAAAATTACTTGCTCGATGAGAGGTTGTAACAACTCGATCGTGGACTTTTGCTTAGGCATTTACTCGATCGAGAACCTAAAGTGCTCGATCGAGGACTTCTTTCTTGGAACGCTTCCCAATGATTAGTATTGTTCCCAAAACCTGCAATTTACGCAAAAACACTTCCCGCAAAATACCAAAATAAAAATAAGCAGTCTATATTCGTCCTAAGCTAATTAAACTTATTAAACTATTCCTAATGTCTAAATGAAATAAGAATATCTAACAAATCCAAAATTAAAAATTGTTTTACAAGCCGAATAGCACTACGACTCATCCTCCAAAACACTTGAATCGCCTAAAAGAAGGCTTCTGACTGGAGGAGGTCCCCTCAGCATCGTGGACCGTCTCTTTAGGCCTCCATACAATTGAATTGGTCAAAGGAGAATTTTTCGTTTCCGTATATGCTTTTACTGTTTTCTTTGCTTTGTCGGCCTGTCCTTCTCTCCTTCTTTCACGCCTTTGTCTTTGACACCGTCTTTACCAATGAGCTCAAATTCCAAGGTGTTCTCATCACCAGGATCTCCAATGGTCCTACATACTGCTCCCAATCTAGGGCGGATGTTTCATACGACAGCATATGACTCAATATCAGCGTTCGGAGATTCTGTATCAGGGTCTTTTGAGGGAATAACATTGCAGGGCTTTACTGGCATAGGGCCCTGCGAACACTAGACTTGTAGAAGGTCAGTTTCTCATCACCTACCTGAAAAGTCAACGTCTACCACCCGACATCTACTTCTGCACGAGCGGTAAAGAGAAATGGTCGTCCTAAAATAATAGGAGTATATAAGTCTTCGGGGATATCTAAGACTAGGAAGTCAGCGGGAATAAAGAACTTCCCGATTTTGACAGGTATGTCCTCTAAGACACCTAAAGGCCATGATAAATTACGATCGGCCGTCTGTACGGTCATATTGGTACAATGGAATTTTGTTAAACCAAGCCTCTTAGCAAGAGACAATGGTAAAACACTCACGCTAACTCCCAAATCGTATAAAGCATTATCAATTAAATGGGCCCCAATGTGACATGGTATAGGAAAACTACCTGGGTTGGACAACTTTGGTAGGGTCTTATTTTGAATAAGGGCAGTGCCCGCTTCAGGTAAAGTCACTGTTTCATGGTCATTTATATGCCTCCTACGTACTAAAATGTCTTTCATGAATTTCATGTAAGAGGATACCTGGGTTAGTAACTCAGCAAATGGTACAGTAACATGAAGACTTTTCAAATTTTCGGCAAACTTGCCAAATTGTTGCTCAATCTTCTTGTTCTGTAATATTTTTGGAAATGGGACCGGAACTGGAGTAGACGGGTCTTCATTTTTCTTCTTATTGTCGCCCAAAGTAGATTTTGACGATGAACCAGCTGTTTCAGCATCTAAATAATTCGATCGAGCAGATGGGGAGCTCGGTCGAACATTTTCTTCAAGAAATCCTCACGATCGAGGAGTAGTGTTAGGTCGATAGACCTTCTCCCAGTGTACAGTGCTCGAACGAGCACTCCATACTTCTCGATCGAACACTTCTTCTGGTAATTCATTCGATCAAGCAGAGTAAGGCTCTCGATCGAGTTTTTGAAAAGTGGCAGGCGAGGCTTTATTGTACTCTTTCTCTTGAACAGTAATTTCAACATCCGAGTCATCATTTTCAGTATCAATAAGCAAATCCAGTCCTTCATAGAGAAGACCATTTCTGGTTCAAACAACATAGACCGTCTCAGGTTTCCTAAAATTTCGCTCGGCAATTACTTGAGCCAACTGAGTCTCAAGTCTCTCGATAACGGAAACTTTAGTTTGCACAGCTTGCATAATTTTTTGCGTGTGTAATACAAGTGCTTTCACCAAAGATGTCAATTCTACAATTTCTTCTTTCTGTTTATCAGGAGGAAGAGTTTATTGTTGCAGTGGCCAAACAAATGGAGGCTTTTGGAAGCCATGTTGCTGTAGCGGATGTGACGGCGCATAGTGAATCTGCAGCAGAGGTGGGGTATAGTTTGGGTGACTCCCACGTTAGTAACCATAGTGATAATTACCTCATCTATACTGCTGAAAAGCATAGACTTAATCATTATCCGCCAAACAACTAATCGCTTGACGACCTGCAGCACCACAACTCTCACAAAGTACCACCTTTTGCGCCATGGGATGGAACATATGTGGTAGATCAAAGGTACTCAAGCCTTCCCTTTGATAGACTTTCTTCAAGAATCCTGTCTCGTTAGGACCTGTAGGACCTATTAAGACAACACTAGAAAAAAAGATAAGAACTGTCTCAAGGAATAAATCCCTTGAGACTAAAGACAAACCGATAAAGAAAACAATTAAACAGTGTCGACTCCCCAGCAACGGCGCCAAAATTTGACACTGCTATCGCAACCCTATTAAAAAATAAACCTAACTGGCTCTAACTAAAGTAGCAGAGGTAAGTCGGGTATCGTATTCCACAGGGAGGCTGCTTATAGTCTATTTGTCTAACTAGGTCTGTCAGTGTCACTAGGTTATTTGTTTGTTTGAAGTACTAAACTAAAACAAAACGTAAAAGCAATAGATAAACTAAAATCATTGTAAAAGTAAGATGTGATCAAATAAGGGAGAGAAATGCTAAGATTGTCGGTTCACCATGGTTTTCAAGGGATCCAATCTAGGATCAAAGGTTGGCGTAAACTCGGTCTGCAGGGTAGTAAAAACGTCCTTCCGGTCCACTATTCGCCCTAAAACATTACTTACTTAGCTTCCGCCCTCATTAGAATGCCCTAATGTTCACTGCAGGTCTTACCCCTCCCAATCTTCCGATCCAGGTCAAGGTGTAACAAATCAATTAGCTAAATGCGTCGACTCAAGCAGCTAAATGCTGTTAAACACGATGATTAACAACAGAAACCTAATTCAGCCTAGCCTAATCACCTAATCTTAACCTCCCTAATTACCATGGCTTCCCTATATCCTAGCACAAGGGATTTAGGTACTCATGACGATGAGAAAATTAACACCGATAGATAAAACTATACTAAACATGGTATAAAGATGAAATAGCAGACAAGAGAAATAAATTCTTGCAAAAGGAAATAAAACTATGAATTAAAGAGAGTAAGGAATTACACAATCGAAGATCCGGAAATTGGAATCAACATTGAACAAGAGTCGGAAAACTGAAGTTAATGAAAAATTGAATGCTTCAAAAGATCCCTAAACCTAATTAAGTCTCTCCTATTTATAGGAGAGGTATTTATTAATCTAAAAATGATAACTTAAGATATTAAGTAAACAAGTTCATGCAAGAAAATCTTGCGTCAGATAACAAAGAGCTCGATCGAGTAATTTGAAACTTCTCGATCGATCACTTCCAGCCAAAAACCTCTTGATCGTGTACAATATCTACTCGATCGAGGAACACCAAAAATCCACCTCTCGATCAAACATAGCAGGAGTTCGATCGAGGACTTCTCACCATCAGAAAGCTCTCGCTCGAGCAACTAAGCCAGTAAAAGTTCTCGATCGAATGATCCACCACTGAACCAGCCAAGGACGTTGATTTAGCTTCCAAGACGACTTCACGCTTCCCAAGACAGAGGCATTATCGCTCCAATTATTTCATCTCCTAAATGCACGCTAAAGGGACAATTCCGAGCTTAGTTTTGCTTTTTTCAGGTCCATTCCTGCAATTAAAGACAAGTAAGCCAAAGTAGACTATTCGGGGCATTTTGTAGCTTAGAACTATGTTAATTGCATAGAAATGCGTGAAAATAAGGCTTAAAAAGACTATATAAAATGCACGCATCACTTCTCCAAACATCTTTGCCTCCGTTTGCTTGTTTGAGATCCCTTTTTGAGTTTTGATGATTCGGAGAGCGGAACCAATATCTTGCCATCGTCCAAACTGAGCACTAGGCTAAAGGTGGTTTATTTTGAAATTTAGTTAGACTCAAGGGACGAAGGATGAGTAGCATCTCAGAAGAGAAGCCTCCAGAGTGAGAACGTGAGAATTTGAAAAAAGCAAGCATTGGGTGACGCATCTAAGAAGGAGCCCCTAGTAAAAAGGTACAACATTGAGCGTGTGGCAGAGTGTGTTAGGAGTGATGGATGAAGTGGGATGTGTGGTTGTGTCCTTGTAATAGGGTTGCCTACGTATTTGCGTGTTGCGAAATCAAACCAAATCGTAGTTCTTGCTGTTTGCGATAATTGAAATTGAGGTGTATGAAAATTGAATGTGTGTCGGGGTATGGTTGTGTCCTTGTAATAGAAACGCCTACGTATTCGAGTGTTGTGAAATCAAACCAGATCGTAGTTCTGAGGTGTGTACCTAAGCTAGCTGTTAGGACCTTAAAGTGTGAGTGTCATGACTAGGGATGACAACAGAATCCAGTTTCTACCCAGATCCCGGGATCCAGATCTTACGGACCGGATATAGATTGCCATACTTGAGATCCAGTGGATAAGGATATGGATATGGATCGTACGGTCGAGATCCAGATCCCACCCTTTGATCCATTTTTTATATCATTTTCTTAAACAATAAGTTAAGTTAAACAAATAGTAAAACTATATGCTTTGTCTTTAAATGTTTTTTCATAAATCAAGCTATGATTTTTTTCTAATTAACATTTTTCGGTTAAAAAAAGATACTTTTTTAGTGTTATTGTAATTTCATAAGACTTTATTTTTATATTTTAGAATTTTAGCATTATTATTTGTATCTAATAGAGAAAAATAGTATCTTACGTCGCAGTAAAATCCAAAAATTAATATTTTCATATTTTAAGAGGAAGTTTTCTTTTATTATCAAAAGGATATGGATATATCATGATCCAGTCCAGATCCTACGGATCCGGATATGGATATCAAAATTTCGGATCCTGTAAATATGGATTGGATCTGGATCTTATAGGATCCTATCCATTTCTTATACATTGCTATCCCTAGCCACGACGGTAAATTCCGTTTGGTGACTCGAAAAATTGATTTTAGAGAATTCCTCTCGATTATGAGTTGAAGAAATATAGTTTGTGAAAATGATCCTTATCATGTGAGCACGCTAAAAAGTGGACCCTAAGGGTAGACTGGGTATGTTCCATTCTGGGTAGAAAAGTTTTGAAGACTCCATATCTGGGTCAGGGTGGAAATGGCTTCGGCATTTTGGAATGTGAAGCTTGGTACTAAGAGGTTTGTTTGTCAGATAAAAATATGGAATTGTATTTTGTGGTGCTAAGGCTGATGGGTTATGGCTTGCGATGTGGTGCGGAATGGGGTCCCGAGCTTTATGTAGCCCGAGCACGAAAGGGTTGGTAAATAATTGTTGATACCAGTATCTGTCGATATTGGAATTTACAGAAATTCCGCCATCCACCCGATGATGAAAGGACACATGTATTCTCAAATGACGTGCTCGTGATACAGATATGTCACATGGATGTAAATCAAGTTTACGTCGACGGTTTCGGTTAATTTAAATAATTATTTAAATTGGCGTTTTGAATGTTTTGAAATAAATAGTTATTTATTTCTTTATATTTTGGTTTTAAAATTTATAAAATTAAAGTTTTCATTCATTTATTTAAGATTTTATGATTTTTGAAATAATTGTAATTTGTTTCATTCGATTTGAATTTAATTCAAGTTGCGAGCTTTTAGTTATGATTTATTGTTATAAATTGTTTTTAAATTTTTATTTTGGATTTTTGGTTTTTGGTTTAAAAAATAAAAGTATTATTTTTGGATTTTGATTTTTGGTTTAAAAAATCAAAGTTCGTGATTTTGTGACAGTTTTTATTTATCGTTTTAATTAATTCAAAATTTCGAGTTTTTAAAGCAATGTCTTAAACCCGTTTTTAAGCTCTTTTGTAATACCCCGTAATTCAGCCGTGTAGGGTGGTGGTGTTGGTGGTTGATCTGGGCTACTGTTGCACCATGGCTGGGGTGTGACGGTGGCGGTCGTCATGGAGCTTTGGGCAGAGGGGTTGCCATGCTAATGGTGGGTTTTGTGGGTTGTTTGTGTTGTGTTTGCACGGGTGGTTATTTTGTTTAGGTTCTTTAAACGGGTTTGTTTGGTTAGTTGGTAATTGGGTAATTTTGAGACGGAATTAATTATAATAAATCACATATTATTTATAATTAGTTTAGTTATTTTATGATTAGTTTAATTGATTCGTAAATTAGAATATAATTAATAATTATGATTAAAATATTATTTATCAATAGGTGACGGACTTGTTGATACGGGTTTTTGAATTATATTATACAAAAATATAATTAACGTATTATAATTAATTGAATTATATTAATTAAATTGAATAACTAGTGATTATAAATGTTATTATTATTAATATATTAGGTAACAGATTGTGAAGCATTTATAATCGGATTCGTCTGCTTTAAATATTTGAATCTCTTGAGCTGCTTAATTGGAATTGTTTGTCAGGTAGGATAACTACTCAACTGGCTGTTATTGTTGTATCTCACATGAGTATTGTGGCTAGAAGTATCCTTGTTATATCGTTGTCGTTGATTAGTGTGGATTATATCTGGCTGATTATTATTATTTATCGTTGCATTCATATAAGGATGACATTTGCATTAGTTCTCAGATTTATTCTGGCATACATTACTTATAGTAATGTATAGTGGTTATCAGATTTATTATGGCAGACGATTATAATCGTGAATTCTCGAGGTAGACCCCAGGTTGGTTCTGCAGACCGTGTGGTAAATATTTATCAAATGTGTGTTGAGTGCGATATTACTTTATAGTAATGTAGTGTGTTTTCTCACCTTCGGGTTGAGACTGCCCCGGCTAAGGATTGGCAGGATGAATAGTGTTACAAGTGATGAACTCGGCTGAATGGATCTATTAAGTCATATCATGCATATTCATATTGTTATTGTCATCTACCGTTGTTAGTTATTCCTACTCAACCTCGTGCTTGACAGTTTATTCGTGAACCTGTAATGAACCATAATGGAGAGCAGATTTGACAGGTAGTAAAGATTAGCTGACTTGGGAGCTTACGGGAATACGTGAGGACTTGGCCAATCTACCTAGAAGTCTAGACCACATAGTTTATTATTCACATTACTTCATTTCCGCTTCGTGTTTTGTAATTTAATTTATTAAGTTATTTATTCAACAGTTGTAATAAACCAATTTAGTTAATTATTTAAATAAAGTACTTTGGATTGCTATACATTGTTATTCACTACCTCGGGAAACATAGATGGTAACAGTCCTATTTATCTAGGAATGTCTAGCTAAAGGCCCCTGAATAAATGGAGGTGTTACAACTTTGAGGAGCGATTTTGAAGCATGATTTGGGCCGAGTTTTGGCATGAGTTTCGAGGAAAATTTTAACCCAATCCCTTCCCCTATGATCCATCATTCGAACCCTCACAATAGCAGCCCAACACCTCCTTAAACCTCACCCAAACACAACCTCAATGTAGCCCATACACAACCCGTTCCCCTGTTTTGGCAGCACTCTAACCCGCATCAAACACCTCTAAACCCAACACCACCCCAGCCTATATCATTCCCCAAACCTAGCCCATGACCCAAGACTTCACCTAATGCAGCCTAAGCCACAAACCAAGCCCATAAGAACCCATGAACTATGCCAAACCCGAGCATTCCCGTGCTCTGTTTTCAGCACGCGAGATCCTAATTTTTAGCTCGGTTCTTACCTATTTCTTCCCTTTTCTTAGCTTCCAAGGCATCCATAATATTTATCCTAGTCATATATTTCTATTGCCATAAAAATACGATAAAAAAAGATAGGAAAATCGATCAAAAAAGATAGAGAATAAGCTTGCATAAGATAATTACCAAAAACCGAATGCGCAACTTTCTGATTCTCTAAACCATCGAAAACCTAGCATCCTCTAGCTATATAAGCCTTCATTACCTTCCCCCATCAGGGAATAATGAAACCTAGTGCTCAACCATCATAAACCTTGCCTCACGTACCCAGAAACACGAGGAACATCTTCATCTTCTTCCTCGAGCACCAACCCGCCAAAACTAGGCCATCCCATGCATTCCTTCGAAAACTACTTCGAAACCCCATAAAAAAACCACCACAATTCGTGAAATTTGATATACATAACTAGGTAGAGCCCTTGATTGATTTGTGCCTTAAAGAAGCGCACTTGATAACGTTTTGAGCGTTAAATTGCTCGGTACTTTAGCTTGCGTGATTTTGAGAAGTTTTTACCAACACTGTTGTGCTTCTTTTTTAATCATTTTAAAATTATTTTCAGTTGAGGGTGACAAAAGTCACTCCTTTCTTCCCTTAATTCAATTTTAATTAATTATCACTTTTATTGTTTTATTGTATTAATTATGCTATTTATGCGATAATATTATTAATGTTGATAATTATGAAGGACAACGGGATTATTATTTTTGTTGAATGTCGATGGATGGCTTATTGCTTGTGTGGATTAATTTATGTTAGGAATTAGACGATTTATATTGCTTATATGAATTGTTTTCTTATGTTTATCGTTAATTATGCTAGCTTTATTCTCGTATGTTTAGATCTATGTTTAATTTGATGTTCATAATTTAAATATGAAGTTATAACATGCTTTGTATGTTTAATTAGTATGTTTATAACTAAAGTTTGCATCTTTATATTGTTTTGTTAATTTATCTTTAATTAGTGTAAATAATAAAAAATTTTAATTCTAATTCGTATTTTAGCATGAATTATGAGATCTTGGCATGAACATGAATTTTACTTGCTTAAATTTGATTACACATGTTTGTATGATTTAATTTGGTTGCTTATTCACATGTTAGTTTAATTAATTAGGTTTAATTAATTAGAATTGCATGAAATCGTATGAATTATAATTGTTTGTGTCGATTTGTTTGTCTCACATGTATGCTGTTTGTTTGTCTCATATGGCTCAGTTTCTAGGCTAATAATTAGTCTAATTTATGTATGATTGGCATGATTCACATGATTAGATAAGCATCTTTAGATTTACTTGTTTTAATTATGATTTAATTGAAACTGTTAGCATGTTTATTCAATTATCGTCGTGTTCGTTTGCTTGGTTGATTGAAATCATGTATGGTGCCATGAGACACGTTTCCCATGCTATTTTAAGGTCTAAGTTTAGTCTTTTTGTTTGCTTTAATCTTATGCCTTTGTTTGTGAAACAATTGTTTGATTTGAATGCATGTTTTCTTCTTTTCATTTGCATATGATTACATCGTTGCATATCACTTGTTTGAAACCCGACTTGACTTAGAATAGGTCTTGTATGCACCCCTTGGAGGCCATGTTGGCTGTGTATGGTGTTCGGACAAGAGGCCTTTGCTTCGTTGATTGGTGTTTGTTAATGCCTTGTTTCCTTATTGGTTTTTAATGCAATTGTTATTGTGATCTAACCCATGTTTGTTACAACGCCGCTTGAGTAAGAAGTTTCTTTCTCTTCTCTTTGTTTGTTTGTTTATTTATGCTAGAGTAGCTTAATGAACTCACATGTTTAAATCACTTATGAAGTTATGTGCATTTAAACCACGTAGAATTATTTGTTACATGTTAGGATTTAATATGAATGGATGCATATCGACAAATATTAGTTCAGTTAATATTGGCCATTGTTTGACTTAGTAGATGCTGTTATTTACAACGGACGGGTTGGGTATTTTAATGAGCTTCCCAACACGTACTTTCACACGAATCTATTTTATCAAAAGGTTTCTGAATTTTCCTTCAAACACGGTGGCGACTCCATGTGTTTAAAAAACCCCCGCGGATACATCAAATTCCCACATCTACATTTTGGCGACTCCAATAGGAACTAGGTTAACTTGAAAATTTAAATGATGGCGAATAAATTGAAGTAGTATTTGTTTGCTTTTTTATCATGCATAAACCCAATTGAGAATTTAGGTTAGGGCCATCCCCTCTTGGGTCGATTTCAAGGTAAAGAGATGGCGTCCACTATACCCCGTTTAAGTACCAAGGTGGTCCTCACATAATCCTCGAAAACTTGTTCTACCATATGCTACGGGCTTATGGTGGGCTTGGCTTATTTGCTGAAGTGGGATCATTGGCATAGACCCAATTTAGAAGACCGACCGAGACTTAGTTGAGTCCAGGATTCATGCATGCATGCTTCAATGTGAATAACTACTTGCAATGAAATTCCCGTGTCGAGTCTTTTTTTTTTAAATGACGTTTTTCTTTTTTTAAAAAAAGAAAAACCCGTTTGCTTTTTCGAAATTTGAGTCGATTTCAACCCATATTTATGAAAATAATAGTCCATGTTTTCAAACCCGAAATTTTAAATTTACCTCTTTTGGAAAAAGTATGTTTTCAAGTCGGAATGCTGCCGAATTAGGATTTGAATTTTGACCCAAAATAAGCCTTTTATAGCCGGCATGATGCCCATTTAAAAGCTCATTTTAATCCTCTTATATTTTAAAATGAACCATGTTCCGAACCTAACCCAAACCTAGAATAGAGATTTGAGTTAGTCAGGTCACGTCTAGCCTAGTTAGGCTTATGATTGTCTATGTTAGTCATGTCTAGCTTTGTCTAAGGTTCAAGTGAACCGTGTATTATCTAGAACACGACCAAGTTGGGTCACCTAAGCTCACTCTTGGGTCCGTCTCATGCATGTCAACCAGTTGGTCAGAGTCAAAGCACCTGAAACGTCTATTAGGCCACATTAGGCATTTTTCATGAGCCTATGGACCATGTTTGGTTCAACCACGGGTTAGTCAAACCGAGTCGGTGTCAAATCTGAGTCTGTGATGTTGGTTTGAGTTGATTCATAGTCCTAGTTAAGTCTAAGACCCCCTCCACACGTGAGACCCCTTACAAATGAGCCACCTAGCTCGTTTCCCGGGTCAAAGTCTGTCTTTGAGACAAGTGTAATACCCCGTATTTTAGAGGATGGTCAAAGGTTTGATAAACATCATTTTATTAAAATGTGATTTATGAAAATGGATATTTTATATTAATTATTTATTAATTATAAGATGGGAAATAATAATAAAATAATAAATAATAGTATATGACGGAGCGGCCCGGATTCTCTCCATTACCTAAAAAGAAATGGACCTCCATTACTTTTAAACGGTCCGGGTTAAATCTTGGGACGATCTAATGGTTGTAATTATTTCATAAAAGTAATGTTTAAATGAATGGAAAGAGAAAATATATTAGAATAAAAGTGTATTAGAGAGGTAATGGAGAGAAAGTAATGGAGAGGATCCAAATTCATGACGGAGGATGTGTGCATATAACGTATACTAGTATGAGTATACGGTATTATACAACTAATAAGGTAATACGTATTTTTTTAAAGTATTTATACGGTATTTATACAATATTATATATAATATGACATAATAAGATTAGGGAAGAGCCTAGAAGATTCTTCCACCTATCTTCTACTAGTATAAATAGAGGCCTTATGCTATTCTATTGTTCACATAAAATCATATAAAAGTTAGAGAGAGAAAGACAAGGGAAACGATTGTATATATTCATCTTACAAGTCTTAAAGGTAACCGTCTCATAACTCTCCTGATATAATTAAATTATTAAAATAATATGTTGACTTAACCCAAGACCTGACCTCAACTATTGACCTGACCTAGTCTGACATTGACCACCCCGTTGACCCGTTGATTTGCGTTGACCGTATCATAAACTGAGGGCTTGAGTTATAATTGTGTTTTTGTGGTTGTTGGACCGAAATAAGAGTCCAATACCCGGCCTTTTGGACTGATTCAACCCAACAAGCTTGTGAATAGAGTTAGGGTGTTCTGTAGGGGTCGTGTTGCTGGTGTTGTCGGCGGGGATAGGGGTGGCAGTCGTGGTGGCGTACTGATTTGCAGGAAGGGTCATGACTGCTATTGCTATTTGAACAGAGAGAGAGAAGAGAGGGATTTGCGACCCGTTTGGCAATTCAATCGGGTTTGGACTTTGGTAGGACTAAGCTAAGGTGGGATATGTGTGGTGGTTTTGGGCTGTTGTTGGTGGCTGCTATGGTGGGGCATGGTGGTTATTGTGGTTGTAGTGGTGTGACGTTATACTTGTTGTTTCGCCGTTGTTAAGTTGAGCTGTTGTCCATAGAAGTTCTTGCTGCTCTTTAGCGGTTGTGTTAAAGGGTTGTCGAGGGTGGTAGATGGGAGGAGTGAAGGAGGTCCACGGTAGATGAATTGGTGGAGTTTTTGTACCATGTTTATTGGTGTGTATAGGCTATGGTAGTCAAATTGTGCTGCTGTTTGTTGCTACTGTGGTCGCTAATTTGGACGTGTTTTTGGCTATTGGGTGGATGTGTCGTGGTGGTTTGGTGTTGAGTGGTCAGGCGTGGCAGAGGTGGTGGCTGCCACGGCCTGACATATGTGCGTTGGTGTCGGGTGAGGTGGAAACACGGGTTGAAGGCTTGGGCGTGTATGGGGTTGTGTGGGATTGTTTTGGAGTCGGGTTTAGTTTATTTATTGGTTGAGTAGGGAAATTAATCAAGTTTAGTTAAGATGAGTTGGGATAATTGGTTAGTGAGTTATTAACCGGGATTTAATTAATTATTTTATATATTAAACTATTATTAGAATGTAATTGTTGTGTAATATTATTTATTTAGGTATCGACCTAGTAAGACGGTAATATTATTATTACTTGGTAAGTGTGCTTGTTATTCGAATTTGTTGAAGGAAGGTTTTGGCATTATTATTTCGCTTGCTTGACTCAGAACTTGATATTGAGGTAGGATAGCTATTCAATTACTTTAATGATTTACATGATTAATATTATCTGGTTGTCTTGTGTGATTCGTTGAACTGTGATGGATGAATATGATTTTTGAATGGATTATATTTAGATGAGTTAGTTTCCTCAGCCTCGTGTCTGAGATGAATTATACTATTGGTTTACTCAGCCTCGTGTTTGAGATGGTTAGAATGTTGTATAGCTCAATTATTTGCATAACATATCATAAGCACTTGCATTGGTTTCCTCAGGCTGGTTCTGCAGGACTTGTCTTTGGGATGTTATTGAGATTACCCGGGCCAGGGATTGGCGGGATGAACGAGAGCCTCAGAGGATGATCCTTAGCATGCATTGCATTTCCATTTAATATTGTCTTATATTCATTTATTGTTTTTGTTTTTCTATTCCTACTCAACCGTTGGGTTGACGTGTATTCGGTAAACACCTGTGATGAACCAAATATTGGGGAGCAGTTTGATTGGCAGGTTACAGATTGGGACAAGTGGACGGACGAGTCAAAGATAGACCTTCACGAGTTTATAGAAGATGTAATAAAACCTTTGTTACATGTATTTTCCACTGCGAATTTTATAATTTAATTTAAGACCGTATTATTTTATTTAAGTTGTAATAAGACCATTTGAGTGATTTAACTAATAAAGTACTTTGGATTGTTATACTTTGTACTACTACCTTAGGAAACTGAGATGGTAGCACCCTTATTTAATTGAGAATGTCTAGTAAAGGCTCCTTGTTAAATGGGGTGTTACAAAATGGTATCAGAGCGAACGATCCTCAGGCCTTAACCAATGAACCCAATGAACTTAGGATGCATCTAAATAAAATGAACCCTGGCTAAAAACCGTTCGGAGTCCTCAGTTCGGTTAAGAAGACGTCCTTAGTTTGTACTCCTTGGCCCTCTGAGTTATGAACCGGTCATCTCGGGAAAGGATAAGAGAGTGGGTAGTTAGTAGTGATTTGATTTATGAGTCAGTTGGATATATTTACTAACTTTGCTGCAGGGTGAAAGATATTGCAAGATAAGTAAAATGGATGAGATGTAAAATAGTTGAGAATTGTATGCATATTGCCTTATAAGATGTTTGTTTACATATGATGGATGATGGATGTAATTGTGATGATTTTATGAATTAGAAATCATGTCTATTGATATGCGGTACATGTTCCCCGAAATCATGCTTCTTACAATGTTTTTGCAATAATTGGATAGAATATAGATTTATGTACTTGTGATGTAAGGAATAGGAGTAATATAACGAATACTAAAGTTAGCTAGATGCCTAGCCATGTGTGGAGTGTGATCACCGAGTGACAATAATTTGGGTATAGGAGGATACTTGTAAGGGCTTATGACTTAGTAAAAGGTAACCTAGAGCTGAACTCGTTTTGGCTGTACTTTTTTTTACCCGTTTGATCTTGCTGCCATTTGTTCTCTTATTATCTTCTAAGGTCGAAATTTTTTTGGATAGTAGCCTTGTGAGTTAGCTTTAGTTTGGCGCTAGTTTCATGTTTATATGATATACAGTTTGGGAGATTAAATATTTTAGTGGACAGTGGTTAGAATGTTCCTGTATAATTAAGTTTTCGACAGACGATTTTGTAAAATTTCTCATTTAGTTTGTACTAACTATTTTTGCCTAATTCCAACTCCACTATTTAAAAGATTCATATATGTTTTTAAATTGATAAGTCATGTTACAAGATCTTATTTTGATATGTAATTGTGTTTTTTACAAGTTGACCCTAGTTTTTGACAAATTGCTGACCAGTTTCTATTTAGACCAACTTGATTGTAAAAGTTTTTATAAATTGATCTTCTAAGCTTTAGACTTTATTCTTTTTCTCATATTTTGAAAACTCTTTATATTTTCTGAAAATTATAAAAATTCAAAAAGAAACTTAAGGGTTAATTAATAGTGATTTTTAAAAGATATAACTTGATTTTGGGTTTCTGAAAATGCAAGTTTTAGAAAAAAAATTCAACATGATTATTTTATCATTTCCTGAACCATGTTATTTTATGATAGAATTGACGATATGGGATCGTAAAGTGGGAGTATAAACAACAGATTTTGATTGTGACCTAGGAGAGGTGACAGTTTTGACTAAGACCTTGGTGGTAGGATGACCTTAGTTCAATTCAACTAATCAGATAATTCTATATTAGAGGAATTAGTTTGTTACCCTATAACTATTCATAGTATGGAGACTTATACCTTTTTTTTTTTTACTTTTTATAGACAATATACCACCAAAGCGAGCTAGAGCTTCTACTATGACCAATGAGGAAATTGAGAGGATGCAGGACCTGAATGCTGCAATATTAGAGTAAAGAGGGAGAAAGATGACAAGAATCCTTCTAAGGTGGGAGTATGATCAGTGGCTCGATATAAGCCATCAAAGTATTAGGGAGTTGGGGAACCATCTTTGCTAGGAAAGTGGTGTATGGCGTTCGATATTATTTTTGAGTTGATAGCTTGTCCAGAGGAAATGCAAGTTGACCAGGTTGTGTTCTATTTAAGAGGGAAAGCTGGAAAGTGTTGGACTAAGAATAAGACAACTATAAGAGAGGCATTTCAGTTGAGTGAGGAACCTTATAAGCCATGGAAGAACTACAAAAACATTTTGAGAGATACCTTCATACCTGAACACATTAGCGGTTAGATGAGAACTCAGATTGATTCTTTTAAGATGACCGATGAGATGACAGTGGAGGATTATCATAAAAACTTCACGGACACTACTACAAAAAACATCAAAGAGACCACTAATAAGAAAACATTTAGACTTTTGACCCGATTTCGTAACCTAAGACACCGCTTGTTTTACAAAACCGGTTTCTTAAAGTGGAAAAGAAACGTGTTGAGTATAACACTGGTTTATTAAATTTATTCATTATTATATTTCAACCTTGGATGTGGTTTTGAACACAAAAATTAATTTGCTACTTTCTCCTCATCAAAGTCAAATACCCAGTCCCGTCGCCGCCTCCATTTTTGTTTCCCTCATCCCTCACTATCCACACTCGACCAAGCTAGCCGACCTGCCGCTCGATGAACCAACGCTTCTTCTCTACTCAGGCGAGTCCTTATGCCCTTCATATTATTGGTATAATCTATCTCTTTATTAGTTTCATTCTGTTAGTTAGCGTATATGAGTAATGATATTTGCAGTTCGGAATTGATGCTACATTGGTTGCATTAGGTTGTTTTCAGATGTTATTGCCGTTGTTTGACAATTTTACGGGTGATTTGCTCTCGAAAATAAGGTGTTATTGAAAATTTAATCAGTTAGGGTTCGAGAATAGAGAGATTTTGGTGAATTTTGAAAAGGGGCAAAATTAGGGATTTAGTTATCTTCATATGATGTAGAATTAGGATACTGTTAGGCCTGGAAATCCGCAAATATTTCAGGATGAAATTCCGCCCTGGCCTGACCATCAGGATGTCAGTACGTCAGGCCACCAGGATGCCAGAAGACAGGCGCCGGACATGGAGAGGACAACGGTCAAAATATAAGGACAATTTTTGACCAACTCGAAGATAATGTTATTATCAATATTCGGATAATAATTGGAGCATTATTAATGGTGAAGATTTGGTAATAAAAGCAGGCAATTAAGAGGATAATGAAAGTGCATTAAGGAGCACTAATCTGAGCAATTAAAGAAGGAATATTCAGCATTAAAGTAGAAGATCTGGCACCCGTTTAGCATGGGCTATATAAGCGGCACTTGAAGATTATTTGAGCACACAACAAGATACATACTCTAGCGTACAATACTCTCGTACAATACTTGAGCTATATTGCGATCATTTGTGCTTATTACTCAAGAATATAGTAAAATCCTCTCTTGACTTGGTGCCCGTGGTTTTTTCCCATTTAAGGATTTTCCACGTACAAATTCCTTGTCTTATTTTTACTTATTTATCTCGTTATACTTTCTTTATTTTGTGCCCTGCCCTATATATTCATAGATAAGTACGAGCAAGTTAACCCTGAGTAGACTTACCCTGACCTGATTTTACCCCGCGTAAAATCCATACAAACAATTGGCGCCCACCGTGGGGGGATCTAGCTCTTTAAAATCTTTTTCCCTTATCTCACAAAAATCCAAATAACCTACAAAAATGGCCCAGCCTACCATCGAAGAACAATTAAACGCAGCCCTCCAGCAACTTGCTGAGTTGGAAGGCTTGAAAGACAAGGTAGCCCAAACTGAGGCTGAAATCCTTCAGTTAAGATAATCTGAGTCAGCTCTGAAACAAAAACTGGAAAAAACCCAAGGAGCAGGCTCCAGATTTCAGGCAGGAACACCATTTTCATCAATCGTCAAAAACATTGACTTTTCCAGCTTCAACAAGGGAGCAGAAGTTCGAGTGGATAAGCAATGTGCCTTTCTCCATTCGGACCGACGACGAAAGCTCGGGATGGAGCCGTATGATGCGGAAGTCTCAGAGTCCAAGTGGCTCTAAATTTATCAATGTTGATAGTGATGGTGAACCAAATAATAACAATGAAAAACCTGATGAATCTACAGCAGCCATCATTTTGGCAGTAGTCCAGGAGATCAAGAAACTAAATGAAAAATTTGAAAAGATACATGGAGTTCCTGCCAGCTTGGAAGAAGTCGCGCCTGACAGTTATGCTGATTTGCCTTTTATAGACGAAATATCAAAAGTGGATCTGCCTAAAAAATTTGTGATTTCATCTATGAAAATTTATGATGGGGCCACAGATCCACAGAATCATGTGGCTCTCTATAAACAGAAAATATTAGCCGCGTCTATCCCTAGTGAGTTCAGGCAAGTCTGCATGTGTAAGGGATTTGGAACAACCCTGACCGGACCTGCTCTGTAATGGTACATTAACCTGCCAACCGGGAGCAACCATTCTTTAGCCAACCTGATCAACAACTTCAACCAGCATTTTGCAAGCAGTAGGAAGTTGGAGAAGCGGTCTAGTGATCTTTACAGGATTACACAGAAGACAGAGAGACTCTCAGGGTATTCCTCGCCAGGTTCAACAAGGAGAAACTATCTATTCCCAGGTGTGACGTTGGAACAGCAGTGGAAGCATTCAGGCAGGGGCTACTACCTTATAGTGATTTGTACAATGAACTCACTAAGTATCCATGTCATACCTTCGAAGATGTCCAAGCCAAGACTCTTACATATATCAGGCTGGAAGAAGACAAAAGCTACAAAGTCAGATCATCCAGTGGATCAAAGGATTATGAAAAGAGCAATAGGAAGAGCAAAAAATAAAACAACTACAGACCTACCCCATATTCCAGGCCAGATCATTCGGAAGTCAACCTAGCATATGAGTATCAAGGTAAGGCTAAAGTTTTCCCACCTATTTCTGAACATAACTTCAGTGTTGATATTGCAGGTTTAATCCAGAGACTTGACAACATGGGATCAGTAGTCAGATTGCCTAGGAAGGTGGAAAATCCCAACCCTAGGAGAGACAACTCAAAGTGGTGTGAATTCCACATGGACATTGGACATACAACGGATGATTGTTTCACCTTGAGAAAAGAAGTGGACTACCTGTTGAAATCCGGATACCTAAAGGACCTGATCAGGACAAAAGGCAGGAATGCTTATCAAAGCAAGGAGAACTAGGAGCAAAAGCAGGACCGCAACCTTCCTCCACCACCCCTAATCTATAAAGTAAAATTCATATCTGGTGGATCGGAAATTTGTGGCCTGACCAGTTCGGAAGCAAAAAAAAACGATAGCCAGGACGCCAAGGACTACATCACCCTGCAAACCAGATCATGTCCCATTGATCACTTTCAGTGATTGTGACCTGGTAGGGATTCCTAACATTCATCATGATGGCCTAGTAATTTCAATGCAGATTGGGACTGCTACAGTGAGGAGGATCCTAGTAGATGGAGGCAGCTCAGTAAACCTGATCATACTTGATGTACCGAAAGCCATGAACATTGATGAAGAACAAATCATCAAGAAGTCTAGCATTTTGGTAGGGTTCAGTGGAGAAACCAAAAGCACATTGGGAGAAATTCATCTCCCAACTTATGTTGAAGGAGTCTCATCGTACGAAAAATTTGGAGTCCTGGATTGCTTGTCATCCTACAATGCAATTATGGGCTGGCCGTGGATCCATAATATCAAGGCTGTACCATCAACCTATCATCAATGTATCAAGGTACCAGCAGACTGGAGCATAGCGACAATCAAAGGAGAACACAAAGCAATCCAAGAATGCTATACACCGGCCTTAAAGCCTTCCAAGGCAGGTAAGTCTCTTGCATAACAATTACCGTACCCTGTCAGGAGCACTTATGTGGCACCATCCAGGATGGAAACAGATCAGGTAATCCTAGATCGTGAGTATCCTGATAGGTATGTTCTAGTAGGGTCTGACGCCCCAGATTGTGTCAGACCATAACTGGTAAAATTTTTTAAGAATAAATCATCTTGGTTTGCTTGGTCTCAGTTTGATATGACTGGGATTAGTGCTGATGTAATTACACATAAACTTAATATTGATCAATCTTTTAATCCTCTGCAATAGAAAAGACGAAAATTTGCTCCTGAAATAAATGCAATAATTAATGAAGAAGTGGAAAAACTTCTGGACATGGGAATGTCAGGGAAATAATGTACCTTGAATGGTTAGCTAACGTGGTTGTTGTGCAGAAAAAGAATGGTAAATGGAAAGTTTATGTAGATTACACTGACCTGAATAAAGCATGTCCTAAGGATCCGTTTCCGCTGCCACATATTGATGCCATGGTAGATGCCACGGCAGGGCACGAGATGCTGACATTCATTAATGCCTCCAGTGGATTCAATCAAATAAAGATGCATCCTGCTGAGCAGGAAAGTACTGCATTCATTACAGACCAGGGCATATACTGTTACACAGCCATGCCTTTCAGCTGAAGAATGCAGGGGTAACGTACCAGTGCCTGGTCAACATGATGTTAAAAAAAAAATAGAAGATATCATGGAAGTCTATATAGACGACCTGGTAGTAAAATCCAAATGCATAAGATCATGTGAAGCACTTGGAAATAGCATTTCAGATACTGGAAAAATACAACGTGAAACTCAACCCTACAAAGTGCCACTTCGGAGTCTCTACAGGTAAGTTCCTTCGATATATGGTGACAAAAAGAGGCATAGAGGCCAGCCCTGAATTGAAAAAAGCCATCCTAGAACTTCAGTCACCCAAATTTGTCAAGGATATTCAAAAATTGATAGGCCGGTTGGCTGTCCTGAACCGGTTCATATCGAGATCTTCTGAAAGATGTAAAACATTTTACAACCTACTCAGAAAAAATAATCAGTTCCATTGGACACCTGAGCATGAAGCATCTTTTCAAGACTTAAAATAGTACCTGTCATCTCCACCCTGGCTAAACCAGAGAAAGGACAACCCCTGTCGGTATATCCATCTGTCACTGACACAACAATAAGTGTAGTCTTGGTAAAGGAACAAGAAGGCCAACAACATCCTGTCTATTATGTTAGTAAAAGCTTGTTAGATGCTGAAATGAGGTATGTATTAATTGAAAGATATGTTTTAGCTTTAATTAATATGTCATATGCTAAGTTGTGTCCTTATTTCGAGTGTCACCATATCATAGTCAGGACCAACCTACCCATAAAATTTGTCCCGCGCAAGCCTGAATTGTCGGGTAGGATGGCCAAATGGTCAGTCCAGCTCAGTACATATGATATTACCTTTGAACCCAGGACATCGATTAAATCAGAGGCCCTAACAGACTTTGTGGCTGATTTCAGCCGTAACCGAGAACCTGACCAGAAAAAAGAAGTTAACCAGTTAGAAAATAAAACCCCAGTCCAAGAGTGGACTTTGTTCATAGATGAAGCATCTAATGCTAAGGGGACAGGGTTAGGGTTAGTGCTAAAATTGCCACAAGGTGACATGATAGCTTAGGCTGTAAGTTGTGAGTTTAAAGCTACCAATAATGAAGAAGAATCTGCAGCCTTGATTGCAAGCCTAAAGGTATGTCTAGACCTCGGTGTTCAAAACTTAAAGGTAAAAACAGATTCACTATTAATTGCTAATCAAATGAAGGGAATTTATACGGCAAAGGAAGCAAAAATGATTTCATATTTAGAATATCCAAAAAAACCATACCGCTAAGTTTGCTTTATTTGATATATATCAAATACCAAGAGACTTGAATACCCAGGCTAATGCCTTGGCCAGCCTTGGTTAAAATTTTACCCCCGCAGTTTTTGATAAAATACCAATTGTTCACTTATTAGAGCCGGCTATCAATAAAGCTGAACAAATCAACCCTCTCAATCAAGATAATAATTCTTGGATCAAACCTTATTATGATTGGTTCCTCCACGGAATATGACCTTAGGGCAGGCATGAAGCAAGGGCTTTTAGAATCAGAGGTTCAGCCTATTCTATTATCAATAACACTTTATTTAAGAGATCGCAGGCTGCACCATATTTGAGATGCTCAGAGCCTGATGAAACTAAACAAGTACTCCAAGAAATACACGATGGACATTGTGGCAACCATAAAGGAGGAAAGAGACTGGCAAGTAAAGTACTCAGGATAGACTACTATTGGCCAACACTGAGAACTGACTGCTTGGAATATTGTTCAAAATGTGAAGCTTGTCAAATTCACGCACCAATAATACACCAGCCATCCGAACTACTTCACTCAATGTCTGCACCTTGGCCGTTCATGAAGTGGGGAATGGATATTGTAGGAAAGCTACCTGCAGTCCCAGGACAGAAAGTATTCATGTTAGCCATGACCGACTACTTGTCCAAGTGGATCAAAGCTGACTCTTTCAAAGTAGTAATCGAAAAGGAGGTGATATCTTTCATCGGGACGAATATTATTTGCGAGATATGGTGTCCCATCAGAGATAGTGTGTGATAACGGGACCCCATTAGCGGGGAGAAAGACTAAAGCATTTTCCCAAGAGTGTAACATCAACCTGGTCACATCCGCTCCTAGATATCCAAAAGCTTTTATGGGGCGACCTTTAAAGTGTTTTCGAATCACAAAAGCTTAAAGTACATATACACCCAAAGGGAGCTAAATAAGCGACAAGAGGAGATGGATGAAGTTGATAGGTGACTATGATATGAAGATATTTTTATCACGAGGGAAAGGCTAATGTGGTAGCTGATGAATTGAGTAAGGAGAATGTACATTCATTGTGCAGTTCTATGTCCTTGATGAGATTGAAAGATAGGAATCCACATGATCAGGAAGGACGATGCTATTAGTGACCTAATTATGGAGCCCGAGATTTATGATGAGATTAGGAGGAAATAGTGGCTTGATCCTAAAATGCAAGAGTGGAAGGAAGGAGTGAAAAAGGGTACTACATCAAGATTCGATCCATTCAGATGGGTGTGTTCGATTTGAAGATAGATGATGTATGCCAAGGCATGACGAGATGAAATAGATGATCATGGCTAAGGCTCATTGAACTCCTTATTCGGTGTATCGGATAGGTGAGAAGCTATATTAAGATTTGAAGAAAACCATTTGGTGGCCGGGGATAAAGAAAGATATAGCTGAATATGTTGTTAAGTGTTTGACTTGACATAGAGTCAAGGGGGAACAGCGAAGGCCTCAAGGTAAGATTAAATCACTTGAGGTAGCTGAATGGAAGTGGGATTCGATATCTTTGGACTTCATTGTGGGGCTACCAAAGACACAGCGAGGTAACAACATAATTTAGGTGATCGTTGATTGGTTGCCTGAATCAGCTTATATTGTTCCAATGAAAAATACTTGGAATACGATTGAGTTGGCAACAACTTAAAAGAAGAATGTGGTGAAGTTACATGGGGTACCAAAAGACATTGCGTCGGACCGTGACGCAAGGTTTATTTCTCGGTTTTGGCAAGAGTTGATGGGGACTACATTGAAGATGAGTACAGCTTTTCATCTTATGACTGATGGGCAGATTGCGAGAACTATTAAGACCTTAGAGGATATGTTTGTAGATACCTCATTTCTGCACCTCCCGCAAACAACCCGGTGATGATTGGACCGCATGTTTGGTACACGGAACGATTTATAACAATTCGTAAGTTTATCGTCAAGTGATAGCTCAAACATTTGTGTCAACCTCTTAGTCGTCATCTACACGCCATTACGGTCGTTTTGACAGTAATTAGAGTACATTTGGAGTCCGGGTCAAAAAACCGTCTTCATTTTCTAATAACCGTTTAAAATGCCGAGTCAGAATATTCTGGAATGTTCAGGATATCCTTATTCCATATTTTCAATCTTTTAATATTAGGTAAATTATATCCCGAAATTATATCATAAATAATAAGGAAATTAAGATCAAACCGCAATTCCATAATAGAAACGCGGAAATCTTTCTTCCGCAGGAGGAAACCCTTGGGGAAAGGACGCAGCAGGTGCTGCGCCTCTTCCAAGAGACGCAGATGGCTCGCCGCGCCTTCTTCCCAGACTCCTTTCTGTGTATTTTAAGATCTTTTCGAGATTTGCTTCCAAAGTTTCTTCAAAACCCTAATTCCTTCGTGTGATTTGTATAAATAGGGACCTTCGTTCCTCATATTTCTCACGCGAGTGTCCTCCCTTCTCTTCTCCCTTTGCATTCTAAGACCACGCTCTTGCTTTTTGGCTTCTACGTGCTTGAACTTTCGACCACGTAAGCTCAGATCCTTCTGAGTACCAGCCTCGTTTTGCATGACCGACCAATTTGACCAACTCCACATCAATCAACTTAATCAATCTTTTTAATTTCCTCTTAGAGGGCACTTTCGTCGTACATTCGAGTCGAGCATCACTAAACGTTAACTTAGTTAATCTCGTTTCGTCAAACATGTAAGTCTGAGGGTGTAAATCCCATATTTTATTATTGTTCTTTATTTTTGTAATCATTATTGTAAGGTTTACGTCGAAAATATATTCAAAACCGATTTATAAAACCTTTATTCAAACCCTTTTTACGGATTAACGGGAGACAGACGTCGAGAAGGAACGCAACAACTTCTACGCCTCTTCGAAGGGACACAACATCTGCAGCGCCTCTTCCTGAGGCTGCCGCAGTTCTTGCTTTCCTTCTTCTTCCTTCGTCTTCTGTCAGTTCGTCTATTTTACTTCGTATTTGCTTGTTCTTATTCCATTAACATAATAATTTTGGCATATATTTCATTATTAATTTATCATCTTTTAAATTCCCGACATAAATTCCTTATAATTCATATTTGCGGGTTTTCGTCATTAAAATCAATCCGGGTTTTAGAGATTCGACTCATCAATATCAAGTCTCTGGAATTCATCTTTTGTATATTCTCATCTGTTATTATCATCATCGTCATTAGTTCATCATTAATTAACCTGATTAACCTATTTAATTTAGTTCGTTATTTTTCTCATAATTAATCTTGTAATTAATTTATCCTAATTAGTTTTGTCTCATGTTTTATTGTTTTTATGACTAATTTGCATGTAAATAATCCTTTAAATCACTTCTATCCGAGTCAAATATTATTAATAGATCATTTAAATCTCCAATGAATATTAACGATATGCAATTCCGGCTTCACAGCCAGAATTCACCTAAGGAACTGACGCATTGAGCACTGCGCCTCTTCCAAAGGACGCAGCACTGCTGCGCCTATTACGGATTGAGTTCTGTCTCTGAACTTCCGTTGTAGCTTTGACCTAATTATAGTTTACGTATTAATTAACTATTAAACGTATTATCACCTATTAATCTGTTCGTTTATTTGTTTTCTCTTTTCTTTTCTCAAATCGTCCGCTTTAAGTGTGTTTTCGACGTAAATCAATCAACCCGTTGTAATTATTGTAATTTTTAATTGTTGCATTTTTATTGTATTTCTTTATTATTGTTTGTATGCTCTCACATGTAATTAACCTAAATTTCTACCTCGACATTAATGCATGTTAAATTACATGTTTACCGACTTAGTTAATTTTCACATGTTAGGATTAATCTAATGGATGTTGCATTGCATGCATATAACCTTCAACATATCGAGTATAGATGATTTTCCCTAATCATTAGTAGAGGCCGCTATTGAGGTGGGCGGGATTAGGTGTTCGATCAAAAGAGCTTCCTAATACGTACCCTCACCCCTTACTCCAGATCTCTGTGAACATCCATGTTCATTCGCATCCACGAGAGTCATTCTAGACATAAAATCCTAAGGGTAACGAGTTCTAGGTGTTCATGTCACTACTTTGTGTCTTGACATGACACGAGGTATTCGAACGGTTTCCAATTTTCTAGAATAAATTGGTGGCGACTCCACAAATGCAAAGCTTGCTCGCTTCCTCCCGAGCGACCCCCGTGGGCCCGCGTTCACAGTTTGGCGACTCCGCTGGGGATTAATACACTTACGTCTAGCCAAGGGTGAAACTTGAACAAGGTTAGGGAATAGTTTGTATGAGACAGTTGTCGGTCTTCATAACTCGATGTAGATACCTTATTTCTGCACCTCCCGCAAACCACCCGGTGATGATTGGGCCGCATGATTGGTACGCGGAACGATTTGTGACAGTTCGTAAGTTTATCATCAAGTGATTGCTCAAACACTGATGTCTACCTCTTAACTGTCATCTACGCGCCGATACGGTCGTTTTGACAGTAATTAGAGTACATTTGGAGTCCGGGGTTAAAACCGTCTTCATTTTCTGATAACCGCTAAATCCCGAGTCAGAATGTTCTGGAATGTTCCGGATATTTCTATTCCATATTTTATAAATCTTTTATAATCTTTTAATATTTGGTAAAGAATTTCCCATAATATTCACACAAGATATTAAGGAAAATAAGATTAATCCGTTATTCCATAAACTAAACACGGAAATCTTTCTTCCGCAGGAGGAAACCACTTGGGAACAGACGCAGCAGGTGCTGCGCCTCTTCCAAGGGACGCAGTGACTGCTGCGCCTCTTCCCATGTCCTTTTCTGCGTATTTTTCGTATCTTTTCATATCTTTTCGAGATTCACTTCCAAAGTTTCTCCGAAAACCCTAATTCCTTCACGTGATTAGTATAAATAGGAGCATTCGCTCCTCATATTTCTCACGCGAGTGTCCTCCCTTCTCTTCTGCCTTTGCATTCTAGACCACGTTCTTACTTTTTGGCATCTACGTGCTTGAACATTCGACCACGTAAGCTCGGATCTTTCTGGGTACCAGCCTCGTTTGCATGACCGACCAATTTGACCAACTCCACAATAATCAACTCAATTAATCTTAATCGTTTTCCTCTTACGAGGGCACTTTCGTTACATTCGAGTCGGGCATCACTAATAATAAACTTAGTTCACCTCGTTTCGTCAAACATGTAAGTCTGAGGGTGTAAATCCTTCTTTATTTATTGTTATTTACTTTTTGTATCATTAATGTAAGATTTATGTCGAAAATACTTCTTGAATCCGATTTATAAAACAATGCTTTAAAACCCTTTTTACGGATTACCAGAAGATGACCGTCGACAAAGGACGCAGCAACTGCTGTGCCTCTTCGAAGGGACGCAGCACCTGCTGCGCCTCTTCGTGAGGCTGCCGCAGTTCCTGCTTCCTTTCTTCTTCTTTCGTCCTCTGTCAATTCGTTGTTTTTATTTGTTTTCGTTTGTTCTTCAATTCCTTGACATAATAGCATAATAATTTCACATGTACATTGTTTATCGTCATTAACACATTTAATTCATCAATAAATCCCGACTTAAATCCCTTATATCCAATATTTGCGGGTTTTCGTCATTAAAATCAATCCGCGTTGTAGAGATTCGATTCATTCATATTGAGTTTCTGGAATTCGATCTTTGGTATATCTCCATCTGTCTATTGTCATATCCGTCATTAATTCGTCATATTCAGCCTATTTAGTTCACCCATGTCACTAATCAATCTTTCATTCATGTAATTAATTCGTTTGCATTCGTTTCATCCATGTTTTATCGTTTTTATGACTCATTCGCATGTAATTAATGTATTAAATCATTTTCATCCGAGTTGAATATCATAATTAATCCTTAAATTCACCCAAGAATATTAACGATTTGGAGTTTCGGCTTCACGCCTTAACTCACACTTTGGAACAGACGCAAAGAATTGCTGCGTCTCTTCTGCAGGGCGGCTCTGCGCTTCTTCCAGTTGACTTCTGTCTCTGAACTTCCGTTCTGCCTTGACCTAGTTTAATTAGTTCGCGTATTAACTAACTATTAATCGTATTACCGCCTAATTCCTGTTCGTTAATTCGTTTGTTTATTCTTTCTCAAATTATCCGTTTTAAAAGTATTTTTCGACATAAATCATTGAATTCGATGTAATTATTGTAATTTTCATTGTTGTATTTATTGTATTTCTTTTATTGTACCATTTGTATGCCTTCACATGTAATTGAACTTAAATTCCTACTTCGACCTAATTGTTTGCTAAATTAATTGTTCACCGACTTAGTTAAATCTTCACATGCTAGGATTAAAACTTGGATGTTGCATTGCATGCATTTAAATCAACGATATATCGACTATGAATAACTTCCCTAATCATTAGTAGAGGCCGCTATCGAGGCGGGCGGGATTAGGTGTTCGATCAAAAGAACTTCCTAATACGTACCCTCACCCCTTACTCCAGATCTCTGTGAACATCCGTGTTCATTGGCATCCACAAGAGTCATTCTAGACATAGAATGCTAAGGGTGACGATTTCTTGGTGTTCATGTCACTACTTTGTGTCTTGACATGGCACGAGATATTCGAACGGTTTCCAATTTCCCACAATAAATTGGTGGCGACTCCACAAATGCAAACACTTGTACTCTCCTCCCAAGCGCCCCCGTGGGCCCGCGTCCACACTCGGTCTTCCTAGATCATTTATTCGGCCTTCCTAAGGCCCAATCCAACCCACTCGACCAATCGTCCCGTCTAGACGTTCCAAATTCTTATTTAGGCCTAAGGATGGATAGCGATTGACGTCAACCATACCATGTTACTTACTGTTGGAGCTGGTGTCCTCCAGTTAGTGCGGATAACGTTATTGCACGTACACTTGTACGGACAAGTGGGAGTTTGTTGGGGCTGGTGTCCTCCACAGTTAGTGCAATGACATATAAATCTCTAAAAGGATCAAAGGGTATACTTTTGTATTATTATCAGTTGGTCTACGTTTATCAATAATGGTTGGCTTGCTAGATAAGTTTGACGTTATTGTCATACTGATGGCGGTGATCAACTGGTCCCTAAAAGTCACACCTATAGGATACGTTTGAGAGATGTGACGGTATGAAAATACAGTCATGTTGATGCCTAATTTGACTAAGCAGTTAGTCGGAGTTATTGACTAATAATTAGTCAAATGCGATGTTGAGATAATTATTTAATACGGATTAAATAATAATGGCTAAGGTGAATTAAGCAGTTAATTCGCAAATTGAATATAAACGATTATATTTAATTAATGTATATTTAATTAATTAATTATACAATATTGTCATTGTCGGACATGTATTAATATGTCGACTAATTCATGTTACTAGTCGATATTTTAATAACCGATAACGGATGACGATTTATAATTAAAAACCCGTCATATACATTTAGCGATTCGAGTCGGACCACGAGTTAAAATAAGGAGAAAGTGGAAAGCCCACTCCCTCCCTATGTCACGGTTTGGTCGACCGAATGGAACAAAAAGGAGAGTCCCTCTCCTTTTGACCGAATGATTGTCATTTGCACAAAAATTAGGGTTTTGGAGGCATTCTCTCTAAAATTCTAGATCTCACATCAGAAAACTCACAAAAACTCTCTCAATATTGCAAGGCAATTAGAGAGTACTTTCTAGCACAAGGGGCATAGTCTCAGACGATCTTGGGTGCAACAATTAGGAGGAAATCTACATTGATTTCTGTTCATTAGGCCGAATTGCACAAGGACCCGAGGTTGATTCTTGTTCTTTTATCGTTGTTCTTGTTTTCCGTTTATGACAATTAATCACATGTTAAAATTGCGTTATAGTCCTTAATTTTAAGGGGTTTTATACGGATATTACCCTACAAGTGGTATCAGAGCGAGGCCACGTAAATTTTTCCATTGTGATTTTCATAAAACGATTTGAATCGATATTGTTTTGCCTTGAAAACCGTGCCATATTATACACGGCTGCTTTATTTTTTTTGAGCATTGAAAACCGTGACATGCTAGCTCTCGGCTGATCAGTCTCAATCGACTGATTTTGTTTTCGTTTTGTTTTTGCATATTGTTATTATAAACGATTATTAAAAGCAATATGTTTAAGGTTTTGTCAATTGGAGTTTTAATTTAATACGGATTATATCAAAATTGCAATTGGTTTTTTTTGTCCAATTGTTGTTCTTGGATGCCGCGCTGAAAATTGAGCCGCTGAAATTTTTTTTTGCTCTCGGCAAAAACCGCTGAAAAACAAAAAAAAAAATTCGTGTTTTTCCTTCTTTTGGCCGAGTTGAAATTTTTTTGTTCGAAATTTTTTCTCTTTTGGCCATAATTTGCACATTATACGGATGTTGTACACTCGCTTGATAGTGAAACGGTTCACTCACGTACCATTTATTTATTTTAAAGCAATTTAAAGTAACGGATTATCATAAATTAAAATTAAGTTGATAGAAGCGGTTTTGTCACATAATTTTAATCGTTAAAAGATGGTTTGGATAAATTTAACATAATTACGGAATTATGTCACGAATAAATTTTGTTTTAGTTGATGCATCTTTTATTTATCGTTACTTTTGAATGCCATGAATGTTTTTATTACGTATTTAATTTTACAAACGGTTGTAACTTAGTGTGGCCTTAGTAGAACGTGTTACCGTAATGATGGAACACGGTCTTGGTTGTATTTTGAGATCTCGCATCTCCGTTTTGGTTTTTTTTCTTTGTAATTACAGTTTTAATTTAGAATGTAAATAGGTTTATATTTTGTAAATTTTAAATTGTAATTTTGAGATGACCAAAGATGGAGATCGGATGCTCACTCCCGCTGCATGGATCAAGATGGAACATCAAGACAAGCTTCTCGGGTCCAACAGTGGATTCCAAAGTTGTATTATGTTCATTTTGCTAGGATAGGCCACACTAGGACTTTTATTTACGTTTTACTTTTTTTATGTTTTCATCGTAACGATAGTTTGCATCATATTCCGCCTAAAACCAAACCACCTAATATTTGCATGAAAACTGACTCATATAGAGGTCACGCGTTAGTTTTCTATGACATACAGATGTCACACGGTATTTTTAGGCCATCACCTAAGTTAATTCATACACGTAATGCTAGTTATTCGTTCACTTAAAATGAATTAAAACTAAGTTGATGGGATCTTCCTCGTATAACCAAAAATTGAGAATAGTCTTTATAGATCAAACTCCAATAAATCCCTTCTTCGTCGGTAGGCATAATATGACCCCTTCTACGTCGGGTAAGTTGGAACTGATTGACCTATTTTATCTCAACACTATGGTCACTCGTACGATCCTGTGATTATGGTGGACTAAAGACAGGATTTACGTAAACATATCGACCAAGAGTTCTAACGGTAGAACTAGCTAAACAGTTGGCTTATCAATTTACGGAAATTGAGTCTTGGGATCACTTGTATAATTCTTGAGGTAGATCAATTATACAAGTGCAATGAGTCTACACGTTAAAATGTATTTTAAATAGACTTAAATCACCTCGATGAGTTGCTTATTTCATTTTGTTTTTCCTTACTTTTTCAGTGTAGATCACGATCATTTAAACTGCTAATAACAAAATGGCTAGCCGTGCTGACGACCCAATGCCAAGTGTCACATTGGACCGTGAGTCCTGGCTTCGGATCTTCATAAATCAGATGAATCAGTCTACTCGACTGAAGAATGATGGATCAAACATCGCGGACTGGGAGGCGGCATTACGGAATGCTGCCATTGCTGACGGGACGCTCAAATATCTGATATAGCCCATCCCGCCAAACCCAGGTCCCACGGCTGGAGCTGACGAGATCGCCAAGTATAGCGATTTCGCCATGGAAGCGGGTGCGATAAAGAACGTACTCATTTTTGCAATGGAATCCAATTTGCAGAAACGCTTCATAGCCCAAGGTGCAAACAAGATTTTCACCACGCTCACTAAGGAATTCTCGAAAGCACCGAGAATCGTGACCTATGAGCTTACCAGTCGCTTCTTTGAGGCGAAACTCCAGAAGGGCCAACCGGTTAGCCCACACATTCTCAGCATGATTGAGAATGTCGAGAAACTGGAGGCACTTGATTGTAAGATCAGTGAGAACACCGTGATTGACCGCATGCTTCATTCACTCCACGATGGTTTTGCGCTCTTTAGAGCCAATTACTATATGAATGATTTGAAGAAAAGTCCTCATGCACTACACTCCCTTCTCGTACAGACCGAGAAGGACATGAAGTTTAGTGGGAGCATGAAACAGGATGTTCTCGTTGTGTCAAACGAGGGCAAGGATAAGGGCAAAGCTCAGGCAGACCTAGCAGTAGGTAAGCCGAAGTTTAAGAAGTCGGGATCGGGTAAGAGTGGGCCTGGTGAGTCGAGCACCGCATCAGGCGCGACAAAGAGCAAGACCGGTAACATGGAATGCCACCATTGCCACAAGACTGGGCATTGGAGGCGTACATGTCTTGTATACCATGAGGACATAAAAGCAGGTCGTGTTACTCCTGTTGGTATGTCTTCTTCTTCTTCTTCTTCTTTTATTCATATGATTGAGATTAACCACGCAAGTTACGGAACTTGGGTACTAGATACTGGTTGTGGTTCTCATCTGTGCAATCATGTGCAGGGGCTCCGAAACATCGAACCCCTCGTAAAGGGTGAGGTGGGCCTGCGTGTCGGGAATGGATCACGAGTGGCTGCCGTCTCGAGGGGAACATATGTGATCCAGCTTCCTAGCGGATTTGAGTTATTTTTATATAACTGCTATTATGTACCCAGTCTATCCAAAAACATTATTTCGGGCCGCACTTGACAAACTTGGTTTTTCATTTGTAATAGAGAATAATAGCTGCATTTTCTCATTACACGATATGATTTATGGCAAGGCAGTCTCCATGAATGGAATTTATGTTTTAGATCAGACCACCGAAATATTGCACGTAATGAATAAGAAGTTAAAGGTTGGTGACAAAGATCAAACGTATCTATGCCACTGCCGTATGGGACACATTAATGAGAAACGCGTTAAACAGCTCATATAGAATGGAGCTATCTCGGCCTTTGATTTTCAATCATTTGGCACGTGTGAATCATGTCTCATTGGTAAGATGACTCGAATTTCCTTCAAAGGTGTTGGAATGCGCGCTGCTGACCTATTAGGACTCATACATACAGATGTATGTGGACCTATGTCAATCACCGCACGAGAAGGCTATAGGTATTTCATCACTTTCACGAACGATTTAAGTAGATATGGCTATGTCTACTTAATGAAGCATAAAAGTGAGTCCTTTGAGAAATTCAAAGAATACCAGAATCGGGGCATGTAACCAACGGGTAGAAAGATTAAAACACTACGATCGACCGTGGTAGCGAGTATCTTTCACACGAGTTTGATCAACACCTTAAGGATTGTGGGATTGTCTTACGATTAACTCCACCTGGAACACCTCGGTTGAATGGTGTGTCCGAACGGAGAAATCGAACACTACTTGATATGGTTCGATCCATGATGAGTCATACCGTATTGCACGATTCATTGTGGGGTTATGCTCTTCTCGTCACTGCTCTAATACTTAACCGAAGTCCGTCTAAAGTCTGTTGACAAGACTCCATATGAACTATGGAAGGGAACGGTCCCTAACTTGTCCTTTATACGGGTTTGGGGCTGCGAGGCTTATGTCAAGTGGAGACACGAGGATAAGCTCGGCCCGCGATCGGTCAAGACATACTTTATAGGTTATCCTAAAGGAACATTTGGTCATTACTTCTATTCGCCAACCGAACAACGTGTTTTTGTTGCGGCTAGTGCGACATTCTTAGAGAAGGAGTTTCTCGAGAACGCGAGGAGTAATAGAACCTTCGAATCGCTTCGGAGATTCCGAACCAAATGCCGAGCAACCATTGGAGGAACCAGTTCCTTCAATCCCGGCTGCGGTTAGTATTCCTGAGGAACCTAGGAGGTCGGGTAGAGTCTCTATTCCTCCGGACAGATACATTGGTATGGTCGAGGAACATGACATAGATGACATTCTGCTCTTAACGAGTAGTGAACCCGCAACCTATAAAGGTGCCATGAATAGTTCCGACTCAAAGCTATGGCTTGAGGCCATGCAATCCGAGATGGACTCCATGTATGAGAACAACGTATGGGATCTTGTTGACTTGCCTGCTAAGGTTCGTCCCCTTCAATGCAAATGGCTTTACAAGATAAAGCATTCTGTGGAAGGTCAACAAGATATCTATAAAGCATGACTAGTTGCTAAAGGTTTCACCCAAGTGCCAGGTTTGCACTATGATGAAATTTTTGCACCCGTAGTCATGTTGCGTTCCATTCGGATTATCTTAGCGATTGCCGCTTTTCATGACTATGAAATTTGGCAGATGGATGTGAAAACCGCCTTCTTAAACGGTTATTTGGAGGAAAAGTTGTACATGGTACAACCCGAAGGTTTCATCGATCCTGAACATCCTAAGAAAGTGTGCAAGCTTAAGCGTTCCATTTATGGACTTAAGCAAGCTTCTCGGAGTTGGAATCATCGTTTCGACCAAGTGATAAAAGAGAATGGATTTACTCGATCGGTCGAGGAACCATGTCTATATATCAAGTCGAGTGGGAGTAAGATTGTCTTCCTAATATTGTATGTTGATGACATACTCCTGATTGGGAATGACATACCTCTCTTAACTTCGGTAAAAGTATGGTTGAAGAACCATTTTAAGAAAGATCCGGGTGAGGCACAAAGAATTTTGGGCATCCGTATCTATCGAGATAGATCACGTCGGATGTTATCTCTCAGTCAGGAGTCTTATATAGACAAGATTCTAGAGAGATTCAGCATGACTAACTCCAAAAAGGGGTTTCTTCCTATGGCTCCAGGGGTGCATTTGAGCAAGACTCAGGCACCAGAGACACCGGAAGAGAAAGAGCGCATGTCCCGGATTCCTTATGCTTCGGCTATAGGATCAATCATGTATGCCATGATATGCACACGTCCGGACGTGGCATATGCATTGAGTATGACAAGTCGATTCCAACAGCATCCAGGTGAATCACATTGGATGGTTGTCAAGAACATTCTTAAGTACCTACGGAGGACTAAAGATTGGGCATTGACTTATGGAGGCGATCAAAAGCTATGCGCAACCGGTTACGCAGATGCTAGGTTCCAAACGGATCGAGATGACTCGAAATCTCAGGCTGGATTCGTTTTTACTCTTAATGGCGCCTGCGATCAGTGGAAGAGTTCCAAACAAAGTGTTACAAACAGATTCTACGATCGAGTTCGAGTACTATGCCGCGTCGAAGGTCGCAAAGGAAGCGATATGGATGCGTCAATTCTTACAAAGACTATCTGTAGTGCCTAGTTCGAATGACCCGATCACCATCTATTGCGACAATAGAGGTGCCATCTTCCAGGCTAAGGAGCCTAAGTCTAGCAACAAGTCTAGACATGTACAACAGAAAGCTCATCTAATCCGAGATTACGTGGAGCAAAAGGAAGTAGTGATAGAAAAGATTGCTACAGATGATAATATAGCAGATCCTCTCACTAAACCATTACGACAAGATAAGCATGAAGGGCATGTTAATTCCATGGGAATTAAACGTGTTCCTAAGTTGTAGTACTCTTTTATGGATTAGATTCATTTTCTTGTGTACTCTATACGACATCATCGTTTTGATATTTATATATTTTGTTTTTCATGTGGAGTTGTACGACAATTTTTGAACACCACAAAGTGAACTGAACAAACATTATATTATGGTCCTTAATTGCCCACGTGAGCCGATAACTCGCAATTATTTTGTGACGTTGGTTGATGGTGGGTTCAACGAGCCATAAGTCAAACGGTTGACTGACCAATCACAGAGGCGAGTTATACGGATATCTCGTAGGACACAATTGTGACAACGACGTGGAGTCCTAAATGTTTTATAACATTCGGTGCCAGGTCGTGGATAGGACCTCCATGGTGATCCTAAGAGTCGATTCTTTTGACTATCGACTGTCTCTTGAGATTAAGGCAGATTTTGGGTGACTTTGGTTTCTTTCTCACGGTCATCCGTAATAGGGGGCCAAGTAGATTTTTTCTGGGTCATTTCATGCTGTGCTTAGATCGGCAGAGGTCGAGTTGAAGGAAATATTCAGCCTTTATCAGGTACTCGATATTTCTCAGGGCCACTCGAGGAGTCAGAATCGAAATGCATGGCCATGCTCGAATACGAATTCATTTTATCAGTTAAGTTACTCTCTAGTCGGGGAAACCACTCTTGATACAGATCGATTGTAAAATACGACCTTTGCGGATACGGATCTGCAAATTGTTTTACATTGAGTGGGAGAAATTTTAAATGGATATGAGAATTGGTTATCGCACACACACTTGTACGGACAAGTGGGAGTTTGTTGGAGCCGGTGTCGTCCAGTTAGTGCGGATAACGTTATTGCACGTACACTTGTACGGACAAGTGGGAGTTTGTTGGGGCTGGTGTCCTCCACAGTTAGTGCAATGACATATAAATCTCTAAAAGGATCTAAGGGTATACTTTTGTATTATTATCAGTTGGTCCACGTTTATCGATAACGGTTGGCTTGCTAGATAAGTTTGACGTTATTGTCATACTGATGGCGGTGATCAACTGGTCCCTAAAAGTCACACCTATAGGATGCGTTTGAGAGATGTGACGGTATGAAAATACAGTCATGTTGATGCCTAATTTGACTAAGCAGTTAGTCGGAGTTATTGACTAATAATTAGTCAAATGCGATGTTGAGATAATTATCTAATACGGATTAAATAATAATGACTAAGGTGAATTAAGCAGTTAATTCGCAAATTGAATATAAACGATTATATTTAATTAATGTATATTGAATTAATTAATTATACAATATTGTCATTGTCGGACATGTATTAATATGTCGGCTAATTCATGTTACTTGTCGATATTTTAATAACCGATAACGGATGACGATTTATAATTAAAAACCCGTCATATACATTTAGCGATTCGAGTCGGACCACGAGTTAAAATAAGGAGAAAGTGGAAAGCCCACTCCCTCCCTATGTCACGGTTTGGTCGACCGAATGGAACAAAAAGGAGAGTCCCTCTCCTTTTGACCGAATGATTGTCATTTGCACAAAAATTAGGGTTTTGGAGGCATTCTCTCTAAAATTCTAGATCTCACATCAGAAAACTCACAAAAACTCTCTCAATATTGCAAGGCAATTAGAGAGTACTTTCTAGCACAAGGGGCATAGTCTCAGACGATCTTGGGTGCAACAATTAGGAGGAAATCTACATTGATTTCTGTTCATTAGGCCGAATTGCACAAGGACCCGAGGTTGATTCTTGTTCTTTTATCGTTTCTCTTGTTTTTCGTTTATGACAATTAATCACATGTTAAAATTGCATTATAGTCCTTAATTTTAAGGGGTTTTATACGGATATTACCCTACACTTACTCCTGTTTGTATCAAGGGCTTTCACTACTTGAGGAAATGGACTAGGAATCGGTCTTACTCCTGTTTGGTACGAGCCTCTCCACAGACCCCGGGTTTGATTGTTCGGTATGGCAACCCACCCTTCAAACCAAAACCCTTTTAAATGCACTCAGCATCCCGTTATAATGCCTGTATAAATGCTTGTATTATATGTGATCACCATTTCAAAACAAAACCATGAAGAATTTTGTAAAAAAAAAAATCAAAACCTCTCTTAAAATGTAAATTTTCGAAAATACGCCTAATATAAGCGCAAAAAGCCAGTTGAAACTCTGTCCAATTCTCGAGTCAAAATTCGGGCCTCAAGAGCCCATTTCAAAACCTCACTTCGAGTCCACTCCTATAACTACACTATAGTTGACTAAGACAAACATTTCCAAACTTTGTAATTTCTTCAAACCTCACTTGACACAAGTGGCACACTCCCACTTCACGAGTCGAACCTTTTTCTTTGAGTAAGTGTGCTAGAATGGTCGATCGTGTTTTGATTCGTCGTCGATCTCTTATCCAGTTTTCAAGATGCCTGGAACTAGTCACGCGAGTGTCAATGGACAAACACCCAATGGTAATGATCTAATCGTAGCCGCGCTAACTCATCTCCAAGCTAGCCAAGACCAAGTGTATGATCGCCTCAACACGATCGAGGGCCCAATTGTTGCCATAGAAACTAGGTTGCCTCCTGCAGAAAATGAAGTGCCTCATGAATTTGTGAATGACTTTGTGAATAAAAATCCTCCACCTTTTGTGGGAGCACAAGAGGTCAACCCTCCAGGAGGTCTGACTGAAGCTGAAAAATGACTCCAATATAGGGAAAACAATCGCAAGTATAAGGCCGTGAGTTCCAAATTGCCAACCAACTTCAACATGACTGATATCTCGAAATTCAAGGGGCATGAAAACCCTTTGAACCATATCCGTGCTTTAAAGGATTACATGTCTATCAAAGGCATTAAACCCGAGATGTTCTTAAGGATCTTTCCTTCATCTCTTGACACTATTCCTAAGCAATAGTTCTATTCCCTAGAACACAAGAAGATTGCCACCTGGGATGATGCCGCGATCGAGTTTGCTAAGCAATATGCGGATAATGCTGAGATCCAAGTCAATATGCGCACCTTAGAGGTTCTTACCCAAAATGATAAAGAAGGTTTCACCAACTTCCTAAGTAAGTGGAGGAAGACTAGTACCCAACTCGTCGAGCGTCCAGATGAAGCTACCCTCGTGGATAACTTAAAGCCCATTTATGCAAGTCATTTGAGGTACCAAAGCATTAAGACCTTCAAGGACTTAACTGTACTAGGGACAAGGATCGAAGATGACATCCGTAAAGGACTCTTGTCCAAAACGGTAGGTCATGGATATCAAGGCTCAACAAGTCGTTCTTACGGCTCTACTAGCAAGACTGATGAGGTTAACCTTCTCGAACCATCAAAGAGGAGTATCCCACAAAGAAAGTTCACAAATATTGGGGATACATACTCCAATGCTCTGAGGAGATTGATGAAACAAGGTAAGCTTCAACCCATAGAGCCTACACCTGAACCAGAAAAGAAATCCAAGTCCTGGGACGAGAATTCATACTGCGAATATCATAGAGGTAAGGGACACGATACAGAAAAATGTTACAAGCTAAAACATGTACTTCAAGACATGATTGAATACGGTCGCCTACCAATACCGCCTGGAGGTAAGCCTAACAATACTCAGAATCCTCTTAGAGTTCTGATGATCACAAGTGACGAATCTACCTTAGATTTCTCATATCTTATCTCCCCAAAAGAGGAGGTAATCAACGGGATATGGACAGATAGCGAAGAAGATGTCTACCTCCAGGATCTTCCCTTAATCAAAAGGGCCGAAAGCATCATAGATGAGATCATTGCCAGACTACTCACAGATACCAGTTCGAATCAGCAGAAAGGATGGAGAAAGTCGATCAAGTGGATGAACAACCAAGGAAAACTCTTCAAGCTCACCAATGGAGAAGGAGAGATGTTCAAAGGAGAACCAGAAGACGATGAATTCGAGTCAGAGTCAGAGTCGGAATCAGAGTCGGAATCTAGAGAAGTCCCTAGAGAGTCTCCTCCTGTCATCACTCCCACTCCACTTGTTTCTCCTAGCTTAGCATCAATTAGTGACAGTAGTTCGGGAAATGTCCCAACAGCTGTCCCTTTACCGCCACTGACTACTGAACAGATGGCTTCTTTGTTTCAACTCTTCTCAAATTTTAATATGAATAAATCAAGTTCTGCTTACTCTTTGTGTTATTCTGAATGCAATTCTGTTTACGATGATAATCAGGATGACCCAGACCCAGACACAATCGAAATACCTCCCTACATAGCCAAAGAAATACTACAAGAGGGGGAAGGGGGACCAGTTATAGAAAACACCGAACCCATCAACGTAGCAACCGAACTAGAACTCCAAGAACATAGGATAGGGACGACCTTGAGCCCCGCCGAAAGGGCCAGTTTTATAGACCTTCTACACGAGTTCAAAGACGTTTTTGCTTGGTCCTACAAAGACATGCCAGGGATCGACAGGGATATCGCAGAGCACAGAATCCCAATCAAACCAGGTTTCAAACCCGTAAAACAGAAGCTTCAACGAATGAGGACAAAATGGGCTCTTAAGATCAAAGAAGAAGTCAATAAGCAATTCAAAGCCGGGTTCATCAAAGTTTCCGAGTACTCAGACTGGGTAGCCAACATAGCACCCGTACCCTAAAAGGATGGGAGAATCCGTGTTTGTGTTGATTTCAGAGACTTAAACAAAGTGAGTCCCAAGGATGACTTTCCTCTACCACATATCGACATATTAGTGGATAATACAACAGATCACGCGTTGCTATCCTTCATGGATGGATACGCGGGATATAATCAGATCAAGATGGCCATAGAAGACATGCACAAAACCGCCTTCGTCACTCAATGGGTTAATCAATACCGGAGCCACATATCAACGCACCGCAACAACACTATTACATGACATGATGTATAAAGAAGTTGAGGTATACGTAGATGATATGATTGTCAAGTCCAAAGATAGAGAGGGGCACATTGCGAACCTTCGCAAATTCTTCTCAAGACTACAAAAGTACAACATGAGACTCAATCCTCAGAAATGTGCATTTGGGGTAACATCCGGCAAACTCCTAGGATATGTCGTTAGCCAACGAGGGATAGAAATAGACTCTTCTTATATCAAAGCTCTAATCGAAATGCCACAACCTCAAACAGAGAAGGAAGTAAGAGGATTCTTGGGTAAGGTGCAATACATAAGTCGATTCATATCGAAACTCACCATGATCTGTGAACCTATCTTCAAAAAGCTAAAGAAAACGGATCACAACATGTGGGATGATGACTGTCAAAAGGCGTTCAACCGAATCAAGGAGATACTAGCCAAACCACCAGTGCTCATGCCACCTCAACGAGATCAACCTCTTAGTTTATATCTCATAGTAACTTAAACAACCATGGGTGCCATGCTAGCCCAAACCGTGGGAAAAGAAGAAAAAGCTATCTACTACCTTAGTAAGAAGTTCTTGGAGTAAGAGTGCAAGTACACACCACTCGAGAGGACATGCCTCGCTCTTGTTTGGGCAACGAAGAAGCTACGCCATTAGATGCTTAGCTACTCCGTCAAAATTTACTCCAAAATGGATCCTGTCAAATACCTCTTCGAAAAACCTGTTCTCAATGGACGCCTAGCAAGATGGACTTTGATGCTCTCAGAGTTCGATCTCAAGTATGTACCTCTGAAAATTATAAAAGGACGCGCCGTCGCCGAGTTCTTCGCAGAAAATCCCATCAATGATTCACAAAAATAGACACCTGGTCATTTCCGGATGAAGACATACTCCAAATCGATGTAGACTCCTGGGACCTTTATTTTGATGGAGCGTCAAATTTAAGAGGATTTGGAATAGGAGTGTTGCTCATTTCTCCTGAAGGTGAGCACACACCACTCTCTGTCAAACTCAACTTCGAGGTGACAAATAACGCGGCAGAATATGAGGCTTGCCTCATTGGGCTACAAGCAGCAGTAGGTTTAGGCATCAAGAATCTTCGGGTACATGGAGATTCATCTTTGATCATCAACCAAATTACGGGATCTTGGAAAATTTGGAGTGAAAGCCTAGCACCCTATCAAGCCAGAATAGACCAAGTTGCCCAATTCTTCGATCAAGTAACTTACCTATACCTACCTCAAGAAGAGAATTAATTTGCAAATGCTCTTGCAAAACTTGCATCTTTGACTAATATGCCAGATAATATGGTAGAGATGCCTTTATGCATCGAACGATGGTCAGAACCAGCTTATGTGCACCAAATTACAGATGAAGAAGAAAACCCAGAGGAACCTTGGTTCCAAGCAAGTCTGAACTTCAAACTCAACGGCACCTATCCACCAGATATGGATAAGAGGGGAAAATGTGTTATACGCTTACTAGCCTCCCAATACGTCCTCATGCAAGGAGAATTATATAAAAGAACACCTCTTGGTTTAGTCCTGCGTTACCTTGATCATTCACAGGCACGGAAAGTGATGAAAGAAGTCCGTGATGGAAAATGTGGCTCTCACATGAGTGGACCAATGATGGCAAATAAAATCACGCGTTTGGGGCATTATTGGACCACAATGGAATCTGAGTGCATCAAATATGTCAGACATTGCCATAACTGCCAAATCTTCGGGAATGTGCAACTTGTCCCTCCTTTCATTACTCTACACCATGACATCTCCTTGGCCATTTTCTGCTTGGGGAATTGACATCATCGGAAAGATCACCCCGGCCGGAACAGGAGGCCAGTGTTTCATTCTGGTGGCAATCGATTATTTCACCAAATGGATAGAAGCGGCTTCTTATACTAGTCTCACAGCCAAGAACGTGGCAAAATTCATACAAACCAATATCATCTGTCGATACGGTTGCCCACATGAGATCAACAGTGACAATTGGCCACATTTCCAGGCTGAGACTAAGCAATTTCTAGCCAAGTACAAGATCAAACATCACCATTCCTCGCCGTATAGACCACAAACTAATGGCGCAGTAGAGGCAGCAAACAAGAACGTTGTCACAATCCTCAAGAAAATGATTGACAATTATAGAGATTGGCCAAGCAAGATACCATTCGCCTTATGGGGATATCGCATATCCGTTAGGACGCCCATTAGGGACACTCCTTTCTATTTATCTTACGATATGGAAGCCGTGCAACCAGTCGAGCTCGAAATACCATCCTTGCGTATTTTACTCGAAAGTCAAATCCCAGAAGCCGATTGGAAGAAGGATAGATATGAAGAACTCATCCTCCTGGATGAACGAAGATTGCACGGATTACACAATGTGCAAACATATCAAACACATATCAAACGAGCCTTCAATAAAAGGGTTAAGCCAAGAAACATCAAAGAAGGAGACTTAGTTCTCAAATCAGTTAGAGCTCTTTTAACTGTCGATCCACGAGGAAAGTTCAAACCCAACTGGGTCGGACCATTTCTGGTCAAGTCCATACTCCCGGGTGGTGCAGTTAGAATCACGGACCTAGATGGGAATGAATTTGCCAGCCCAACTAACCTCGACCAACTGAAACGTTACTATGCCTAGAATAGGAACAACACGTGCCTCGCGTAACATCACGTGTCGCTCATGTGACACGAAATAAAAACGCCCCTGGCCAGCTAAAATAAAGCTTAACGTCATCTTGCTCTTGCATTTTGACAAATCGTCATCCTCATATCACCAAATAAACTGACTTGTGCTCTAGGAGTAAGTAAAAGCTCATGCTTATTTTCTAAGTTCATTACAAGCTCTTGCTTAGAACAATTATTCTTTTACATTTACTTGAACTACGCGCAAGGGTTTGATTTCATTTTTAAAATGAATACGTAGGCAATCCTTCACAGGATACAACCCATTATTTTTTAAATGTAAATAGAAGGACATTTGCATATGCATTTGGAATTCGACCAGAATAATAAAAGAAAATCACAACGGTTTCATAACCAATTAAATTTTATTCATTTCCTTCCATAATAATAATAGTATGCCACATAATAAATAATGCTAAAATAAAATAGGCTAGGATTCTCAAAACCCCACCATTTTATTACAAATAATAATAATAATAATAAATAATACTAAGACTTAGGCTATTCTTCCATTTTCCCTTTGCCTTTGTCGTTTTTGTCTTATTTCCAATCTCGACCACGAGTCGGGTGCTCCTGCGCTATCTCAGACCTAATCACCAATGGTCTCTCTCGCGGTCCAGTCATGCAATTCCTATCAACCACCTTTTCGATGACAGGAGAGGTCTTTGACTTCTTCGACAGATGAACAACTCGAAATCCGGCTTCTTCCTCTCCCTCGGTCAAGTGCTTCTCTTTCTCCTTCTCTACATCATGAACCATATAGTCAACGGGCTCACGCTTCCTTAGCCTCTCGCGCTCCTCAGGAGTAGTAGCCTTCCTCCACTACAAGTAGGAATCTGATACCCATAATGCGCTAACAGAAGAGTTTAGGAACCACATGTTTCTCTGAGCCCATTTGATTGCCCACTCTCTCCGGCTCTCAGTTGTAAGTGACATGGTAGTCTGAGGAACAGTATCAAGCTTCGGAATCATCTGCTTCAATCCAACCTGCCTCATCAGCCTCTCTCGGAAGATGCATATCATGAATTCCAAGCCACGAATGTGTACCGATCAAGTAGGATCCAGAGACGATACTCCAGTAACAGACTTGAGATGCCACCAGGGTACAATCCATCTAATCAGGGGTCCATCCTCGTTCTTCAACTTGTTCTCCCAGTAGTTGCAAACCCGAGTAAAGTCCACCATGTAAAGCCTGGTCCTCATTGCAATTTAGCGAGCATGATAAGCAGGAACATTAACTGGGGGCTCGATCAGCCGCAAACGCTCCATAAGACAAACCTACCAAAGCAGGTATTAGTATCCAAAAAAAAAAACGAAAAAAAAACGAACGAAAAAGAGGAAAAAAAAAGAAAAAAAAAAACTTGTATTCTTTTACCTGCAAGATGATGGGACTTCCTAAATAAGGAAGGTCGCGGTTGGCTTTCCTGTTATCTAACCCCAATAGGATCTCTCCTAAACATAGGCAAGCTGGGCTCCTGCGCAGCTCCATCTGCTCAACTAGGCTCAAATAGCGAGGATCACCTCTCATATCCTCATCAATATGCCCTTGAAGGACATAACCATGAAATAGGCAAAACCCGAATGCCCTACGCCTCGCTACATGGGAGATAGAAGGGTCTGTCCTATCTATGAATCAATCGATAAAATCAAGCATTCGGACTCCTTTTGAGGTCACAAGACGGTCAACCTCAGCTCTTGTCAATCCAAGCAAATCCCTAAATTTATTTTTATACCCTTGAGAAGTAAAGGGTATAGCAGGCATATGTTCTGGGTCCCAACCGCCGATTGCAGCAATTTATTCAGGAAACGGACAAATATCGCCTCCAGGAAAGGCAAACACATGGAAATTCGGGTCCCAATACTCAAGACAAGCATCGAAGAACGGTTTGACCACCTTAACTAGTTTCAAGCTCAAAATCGATCCAAAGTTGTAGGCACCCATATCGTGTTTCTCTACATTTGAGAATTCGTTGGTCCATTCTTTGAGACGACTTTCTAAAGTATTCATGATGTATAGTTAATTAGAGAGTTTTTATGTAATAGACAGAACAAAGACGGAATAATTATGTGAATAAAACCTCCATCGACGTCTATATTTATACTAAAAGCTGTTTCCTAAAATCTATCAGGACGGACACACTGGTGAAAGGGCGCAGCACCAGTTGCGCCTCTTCAAAGGGACGCAGCTCATGCTGTGCCTCTTCCTTAGCTGTATTTCTATGATATTCCGCGTTGGATCTTTCCTAATTCCATAAGCATAATTTCCTATTCATATGGGTTATTATTTTTTGTAATTCCGTCAAATTACTGTATTTCGAGTTTCCTAATCCCACGGGAACGCATTTCGAGGCGAGATCGGCATTCTCGTCAATTCATCACACTTACCAATTTCTTTTTAATTTTATTTTTTGGGGAATCATGTCACCAATTTAATTATTTATTTTCAAACTTATCAATTTCTTTTTAATTTTCTTTTCTGGGGAATCATTTCACCAATTTAATTATTTATTTTCAAACTTACCAATTTCTTTGTAATTTTCTTTTTTTGGGGAATCATTTCACCAATTTAATTATTTATTTTCAAACTTACCCATTTCTTTTTATTTTTCTTTTTGGGAGAATCATTTCACTCCCGTTTCATATTTCATTTCAAACTTATATGTTTCTATTTTCATTTTAGGGGGTACGTAGCCCTCCCTGCCGTCCGGTCATTTTCGGCAAAATTTTTGCATTTTTTTTCGAGTCTTTGTCTTGCGCTAATTTAGGCCATGTATACAAATATGTGTTTTATGTGAAATTCTATGTAAATTTCGGCAGCATGACGGCATAAACTTTCATCTACCAAACCTGTTCAAAGCTAACCTGCAGGTACAAACAAAACAACCCAGCAGCAAAGGCACTCAGGCCGTCGTATATACAACCAAAACTAAATATGTACACCAAACTGGGGGCTCGTGCCCGAAACAAAGTTCGAAAGTCCAAAATGAAATTCCTAAAAATGTACAAAAGTGTATGCAGTACAGCCAACAAAAAACAAACGAACTACTACTCGTCACCGCCCAACTCGGTAAATCTCGCCTCGAGAGCAGCGATCTCGGCATCGCGAACCTTCAACTCCCTCAACAGGCGAGCCATCTCCTCCCGGGACTGCGCTAGCTCTCGCTCCAAGTCGCGCTCCCTCTGCAAATGACAAGAATTGGCTCATGTCAATCATTTCAAACATAAAGAAGGTTATAAAATTCAAAAATGAAGTAAACGGAAGGTTCATACCTGACGTCCTCGACCGCCAGCAAGTGCCTCGGCGGCAGTAGCCCAGAGCCGGTTGGCTACCCTCCACAAAGCCACGAATCGAGATGGCGCTACCTGCATTTCAATAAACAAGGATTCTCAATGATTGGACAAAGTCAAACAAATGTATTCTTATACAAAAGCTAGTTAAGGTTAGGGAACTTACCCTCCGAATGAGATGCTGCCACTCGTCCAAGCCAGCATCTGTCACCGCCTCGCCAAAGTCGCGAAGCTCGGAGATCGTCGTCATCCCCGTCGCATCAGTGTACGCGAGGGTCTCGGGGTACGCTGGGTGCTTGATGCCCGCCACCTCAATCTTCTGCAAAATTCAAGTGGTTTCCGTTAACCGATGATCATTCATCACATTTTCAAGCCAATCGAAAGAAAAGTGAAGCACTTACCAACGCCTGCCAAGTCAGCCTCTCTCTCAGCATCAGAAGGCACCCTAAACATCGTCCGAGGAGGATCGATGGGGACCGTGAAGGCATCTCGAGAGCACTGGCGAGTCCAACGCTCGCCCAAGTACCACACGGGACCCATCGACGGCCTCAAAGAACAACCGGCTCGAGCTCCTAGGTCGAAGGACCTCGCCCACAAAAGGAGGGACGCGGTGTAGTCCGCCCAAGGTCTTGGCACCCACTATGATAAGCAAACGAGAGCACATTTTTATGATCAGTTCTAAAAGAAAGCAATGAGAAAGCAAGCAAAGAAAAGGGAGCCGAAGAAACTCACGCCCTCCAATTGCAGAGCGTTCACATCCCGTCGACAGACGTCGTGAGGAGAACGCTGGCTCTTCGTACGGTACATCACCCAATCCCTCACAACGGGATAGGCCCTCTCCCTTGGCTCCGTCCTCTTGGGCGCGAAGCTCGGAAAATAGGAGTACACTTACGCCTGCAAAAAAAGATAATCAATACCGATCTTTCGTGATTCGATAAAGAAAGGAAAGGATCTTTCATAATACGAAATGAAGGTTCATACCTCCAGCAGTAGTCCAGGACCAACAGTGGCAGGAGAAGTCAGCTTCACCACCAGCTCCGGACGAACCATGGCCCTCATGTAGCGAATGAGGACCGCAAAGCCAGCAGTGACCCAGTCCCAATGACCTAGGCCACTCAAGCCATAAAGGAAGGGAAAAAGCTTCGTTGACAGCCTCTCTTCCTTGTCTCCGAGGTAGAGCGAAGACAAGAACCACCAGAGCCACAGACGAGCTCTCTGCTCCGAAGTACAAGGAGGAGGAGCCGTCTCCCTCCCATCGATCACCACCATCCTCGGGATCTTCCCAACAAAGTAATCCCGGACGTAGGAACTCGGCACCAACCCGGGAACCGTAGCAGCTTTTGCCGCCAGGTTCCAACCGATCAAACTCCTAGCCTCAGCCGAGTCCACTCTCATGGTTGTCTCCAGCCACTCCACAGCCACAGTCCCGCACGGCAAGCCATAAATCATGACGTAGTCCTCTAACGTGACCCCGACCTCGCCAAAAGGCATGTGGAAGGTCGAGGTCGTGTCCCAGAACCGATCAAGGAAAGCTCGAATCAAGCTAAGGTTAGCCCAAATCTTCCTTCCCTTGATATCCCTCCACGCTCGTACCAAGGCTCCAAAAGCTCCCAACTCAATGATGGTCTGCTCCTCCGCCGACAGTCTCCCGTAAGCCTCCATCATCGTAGTGTAACCCGAGAAAGACCTGATGTTCCTGGCCTCCTGTTTTGATTCAATGCAAAGATATATCTTTAGCTCAAATGAAAGAGAAAAGGAATAGCAAATGAGAATAAAAGAAGGTAAAGGAAAGAATGATGAGTTCAATTTACCAAGCTCTTCACCGTCCTGTAGGAAAGGTGACTCTCCGCCGCCCAGATGAGATGTCGGTTATCCCATCTATCAGCCCACTCCGGTGCTCCCCTCAGCTGGCGACCTCCTCGTCCAACGTTGGCCCGCCTCGGGGCCTCCTCCTCAACAGCCTCCTCCTCGACGACCTCGTCCTAAGCAGCCGCCGCTGCAGCAGCAAAAGCCTGCTCTAACGCCTCCTCGAGCGAAAGAGAAGGGTCAAGAACAGTGTCCACGTCCATGGGACCCCTCCCAGACGTAGAAGCCTCATCACTTGCAAAAGTAGAGTACTTTAGGCCGCGTCAAGTGACGACGAGCCTTCGTTAGGTGATTTCCAAGCTTTCAAAGCTCCTAAATCGCTCTTTTCTCGCCATCTTTGGCCACTTTCCCAAAAACCCGACCGCTCATGTGGTAATATGGGTCAAGTCAAGTCTAAATTGAAGCCTAGTCATGGGTTCGAGTCGGAATTTCGACACCATTTCGTTATTACGGCGATTATGCCCTAGAAAAGTGTCCTGCAAAAGCCGTCACAAATCAAAAATCCGAAATGGTTGGAAGTTTACCCATCATACAAGGATTCCAAATATCAAGTTTCATCACAAATGGGAAATCCTAAGGCTATTTTCGAAGCAATTTACGACTCAGCTGTGAGACCGTCACAATTTCACTCAAATGCTCAAAACTCAATGAAAATTCGAAATGAACGCATGGTTATGATCCTTATACTACCAATTATCCAATTACAATGTCAATTTACAAGGCAAAATCATTTGGGGGAAAAGCCCCAAATTTTTCGATATTTTAGGGTTGGAAACCCTAATTTGTCGGTCCAAATCGCATGAATATGGAAGATTAGTGCAAAAATAATACACATACCTCGATTATTCATGGCAAATGCAAGCTTTTGATCAAATTTTGGCGAGAAATGGTTGGAATTTGAGTGAGTTTTGAAGGAATTATGTTTCGAAATTATGAAATAAAACACGATTTTTATCGAGTTTTTACTCAGACAGGGACACATCTAGGAAAGGACGCAGCAGGTGTTGCGCCTCTTCCAAGAGACGCAGCTCTTGCTGCGCCTCTTCCTCAGCTTTCCCCCAAATTAATTTTCGAAAATTCGTTATAAGTTCGTTATTTGTGGGCCCATCTTTGGTGCGCCTCTTCCTCAACACCATATATCATATATTTGGTCCACTTGATGTTTATTCTTCGTCCGGTACCGTATTTTCGAGCAAACTGTGAACTGTCGCGGTACTTTATCAAGACCTCGCTTGCCACAACGAGCAAATGTCCTCTAACAGGTGTTTTGACACGCCTCAATTGTGTTCCCCCAGCGAGAGTTCCGGACAACCAATTGTTCCTCTTAAGACGTGGTGATCAACCTCAACCTCAATTGTGTTCCCCCAGCGAGAGTTCCGGACAACCAATTGTCCCTCTCAACACGTGGAGTTCAACATCAATCTCAAGTTTTGCCGAAGTTTGTTTGAAGACCGACCCAAGCAGATTTCTCCCAGCAGTTCCTGCCGGCGTCCTGCTGCCCCCTTCAATCCCTCAATATTACGTTTTGCTTCCCCTTGGAATCTGACAGAGTAAGGAGTCTCAAGGAATCTCAGGTATGGTCTCTTCTTATGGCTGGCGAGCCTACTTATGTAGTCTAATGGACTTTAAACGACCCTTCCCGATAGTCGACAGACTCTAAAATGTTCCCGACGACAGGTCCTTGGCTCAGACCTCTTGAGTCGCCTCGCGTCGCCATAGTCGTCAGGTTGTAATCTTCGATTGACCTGATGGCTATACTTTGACTTTCGTCTTATCCAAGCCTCAGTCAAAGTGGGGGCTCTGTAGATACCTCATTTCTGCACCTCCCGCAAACCACCCGGTGATGATTGGGCCGCATATTTGGTACGCGGAACGATTTATGACAATTCGTAAGTTTATCGTCAAGTGATAGCTCAAACACTTGTGTCAACCTCTTTGTCGTCATCTACGCGCCATTACGATCGTTTTGAATGGAATTAGAGTACATTTGGAGTTCGGGTCAAAAATTCGTCTTCATTTTCTAATAACCGTTTAAAATGCCGAGTCAGAATATTCTGGAATGTTTCGGATATCTCTATTCCATATTTTCAATCTTTTAATCTTTGGTAAATTATATCCCGAAATTATATCATAAATAATAAGGAAATTAAGATCAAACCGCAATTCCATAATAGAAACGCGGAAATCTTTCTTCCGCGGGAGGAAACCCTTGGGGAAAGGACGCAGCAGGTGCTGCGCCTCTTCCAAAAGACGGAGTGGCTGCTACGCCTCTTCCCCAGCTCCTTTCTGCGTATTTTAAGATCTTTTCAATATTTGCTCCCAAAGTTTCTCCGAAACCCTAATTCCTTCGTGTGATTAGTATAAATAGGGATCTTCGTTCGTCATATTTTTCACGCGAGTGTCCGCCCTTCTCTTCTCCCTTTGCATTCTAAGACCACGCTCTTGCTTTTTGGCGTCTACATGCTTGAATTTTGCTTCTTATATATTTGTAGATATAAACAGCCTTAATGGTCTTGTCCTAAAAAGATTCCAAATGACCTAATCCATAAACCCCTTAAAAATAGCAACCCAAAATTTACATGAATAGAGCCACTCTAAAATAATTCATCAACAATGAAAAATACAATTAACATGAGTAGATATCATCCCAGCCTCACTTGACCAAGTCTCATAGGAGACGATCTCATAATAAGTTTATTACGAAACCATCAATTGTAGTAAAAATGGTAATATAGGAGTTACAAAACCAAGTACGAATCGTGAATAAAGGTAAAATAGGTACGCTTATTATGAAAATAGCCAGATAGGTATGTAAAAAAGTGTCATTTCTGCTTACCATCAACAATAAAAAGGTCACAAAAAACAAACGAAATGGTAGGGAAAAATTGTCTCTCATTAATATCTTAGTAAGAGATCGTCTCTTCTAAATTTTTGTGTACTGGTATTTTAACCTTGAAATTATTCTCTCACTACTCGGTGTCAGACTATTATTTATTTTTATAATTTGAAACTTAAGAATTTATCAAAATACCGAACTGTTATGAAATAAATATTTGGTACTATATATGGGGTTCATCTCATCATGATTTTATTATGAGACGATTTCATTCAATATATTGTGACCTTCGTGTTGCTGTTTTTTAATCCGTAGTATATATATTTTATAACTATATAAATAATGACGTAAGTATTCACCTTATTATTGTAGTCTTGTGGAGTATGTAGACCATTTTTATTAAGTACTTCATCCATTTTCATATGATGTACCCATTTTATTAAAATACTCTACTCATATATTCAACAAATGGGTACTTCATATGAAAACGGAGAAAGTACCATTTTAAATATTGATATAATTTTACAACACCTTAATATGTACACAAGAAAGTCATTATTCTCACTTCGTTTCTTTAAACAAATGGGAATCGAAAGAAATCAGTTTTCTCTAATTCAACGTATATAAAATGTTACCGTTACCTTTGTTTCTCTACTCATAAAGATTTGTTCATATTCAACTTATATGAAAACATTTTTTTTTTACTTAGTTCAGGAAAAAAATGTGTAAAATTTTCTTTGAATATTTTAATATCTTTCAGCTAATTAGTAAACTAAATTACCCAAAAATCAAAATTTTGAGAATTGATGTAAATCAATTTTCTACAGTATGATGTAATCTTGAAATGGAAAGTCATAATGTAAATATGGGAGGAAGCGAATATTGATCATATTGGAAACATACGGGTTAATTGTTTATCATAATCAATCAATATCCTTTAATATTCTTAACTTAAATAAAGGATGCTAATTCAGGACTTGATTATTTATTTTGTATAATTGGATAGAATTAATATATATGTATAAAATGATAAGATTCCGGGTAGTCAAATATATCCCGGATATGAAGGAGTATAAAATGATGATATCCCGGATTGTGTTTGTTACTCTGATTAGAATATTCAATGCACATTTGAAATTATTGTTAGTGTGATTTCCTAACATGTATTAGGAAAGCTATTTAATAGTGTTAGGAATTTGTACGTGATTGCTTATATTAATATTTTTTTTATTGTTATAGTTTTAGGATTTCAGCAAATGACACGTGGCGTAGGAATAGGTGTTGACACGTGGCGATCAAATAGGATGCTGGTTACCGCTTTAATATAATATATGATGATACTTGTGTAAAACCGCTTTATACAAGTAATATTTGATGTTAATAACTAAAAACATTATATTTAACTTCTTGAAAGCCACGGTTACGATCTTACCCGGGCAACGCCCGGGCAACACCCGGGCATGAACTCTAGTATTCTTCAATATTAGCAGTAAAATTGTCATTTAAATGAAACATAAAATCCACGTCTTATTATCATTCAAGTGAAATCAACGTAGACGATACAACATTGAGGCGTCTACAACCCTTTATTCAAACCATACTGTGTCTTCAATAGACATAAGCTCACATAACGTGGCATAAAACATAGTAGCTAGTTGTACAATAATACAAGATTACAAACCCATTTTAACGATCGATGAGTCAGCCAACCTTACATAATACTCCAGGAACTACAATAGTTATAAGGTTTTTGATTATAGCAATCAAGGTTCTGGCCATAGTCAATACCAAACATGTCGCAATACTTCTTGTAAAATCCAATTCGATCCTCGACACGTGGGTCTGGTGGTGGAATGTTACATTCGAGACCACCATTGATAATATTAATAAGCAACCCATATCCTGCAACTCGGCCGCAAGCATTGTCAGCAGGAGTTGGTCGCCACTGACTGATCGAAACAGCGTGACAAGATGGCTTTGGTGGTTGAGCTGTCATCCAGAACCACAATGCTGTCTTAAAGGAAACGGTAGGGTCCGTTTCTACTAGATCTGGATCACTTAGTAGGTCTAACCCTAATGCTTCCCCTGCCGGTCCATAGTTGTAATTGCTGCATCCATGTTTCATATAGCAATCAAAAGGAACGAATTTAGTGAACAGTATGCTGAAAGTTGTACATTTAACTTTGTGTTGTCCAATGGTTCTGAGTTGAATATCACCAGATTTAAACCACTACAAAGCTAGGAAAGTGCATTTATGTATAAGGAACAAAAAATTTGGAAAAATACATACTAGGAAAGTTGTATAGGTCCCCGACCATAGTATTTCTTTCCGGCAACGCAAGGCCATTGTGCCGAAGGCTCACAGTGAGGGTCTTTGGCTCCAACTTCTGCCTTGTGACAGTAACCCCACGCGAACCGTCCATCTGGTGCAGTATCCCATCCACCTGCAAATCCATCTTGTATTTTTAGATTGCTATTCGATTAAAAAAACTGGTTTTCCTTTGAATTAAAATAATACTCCCTACTTTTTAGTAGAAGCTAGCCTCGATAGTTGGAGAAAATCTTGCGAAAATGCACGGCCAAGGATAATACTGTAGATTATATAGATCGAAATATAAACAAAGAGGTAAACAGATACTCCTTCATACTAGCTAGTTAATTGTTGCTATTTACGAATTACGAGTATGAAGTGATAGTAAAAGTAAAAGTAAAACAAACCAGTAGTCTCATGACGAGTATGAAGTGATATATAGTAAAAGTAAAAGTAAAACAAACCAGTAGTCTCATGAGATGTCTGAGCAAAGAAAGAAGCAACTTCCCGCTTCCTAGTTTCCTCATCACCAACAGTCCCAAAACAAGGAAAATATTTGGCAGCATTAATAAATGCATCAAATGTATAAAATCCTCTAGCTAGGCAAATAGGGTCATTACGATGCAACAACATTTGATTAAACAATTCCTCATTTATTATGTCAGTAAGCTCACCCTCCGCCTCATCGCAAGGAGGTGGGAGAGGTGAGGGTGGTAATGGTGGTGGAGGAGGTGGGGACGGTGGTGGTGGCGGTGGCGGTGGCGGTGAAACACATTGACTTTGACACCCGTCATCACAGTAAGGAGGAGTAATACCACAGTACCCCGATCTGCTACAGCAGTAACGCCGAGGACACAGGGCACCTCCTGCTTGCCAACCACATTGTTCTGCTACGGCACTACCGGTTAACCATAAAAAGAATAGAAGGGTGTATACTGGTGCTAATAGAAGGTTTTTTTTGGTTCCCATGCTCTTTATTTTTTGTGTACGTTTTGGTTTGTGATGAAAAACAAAGGGGATGTAGCTAATTTATAGAGTACTGACCAAGGGAAGGATTGCTATTTTCCTACGTAACATATTCATTGTATATATGTACTATTACGCACGTTTTTTTGTTCTAGATTTATTGTACGTAGTTACTGTATCCACGTTTTTATGTAGCTCCGACTTCCGATTATGAACGACGGACTCACGGACACAATAGTTCAGATACCATTCTTTATTGTACGGTCATTTTCTAAAAATGTTTTTTTGAACAATGTAAAAGTTTCAATGCAACTTTGTAAGAGTTTTTATTAAGGGTAACGCTCTTTCATTTACTTGATTTACCTAATTATGTATTTCCTCCATTTAATTTTTATCACCCCAACTTTCTAATATATGTGAGGAGTATTATATTGAAGTGAAGTGATTAAAGTAAAACCGATCTAGCATCACCCTACTTGAGAATATAAGATTTACTTTTCTTCATGCATTTTGCTTTTATCTTATTTTTACTACTTGACTAGTCTTACGTTGTATCCGTCTTAAGCAAGAATTCGGATAAAACAGATACGATTATGTTTATCCCTATATAATAAGTAGAGCATATTGCATATACAAGGTTATTTTCGTCAAAAACAATGCTTGGGGGTCCTTAAAGCCATGAAATAATAGTTTGGATTGCAGTGTTTACGCACATTTTATTCATTCATGTACGATGTACTTGCCTTTTCTTTCAATTTCCCCCAATTTTATTCAATGCTATCCTCCCCACCACTAACCCTCCCCACCTCCCACCTTGCCACTCTCTCCACCACCGCCTTCCATCTCCCTTGTACCTCAACAAGTTACTTATACGGACTTTTCGTTCATTTTCTTTTGTTGAAATGCATGTAAGTATGGTATGTATTATATAAATAGATCAAAGGAATTTACAAAGAATCAAAATTGTTGTATGAAAAACTATGAACTACTTAGGAGCTCACTAAGAGCTTACTCCTGATCAACCAAAAATCAAAAATTCATCCTTGGACTTCACATTTACATTCAGACGGTTGGTTTTTAACTCTACTTTTCGTATCCTCCATGATCTTCTTCACTAGCTTACCAGGATGTTCAATGTGACTATTTCCACACGACCCTTATTCCTTTCGAACCAAATCATACAAGCAGCAGCTAGAACAATGGCAGCATGTACTCTTATTGTTGAAACTAGTTGTTGCACTGGCGCGGTGCCCCAATTTGGTTAAACAGTATTGCGTAATAATAGTGGTACAATAATAGAAATGATCTTTGTTAAATCAACTAAGTAAAATGATTTAAGTTAAACACACTACGTAGCCGGATGGCATAGCATTGGAATGCTTTACAAAATATGACTTGTCTTGACAAAATGAACTGTTGGGTTCCTTATGTTGATGATAACATGCCCATTTGATTTGTGTTATCTTAGTTTACCTTTTCAGGATTAATGATGTAATCAAGCTTGGATTAAGAAGTGTTGAAGTTGTTACTAATCCCATTGTAATTAGTCGTGTGTCATCTAATGTAAAAGTGAGAAAGTTAAGTATAGTAGAGTAATAGAAACAAATCGAGATTTGTTGCTTCAACAAGCAAACAATTTGAGTGGACTAGGCCACAACTCGTAGAACTTGAAGCTTCCTTTTTATCTTTCAAATGCTTTCACGTGACTCTTATTTTCTAAGATAAAAACCTGATTTTATTAAGGAGGTAGTATCCAATAAAGAGTGGTTTGAATTATTCAAAATGTTTCCTCTTTATGCAAATTCAATCCTTTGGTTTTTAAGAAAACAAAAGTTGCTTTTTGCCATATTTGTGTTAACTTGTCATCATGTGACTTGTCTCACATCCTTTGTTTTTCAAATTGCATGAGCATTTAAGGTTGTCTTTCAAACCTTCTTTCTCTATTCCTTCCTTTGCAAAAGACTCCTTTTTGGTGCAAGTTATTAGGTGGTTGCTATTGTCCTTCACATGTGAGGTCTTTGACCCTTCAAAACCCTAGCAACCCCTTCACTCATCTCCTCTATAAATACCGAGTCCCTCTTCATTAAATCCTCAAGACTTTTTCGATTTAATTCTTTCATGTTTTGCAAAGTGTTTTCAAAAGCTTAAAATCGTGTCTTTTGCAAAATCTTTTTAAAAGTCTTCAAGTGTCTTTCGGTTTCTACGATCGTGTACATCGTTGCTTTTCCATACTAAACTCTCTTGCTTAAAAGTGTTGATCTTGTAAAAGTTGTCCACCTCTATTCTTTGCTAAGAATGTGTTAGTGGAAACTTGATCCTTTACATTTTAAGTGTGTTAGTAGAGTTTAGGACGGAGTAGTCTTTAACTCTTGACAACCGGAGTAGGTTGTGAGTTGTTGAGTTCTAGGACGGAGTAGTCCTTTAACTCTTGGCAATCGGAGTAGATTGCGAGTTAGCTTGTCATAGAACGGAGTAGTTCTTGTACTAGCTTTGCAACCGGAGTAGGTTGGCGTCTTTTATTACAAGGGTCTTTTAGTTTTCGGAGTAGATCACTAAAGGAAAGTAATAAAAAGTAGATTGGACGTAGGCACTTGAGTTTCTTGCCGAACCAATTCAAAAATCTCGTGTTCAAGTGCTTATTTTATTTCCATTTTGCCTTTTTACTTTGTTTGTTTGTTTTGTTTCGCTTAAACTTAGAAGTGTGATTCATCATATCGTCGCATTTTGTCTGCAGGTCATCATACTTCACAAACCGAGACAAATAGATACAAATCGAACGATTGTTGCTTTCATACTTCAGCAAACATTCATCGAGATACTTGTTCAATCTTTCAATATTATTCAAAGTATCCTCTAAATCTCTTTTGTTCATTTAACTTACTTTAATCCAATAAAGTTGAAGTTAAAATTTTTAAAAGAGTACCTAATTCACCCCCTCCCCCTCTTAGGTACTTGAATCCATAAACTCAACAATTGGTATCAAAGCCTCGTGCTCTTGATCGAGGCTAACCGCCTTAGAGTTTGATTCGTGGGTAATGGATTCCGAGAAACACTCCAAGATCCCGGTCTTTACCGGTTCGAATTTTGGATGGTGGAAACTCAAAATGGAACATTACATCAAAAGTATCGATTATCAATGTTGGAACATCATCCAAAATGGACCTCTTGTCATTGAGGAAACCGATATCCTTAACGGTTTCACTAAGACAAAAGAGGAAAGAAATTACAATGAGAACGACTTCAAGCTTGCCGAAAAGAATTCCAAAGCAATGTCGATTCTTCAACGTTGTGTTGGTGAGGGGGAAGTTAGTCGAATCTCCGGGTGTCCTACTAAGCAAAATCCATTTGGGATTCCCTTGTACTTGCATATGAAGGGACGTCCCAAGTAAGAAAACACCGTATTGACCTTCTCATGCAACAATATGAAATGTTTAGAATGTCAAAGGACGAGTCTTTAAATAATTTTTCTTCTCGTTTTTCTTGTATAATTAATGAGCTTCAAAGTCTAGGAAGGAATTTCGAGTCCGAGGACATCATTCGAAAAATCCTTCGTAGTCTAACCCCTAAATGGCAACCTAAAGTCACCGCCATAGAGGAAGCTAAAGACTTGTCAACCCTATCTCTTCATGAACTAATGGGATCACTAATGGCTCACGAGTTTAATCTCGATAAGCATTCTAGTGAGTCATCAAAGGCAAAGAGTCTCGCCCTCACATCTTCTCCAAGTGATGAAGAAGATGAGGAGGAAGACGAGTTTGCTATGTTCACAAGAAACTTAGCCGGGTTGGTCAATGGCCAAGGTAACAAAAAGTTCACTAATAATTACTCTAAAAAACGCTTTCCTAAGAGACGACCTACTTCCACCATGGGATGCTTTAAATGTGGTGATAAAACTCATCAAATTAAAGAATGTCCCAAGTGGGAAGAAATCAAATCTAAGGAAAGAAGAGAAAAGGTTAAAAAGGACTACAAACATAGAGTCATGAGTGCTATATGGGGAATGTCCGACTCCGAGGAAGATGAGGAACTCATCGAGGAGGAACTTGAGGCTAAAATGTGTCTTGCAAATCATGGTAAGGAAAAAGTCTCGAAAACCTCAAAACATGAACACTTAAGATGCCTCATGGCTAACCCCGACGATTCCGACTCCGATTCCGACAACGAGGTAAACAATCTAAAGGCCAAGGCTAGAACTTACTCCAAAGAGAAAGTATGTAAGCTTCTTGATCAACTTTTTGATAAGTGTCGGTCTCAAACTAATAAGCTTGATATTATGCAAAATGAGATTGAGGAAATTGCTCAAGAGAACTTTAATCTGAAAAATGAACTAAAAGCAACAGATCACGTTCATGTCACTTCGAGGCATATAATGAAGTCAAAAGAGTCAACAAGTTAAACAAACATTTGACTAAAGAACTAGAGCGTCTTAGGTTGACCCCACGGACGTCTCGACCTTGAAAATGTCAACACAACTTTGGTGATGCAAGTTTCCCAACTAACCAAGGAACGTGATGACGTTTTGAAGGACAAAGATGGTCTTGAAAATGAGATCTATGACCTTGTAGTTGAAGTTGTTGACTTAAGAGAAACAGTCTCTAAGATCGTTGCTTTCGACCACGAGTTAGACAAGTTTAAAAGAAAAAGTGAATGGTTGGAAAATGAAAATGAGTGTCTTAAAAGTGAGGTTGTTTGTCTCAAGAATGAAATAGAAGATCTCCATGATAGGCTTACTTTCTTTCAAAAAGGTATGCCCGAATGTAGCACTTCTAGGTCTTCACCTCACCATAGATCCGATGAAGTCGTTGATCTAAACAAAAGACTTGACGAGATGACATCTAAATATGAAGAGTCCAAAGAAAGAATCATTTATCTTATGTCTAAACTCAATAATCACACCCATGACTTCATTGTTGAGAAAAGATTGTCCATAGAAAGTGCTAACAATGATGAACTTAAAAGAGAAAAAGAAAAGAACTTGCATCTTCTCTCACGTGTCCATGACTTGACCAATGAACTTGTTAATGCTAAGAACATCACTGAAAAATGGGAAGGAAGTCAAACCGTGTTAAACTTCCTCACAAATCAAACCGAGAAGTGTGAGAAATCTGCTGGTTTGGGGTTCAAATGGAACAGTCGGGATCGATTGTTGCATCCGAAGCCTAAAAACGATTTTAGAGGAAGGAAGTATGTAGGTCTTCCCGAATACATCATTTGCAATTATTGTGGTGACAATGGTCATGTTTTTAATGGTTGCACAAAACGATTTGATGACATTGATAAGAACACCAAAGCATTAAAAGAAATGAACATTAAGAAAGACACCACAAGTTATGTTGATCACAAAAAGGGACCCAAACTCATTTGGGTTCCTAAACTCAAAAACTAATCTTGTGTAGGGCTTGGTGAGAGGCGACCGCAATTGGTACTTGGATAGTGGATGCTCTCGTCACATGACGGGTGATAGAAGCCAATTCCTCTCACTTAAAGCATATGATGGTGGCACGGTAAGGTTTGGTGACAACAAGAAAGGTGAAGTAATTGGTATTGGAAAAGTTGGTAAGTCATCCTTACTTTGTGTCGACAATGTGCGGCTTGTCAAAGGTTTGAAACATAATCTCCTTAGTATCTCTCAACTTTGTGATAAGGGTAATGTTATTGAATTTCGTGCCAATATGTGTCGAATTTTTGATGCCACTACTAATGAACTAATACTCGAAGGAAGACGTGTCAAAGATGTTTACTTAACTAATTTGAACTCTCTATCCGGTCACACCATGTCTTGCATGAGTGTAATGAACAATGATCCTTGGTTATGGCATAAAAGGTTTGGTCATGTTAGTACAAAAACTCTTAATACCCTTAAAAGACTTGATTTGGTTGAAGGCATTCCTAATATAAAATTTGACATTGATAAAGTATGTGATGAATGTGCTAGAGGTAAACATGTTAAAAGTTCCTTCAAATCCAAAAGAATTATGAGTACATCTCAACCTTTGCAACTTTTACATATCGACTTGTGTGGACCAATGAGAACTAGAAGTAGAGGTGGTAGTCGTTATGTGTGTGTCATTGTTGATGATTACTCTAGGTTTGTTTGGGCACTCTTCCTAAGCTCTAAGGATGAGACATTTGATGAGTTTCTAATTTGGTTAAAGAAGATTCAAAATAAACTTGGTTTAAAACTTGTTTCAATGAGAACCGATCATGGAACCGAATTCGAAAACTCATCATTTGGTGCTTATTGTGATGACAATGGTGTAGACCATAACTTCTCGGCTCCTAGAACCCCACAACAAAATGGTGTGGTTGAAAGGATGAATAGAACCCTTGAAGGAATGGCTAGAACAATGTTATTAACTAGTAAGTTGCCTAAGAATTTTTGGGCCGAAGCGGTAAATACCGCTTGCTACATTTATAATCGTGTCATGATAAGGAGTATTTTAAATAAAACTCCCTATGAATCATTACGTGGAAGAAAACCCAATATTTCATATTTTAGATGTTTTGGAAGCAAATGTTTTGTTCACAACAATGGTAAAAACAATTTGGGTAAGTTCGATCCACGAAGTGATGAAGGAGTATTTATTGGGTACTCCGATCATAGCAAGGCCTATAAAGTTTACAATAAACGAACCTTGTTAATTGAAGAAAGCATCCATGTCATTTTTGATGAATCTAGTGTGCTTGGACAGGTACAAAACATGGATGATGATGATGAGGATGAGGATGATGAATTTGAGATTGGTCTTGTTCGAAAAGACTTCGTGTTCACGGATGAAGAAGCTCCCAAAGACCTGAATTGCAATGCATACGCAGACTGTCGCCATCAAAGGAGAGCAAAGAACTCGGGGGCAACACGTAGTACTTCGATTCCTCTCTGGAAGCAACAGACCCAACGACGTTGCTTCTACCTCTAGAATCAAGAAAACCAAAACAAGTGAGGATGAAGAACCTTCCAGGCCAATGGAAACGATCCACTTGTGGATCGATGCAAATTTGAGGGGAACAAGAAACCTTTGTTCCAAAGAAGTGGAAACATCAAAGCTCTCATCCACTCACTAATCTCACAAGTGATCTCAACTCGGGAATTCGAACAAGATCATCCGTCAACAAACTCGCCCACCTCAATGAGTATTGTGCTCATAATGCCTTCCTATCTCAAATTGAGCCTTCAAATGTAACAGTCGCCTTGACTGATGCATATTGGGTGATTGCCATGCAAGATGAGCTCAATCAATTCAAAAGAAATGAGGTATGGCACTTAGTCCCTAGACCGCCTAATCGTACCGTCATTGGTACTAGGTGGGTCTTTCGCAACAAGCTTGATGACTCGGGAGAAATTGTAAGGAACAAGGCTAGACTAGTGGTGTAAGGTTATAACCAATAAGAGGGTATTGATTACGATGAAACCTATGCACCGGTAGCTAGACTTGAGGCCATACGATTGCTTATAGCTTTTGCGGCTCACAAAGGCATTAAACTCTTCCAAATGGATGTCAAAACCGCCTTCTTAAATGGATATTTGGAAGAAGATGTCTTTGTAGAGCAACCACCGGGCTTTGAGAACAATGATTTGCCTAACCATGTTTTCAAATTAGACAAAGCTCTTTATGGTTTAAAACAAGCACCAAGATGTTGGTATGATAGATTGTCTAAATTTCTTATTGAAAATGGTTTTAAAAGAGGCTCCGTTGACAAAACATTGTTCTTGAAGCAAATCCAAAGGTGAACTGTTGGTTGTACAAGTATATGTTGATGACATTATATTTGGTGCAACAAATGAACTCCTTTACTTATATTTTTCGGAACTAATGAAATCGGAGTTTGAAATGAGCATGATGGGTGAGCTAGGATTCTTCCTTGGGCTCCAAATTAAGCAATCAAAGGATGGAATCATGATCCATCAACAAAAGTATATCAAAGAAATGCTTAAGAAATTTGGGATGACTAATGGTAAGCCTCATGATACACCTATGGTGGCCGGGTCCAAATTGGACAAGGATGAACTCGGTAAGAATGTTAGTGATAAGGTGTATAGAGGTATGATAGGCTCGCTTCTTTACTTGACCGCAAGTCGTCCCGACATTCTCTTTAGCGTATGTTTATGTGCTAGGTTCCAAGCAAATCCGAAAGAATCACATTTCAAAGCCGTTAAACGAATTCTTCGATATTTGATTGGAACACAAAATCTTTACCTATGGTACCCTTTACATTGTCCTTTTGATCTTATAGGCTTTTCGGACGCGGATTATGCGGGGTGCACGGTGGATAGAAAGAGTACCTCCGGAATTGCAACGTTCTTGGGTCCTTGCTTGACTTCTTGGGCTTCAAAGAAACAAAATACGGTAGCTCTTTCTACGGCCGAAAGTGAGTACGTTAGTGCGGCACATTGTTGTTCTCAACTCCTTTGGGTAAAGCAACAACTCTTGGATTTTGGTATTATTTTTGACTCCATTCCTTTAATGTGTGATAATACGAGTGCAATTAATATTTCCAAAAATCCCATTCAACACTCTAAAACCAAACATATTGATATTCGTCATCATTTTATTCGTGATCATGTGGAAAAAGGGCATATTAAACTTATCTTTTGCAAGACCGAAAATCAAATTGCCGATATTTTTACTAAGCCACTTGCAAGAGAACATTTTGAGAAATTTAGACTAGAAATTGGGTTAATTAATAGCTTGTGATTTTGAGTATGTGTTTTACAAAATTCCCTAATTGATTAAATTAAAATTGGATATATGTTATTAAGTGTTCTAAGTGCATTGACATCATGTTTGGACCAAAAATTGACACCGTATTTGTGAGTCGGCAATCACTCAACCTCATATCTAAATTTACGTTTATAATATGCTACTTCGTGTTTTTATCTCGAGTGATTGAATTTGTCTAGACGGGCCAACTACTTTGCTTACCACATTAAATGGGCCATTAACTACCCCAACACTCCTACCTATCTCTACCCGTCCAAACCACCTAAACCCACTAACCCTTCATCTCCCAAATCCACAATTTCCTCATATCACCTACCCTAACCCACCATGGTAAAAACATCATTTAACACACCCATTCCCATCAAACCCACAAAATTTACCTCTCTACCTGTCACATCCAACCCGCCTACATCACCAACTCCAACCATGCCACCAGTCAAAACATCTTACGCCTTTCCCCCACAAACCTCAAACACGACATCAACAAACCCAGATCCATCTAGCCCTCAACCATCACCAAAACCCACTGACCCTCCATCATCCGACGAAATACCCATCTCCACAATGGTAGGACGACGCACTCGTGGTGGTCGGAAGAAAAGCTCCACGGTTCCTAGCTCCTCCTCTGAACCGGCTACTGTATTGGTTGAAGATGTCGAAGATGAAACTGAATTTGATTTGAACGAAAATCCATCAAAATCCGGCGAGTCTGACCCGACTCGCGAAAAAGAATAACAAAAGAAAAGAAAAAGCCTCCTCCTCCCAATTACCCCAATCTCCGAAAATGTTGAACAAAGTAACATTGATAATCCCATTGATGATATCCCAATTGAAAATCCGAATGAACCTACCCAGAAAAAATCGAAACCTTCAAAGAAAAAGCTTGTCTACCTTGCTCCTTCTGATCCGGTCTCTCTTACCTCGAAGTGGGATCTAGCCATTGTTTGGGCTCACCTTGAGAGTCTCGACCTTCCTACTTCTATTTACAAAAGCGTGAAAGGTTGATGAACATCAAAGCAATTCACTCTCCTCGGGCTTATAATCAAAAATGGTTCGAACCGCCTGCTTTTCACTCGGTCCGTGATATGGTTCTAGCTCAAGGTTGGGAGAAGTTCTTGGAAATGCGTGAGCCGGTATTTGTGAGCGAAGTGATTCAATTCTTTGCAACGGTACGGGTTGATAAGTCCGGTGAATTTGTTACTGACTAAGGTGAACGGTAAGCCTCTAAAATCGACTCAATCGATTTCGCTCATCGCTCTTAATATTCCAGTCGGAGGCTATGACAAACTCCCCTCTGAAACTTGGGTAGCCTTACCATATGCCTCCCCTCTTAGCATTGCTCAAACCGTTTGTCCCAAAACTGTCTCCCCCGGACCCGTGAGCAACACCCAAATCCCACCTCCTCTTCGAATCATTTTTAACATGTTGTGTCGCTCAATTTATCCTTCGGGTGATAGAGGAAAACTCACCATTGCCTTACAATATTTAATCTATCACATTGCTACCCACAAGAAGGTGAACCTAGTTGGGCTAATGTTTAAACGTTTTCATCTTATCTCGACCAAGCTTCGTCGACCTTCTTCTAGCTTGATTCATTTACCCTATGGAATGTGGTTATCGGTTGTGCTCAAGGCACACGGGGTTTTAGTGAATACTAGCTTGGGTTCGTTGGATATGTGTGATGTTATGAGTGATGGGCAAATGGGGAAGATGCTTATCAAGGTTGAGAATGATGAGTTAATTTCTGTGAAAATTAAGAAGGACCCGGAAGTTGGGTCATCTAGTCAAGGGAATACGGGTAGTATGCGGGATGTACTCAATGCCGTGGCTGAGTTAAGTGCGTGGATTAGGGAAGATGCTCGTCAAAAGGACTTGGCTATTTCGGCCCTTGCTTCTACTTTGGACCTCATCCGTGGAGAGGTGGATATTATTTCCACCCTTGTGTCAACAAAAGAGGTTGGTGAAGATGCTCATGTGGATGATGATCCGTTGGGTAGTGGCTCGGATGGTGAACAAGCCTCCTCTCCTTAGCCTTTCCATTTCCTCTCGGCCTATTAACCCTTACCCGTGCCCCCTTATTTTGCTTCACCTTGGTTGTGCCTTTCTAAGACTTATTTTCTTGCTTGTTATTTTGAACAATTGGTGGTGTACTTTAAACTCTCTTTAGCTATGTTGAACCTTGATTAGCCTTTGCCTAATCTTTGTTTATGTTGACCTTGTTACCTTGTCACATCTACATGTGTCTTTTTGTGTTTTCTTATGAAATATCTGCACTCTAATGCTTGTGACATCCCTATCCTTTTGATGATGTCAAGAGGGGGAAAAGGTAAATTCATGCTTTGAATCTCTTTGCTTATTGATTAAACTAATGGCTTGTCTAACCTTCTTAGCTTGATTCTTGTTTGGGGCAATGTAAAATTGTCTTGATAGTTTGATTCTAGCTTTTGCCCTTGGTAAGGTAATATTGTCCCTTCTCTATCATTTGATCTTGCTTGTTAAAAATCTTGAATCAAGGTGTTTACATTGCTTATACATTCGTTTGGGGCTTGTCATCATCAAAGGGGAAATTTGTTGGGTTCCTTATGTTGATGATAACATGCCCATTTGATTTGTGTTATCTTAGTTTACCTTTTCAGGATTAATGATGTAATCAAGCTTGGATTAAGAAGTGTTGAAGTTGTTACTAATCCCATTGTAATTAGTCGTGTGTCATCTAATGTAAAAGTGAGAAAGTTAAGTATAGTAGAGTAATAGAAAAGCAGTCCAGGATGATTGTTGCTTCAACAAGCAAACAATTTGAGTGGACTAGGCCACAACTCGTAGAACTTGAAGCTTCCTTTTTATCTTTCAAATGCTTTCACGTGACTCTTATTTTCTAAGATAAAAACCTGATTTTATTAAGGAGGTAGTATCCAATAAAGAGTGGTTTGAATTATTCAAAATGTTTCCTCTTTATGCAAATTCAATCCTTTGGTTTTTAAGAAAACAAAAGTTGCTTTTTGCCATATTTGTGTTAACTTGTCATCATGTGACTTGTCTCACATCCTTTGTTTTCTGAAATTGCATGAGCATTTAAGGTTGTCTTTCAAACCTTCTTTCTCTATTCCTTCCTTTGCAAAAGACTCCTTTTTGGTGCAAGTTATTAGGTGGTTGCTATTGTCCTTCACATGTGAGGTCTTTGACCCTTCAAAACCCTAGCAACCCCTTCACTCATCTCCTCTATAAATACCGAGTCCCTCTTCATTAAATCCTCAAGACTTTTCTGATTTAATTCTTTCATGTTTTGCAAAGTGTTTTCAAAAGCTTAAAATCGTGTCTTTTGCAAAATCTTTTTAAAAGTCTTCAAGTGTCTTTCAGTTTCTACAGTCGTGGCCACTGTTGCTTTTCCATACTAAACTCTCTTGCTTAAAAGTGTTGATCTTGTAAAAGTTGTCCACCTCTATTCTTTGCTAAGAATGTGTTAGTGGAAACTTGATCCTTTACATTTTAAGCGTGTTAGTAGAGTTTAGGACGGAGTAGTCTTTAACTCTTGACAACCGGAGTAGGTTGTGAGTTGTTGAGTTCTAGGACGGAGTAGTCCTTTAACTCTTGGCAATCGGAGTAGATTGCGAGTTAGCTTGTCATAGAACGGAGTAGTTCTTGTACTAGCTTTGCAACCGGAGTAGGTTGGCGTCTTTTATTACAAGGGTCTTTTAGTTTTCGGAGTAGATCACTAAAGGAAAGTAATAAAAAGTAGATTGGACGTAGGCACTTGAGTTTCTTGCCGAACCAATTCAAAAATCTCGTGTTCAAGTGCTTATTTTATTTCATTTTTTGCCTTTTTACTTTGTTTGTTTGTTTTGTTTCGCTTAAACTTAGAAGTAACATTCATCATATTGTCGCATTTGGTCTGCAAGTCATACTTCACAAACCGAGACAAATAGATACGATAACGATTGTTGCTTTCATACTTCAGCAAACATTCATCGAGATACTTGTTCAATCTTTCAATATTATTCAAAGTATCCTCTAAATCTCTTTTGTTCATTTAACTTACTTTAATCCAATAAAGTTGAAGTTAAAATTTTTAAAAGAGTACCTAATTCACCCCCTCCCCCTCTTAGGTACTTGAATCCATAAACTCAACATGAACAAAATGAATATAATGGTGAAGCATCCGTACAGTTTTAGCAACAAGATCGTTACTATTTAAGGAATTTCGTGGGATACATTAATTTCCATTCCAACTGAAATATGCCGTCATCAGCAGAAAATCACATATTCAAGTACTTCCTGACTTTTTTTTTTTGGCTTTGGTGTTCTGATAAGGTAATGAATTATGCATGTTTAGCATAACTGTATAACAAGCTCACAACCATACTCGGACCATGACTTGTCTAAAATTCCTTCATACTCGATCTCTTCACCATCGGCGGTAAAACGAATCTCTTCTCCATGCCAGAAACATAGCTTAAGCGAGCTGGCCATGTAAACTGAGGGCTACATAGCTATGCGGATCTGCAAATGGGTAGTTTTTTAAATGATGATAAAGGCAAATGTTGAGACGAAAATGACCGTTTTTTCATTCTAGGGATAATGTGTATTAGACAAGGAGCCTTACACAAGGAACATTCTACAGTTCCCTAAGCATGCCTTAAGCTCACTCTTAAGCTCACTCTTTTTCTCCCTCCCTCTTAAAAAATCATCCAGAGACTCTCTCTCCCTCACCCCCTCCTTCCCTCCCTCCTTCTTCATTCTCCCCTTCCCTCCCAGCCTCCCTCGGATGGGTCCATGGTGCAGAAATATAGTACCTGATCCGGTAATAGGTGTACATTTTGTGTTGATGCGATAGATGTGCAGCTTCTCATATAAGTCATACTTAATAAGGGTTAACACACATGCAAAGGAACGATGGTCTCCCTTCTTCCCTCTTAACATCTCCCCATCTTCCTTTCCTTCCCTCCCTCTCTCTCAAATATGAACAAAACCAAATCCCAAACTCTCTCTCTCCCTTCCACCCTCCGCCTTGCTCCCTCTCAATCTACACACAATCGAGCAGAAACAATTTGTCCCTTCCTTTCAATCTAAACAAAACCAAGCATAAACTACCTGTCTAACTGTCCCTCCCTCCATTCCCTCCTTCCTGTTTAATTTATTTCGTAGTAACAATTCCTTGACAGAACTACAATCCAACCCCCAAAAATGAAAAATGTTGAGATAAAACCCCATCAGAACCCATTCTCAAAGAAAAAATTTGAATTAAAATATTTGTAATGTACAAGCACTAACCTGCTCGGGCTGTGAGAAGAACATGCTCATTGGTAATCTGGCCTCGATATCACTGAATAGTCATCAATCCTGTGACAAGTATCCAACTGATGACTCAGGAAAAAAAATGACTCAAGCAAAAAGGCTTGGTACACTTATACAAAATTTGCAAAACACTATTGTTGGTTTTTGGATCCCTTACATGCAAAGCCTTGGTATAATATTGATAAAGAAACTAACACAAGGTGGGGTGGGAAAAATGCGTTCTTTATCCTCCTTCCTAGTCTTATACTCTCATTACCCTTAAGCCGGGAATTTGGTCATTACACTTTGAATGTCACATATTGAACCAGGGGATTGGTTAAAGAAACACATAGTATACATACATACTTCATGATTATAGACTTGAGCTGGGAATCAAGACTCTTCTTTCAAGGGATCTCCTTCAGTTTATTCCACTTCTACATTGTAGCTTTGGCCTAATAACCAGCAACAAAGGTCGCGAACTGCCAATAGAATTCTAAAATTAATCATTCTTGTCATCACTTAAGTAATACTTCATCTTATTATTAACCGTATACCCATGCCATCGTCTTAAAGTATCAACACCTATCAGTCTTTCATGTTTCTCCTATGTGTCTTTCATACTCCATCCATTGCAATTAATTTTATACATTTGATTGAAATATAACTCACATATATTGAACAAATTAATGAGGGTACACCACATATGCAAAGCGGACGCTTTCCCTTGTCCCACTTCTCCCCATCTCCCTCTCCCTCTCCCTCTCAATTCCGAAAAAAACCATCCCCCAGTTGCTCTCCCTCCCTTCCAACCTGTGCCCCTTTATCTCTCCGGCCCTCGCTCCCTCTAAATCTATATTTCTAATGGAGAAGGGAAATTAATTAAAGGAACTTTACGCTAGCTAACTAAAACTCTCACCCCTCCTTTTTGTTAGTAATTCCTCCGTAACTGAAACTTTGTTATGATGAAAAAGGCACGTTGCATTAGAAGTTTTTTAAGTTGACCAAGATAGATAGAATGAAAATGATAAAAAAAAAAAAAAAGGTCTAGGACTGTTCGTGTGACGTAACTTGAATCGCAGTTTTAACTATACCTAAACAATATAACCCTCTACCTAACTTGATAAATAATGTCAAAGACTTCTAATTACCACTATAATGTACAAACCACACATTACGAGATTGAGTAGCCGACTGTAACCTATCATCAAACCAATCAACAAACCAATTCGCGATTTTGCTAACTATGACCCTAACATTCTTAGGTTCCTAATTCTTAGATTAGAAGTTAGAATTCGCCCATTACTGTAACCTATATTCAAACCAATCAACATTTTAGCTAACTGTGTTAATGCATTGTACAGTCCCCAGTAGCTAATAACACCACACTCAACCAAATTTTCCACTTATTGGACATTAGCTCACAAGTAAACCATCTCATCAAAAAATCAGAATCTCATCTCAAGCAACTCCGAAAAACTACACAATCAATGACCATTTTAAACCCATAAGCATATAAATACATACAGTCCCACACAACCAACATCAATTGATTAGTCCCATGAATTTCTAATGAAAATCGTCAAAATTAACATGCCAGGAGTCATCTACATAAAGGGGAAAAAAGGAAACGTTGCGGGTTTCATTTAAGGTATTAAATATCCAGCGCTACGTAGTCATCAAGATTACGAAGGTTAAAGGGATTGTCTTTTAAAGTGGTTTTTGCCGCATTTACAGTGCAATTACCAAGAAGAGACCACCAAGACATATTTAAGGATCAAATCTCAAAACCAATATATAATACCATGGTTTGGAAGTAACCAAGCACCATGCTTACCGACAAAGATAAATACAGCCTGCATGGATTAAATCTTGAATTTATTTGTCAAATAAAGGTAAGAATAAATTAACCAAAAGTAATCAAATTTGTAAGGTAATTCAATGTTGCAAAGATGGCAATAGTGCTCGTAACTTTCCCTGTTTTCCAGGGCCCATCTCTTCATCTCCCTGTCCATTGCATCAGCGAGTCTGAAACACCAGCAGATAAAATCACAGTGAGGCAACGAGATTACAGGACTATGCATTCAACTTTCACACTTCTCGAATGTTTTTCTTCCTGCTCCTGTCGAGCTTTGAATTCATGTAGATTCATCTTAGCCATAGCACGTTCCTAGATGTATTTATAACATACAACTGAATTAAACTACTTTGAACCAGAGCATTAGTTCAGTAGCAAAATAACCAGTGTGACTCAAGAATTTTCTCCGTCAAGATCTAAGATAAGCCATCGATCAAGAAGTAGATTCATAGATCAAGGTATACATGGTATATAGTGGGAGGTAAGACATAAAGCATGCAGTAGTTTATGTAATGTACCACACTACTACTCTCTAGTAAAGCAATGATATTAACAAAACTAAATATATTAAAATTTTGCAGACCTAAAGTCGAAAAACTAATGACGGGCTATTGGAGCTGAAGAATAGCAATTATGAGAAACAAATATTTGTTTGTAATGTAATGTTCTAACTTCTATCACCAAAAATCAGATGCCTTTAAACATTTAAGTATATGAGGGGACCTCTTGCCCTTAAAGTCAATGACTTTCGACTTCACTAATCAAGTAAGAAAAAGGGCTTCGGGTATTTGAAGGAGTAAAAAGCGTGCATAGGCTTATTGCAGAGTTCAATGAGAAGAGATGGGTGATCAATTTAAATTTACCTTAGCACCACCGCCTTTGTTCTCCTCTTCCCTTTCAGTTCATCTAATACACACTTAAATATTGAGGAAATAATAACTCTATGGATGATAAGACTAATTAAAGCAAGAACTTTGCCCCTGCTTGATGCAACTCTTTCATACAAGCCTCCCTAGTCCGAGACGTATAATATCATAGCTCATGTTTCAAAATCATTTAAAGAGACGTCTTTAAAGCTAAACAGAAGCAATGTGATTAAACCTATGAATTAGTAAAGCAAAGTTATAAGCATACCGAATCTGGTATGGTGCCAACACATTCCCCTTCAGCACAGACATTTTCATTACACATGTCGAGCTATGCAGATTGGTATGCGGGTAGAGGTTGATGTCATAGAAGCAACATTTTGCCAAACAGGGGATAGTTGAATCAAATTGGCTACAGTAAGATAAAACAATAGATCTGGAAAACCAAAAGTGATAATTTAAGCAAAACACGAAGAATTCTCGTCAAGCTCAAGTCATATGCTCTTGAAAAATACAGTCAACTACCAAGTAAAAATCAGTGAAGCGAGATAACTACCTCTTAATCGCCCACCAACGGTAACTGCCCCCCTCCCCTCCTTCCTTTTCAATGGTGTCCTTGGATCTGCAATTTACATATGCTGTTAAAACTGGTAGTATACACAGTACGTAGGTGTAGCACTCACACAGTCAACCAACAAAATCAATTACAGAAGTTTATTAAAGTTTTAGAACATGTACCAGTAGACGCCACTCAAAAAGGGCACACCATCTCTTTCTTAAAGTCGTCTCTCAATGACCTTGATCACTACCAATAGCACACATGATCTGATTAAAGAATAATCGATTGTTGTTAAGCATGAAGTTGAACCTTTTTCAGCTTGCTCGATGTTCAGTATGAAAGTATACCATACTTCATTGAACCTACGTGCAATTTTATAGTAAGCAATCAACTTCCCAAGCCTCTCTGTATGAATAGCTTCATGATCCACATGCCAATATAAGATTGAATTCATGATAAAAATCGCAAATTGGTGAATAAAATGGAAATGAAATTTCGATATTATGAAATTGAGGCAAAAAAAAAATCTAAGCATAGTAGCTTACCTGCATATAAGTCATCTTGTCAAAAGTAAGTGCCTTGTTTTTTACATTTGGGCCTGGTCCATTCTGCAACATCAGTACGCCTTAATTCTACAAATCATTACTTATAATATCATTGTTCCAGTAGAAGAGTAGATCATTACGAAAATATATACCTGAAATATAAAGAGCGCATATTTTTGACGCAACGTTTCTATGATATCTGGAAAAGAACGATAAGTTGATCAGAATATAGAATCAAGGTCACTAAAAATCTTTCACACATAAACACTGAGTGGTGGCCAATGGGTACGGATGCTAAATGTGGAACGGGACACAAACTTTAAAATCAATTTAATAGTTCTTTCCAGGTAATCAGCACGATTGCAGACCATGAAAACCATAGCTGCCACTGGTACCTATTGGTTTTAGCATATGAGAAAGCTAATGAGTCAGGTGCTCAATTCATGTTCCTGAAAATGAGAACACGGGCGTAAATTAAACGAGTTGAACCTCTATTTTCACGGTCAACTTTTCATGGCCTTTTCCTACACAACAAAATAGACTAATTGAACACAAAGTCTCAGTAAAACATCAAGCTAAAGTAAGAACGACATATTAACAAATTGATGAACTCAAGTGAATTTTTTTTGTAGTTATAAACTGGGCAAGAAACAGGCTCTTTTGTGAATTCTTATCTCCACTTATTTTCATTTGAAATTTGAATCACAAATTCAGACTTATCATAGGTGCACCCATCCTAGACCTACTCTATCTCAAGCGTGTAACTTCAAAGTTTCATGGAATAAGGTACATTAGTGCTGGTACGACCACACATTCACACCCACTATTTTGATAGTTTTACTTCAGGGATTTGCTGGGTTAGTTTGAATTTAGTAATAAAGCACACATCTACCTACGTTGAATGAAAATCCTGACGAAGATTAATATCTTAAGCTTTAAGATCTTTGTTATAAGTTTCTGCTTTGTGAAAACATGGTCATTGCAGCTACACACCACAACTTCTTGCAAACTCACCACACCAGATTACCACCCATAACAGACAAACGAATCAATACCAGGAATTCGCATAAACTAAAATTAGCATACCTCACGTATCGGCACATGTACATGGTCCGTTAACAGCGTGAACTGTTCTTTCTTCGGCAGTGGTGACGACATGAAAGTATTTAACAGCCTGCACTGAAATTGTTGTGACTCTTCTTTCAAGGGATCTCCTTCAGTTTATTCCACATCTACATTGTAGCTTTGGCCTAATAACCAGCAACAAAGGTCGCGAACTGCCAATAGAATTCTAAAATTAATCATTCTTGCCATCACTTAAGTAATACTTCATCTTATTATTAACCTTATACCCATGCCATCGTCTTAAAGTATCAACACCTATCAGTCTTTCATGTTTCTCCTATGTGTCTTTCATACTCCATCCATTCCAATTAATTTTATACATTTGATTGAAATATAACTCACATATATTGAACAAATTAATGAGGGTACACCACACATGCAAAGCAGACGCTTTCCCTTGTCCCACTTCTCCCCATCTCCCTCTCCCTCTCCCTCTCAATTCCGAAAAAAACCATCCCCCAGTTGCTCTCCCTCCCTTCCAACCTGTGCCCCTTTATCTCTCCGGCCCTCGCTCCCTCTAAATCTATATTTCTAATGGAGAAGGGAAATTAATTAAAGGAACTTTACGCTAGCTAACTAAAACTCTCACCCCTCCTTTTTTGTTAGTAATTCCCCCGTAACTGAAACTTTGTTATGATGAAAAAGGCACGTTGCATTAGAAGTTTTTTAAGTTGACCAAGATAGATAGAATGAAAATGATAAAAAAAAAAAAAAGGTCTAGGACTGTTCGTGTGACGTAACTTGAATCGCAGTTTTAACTATACCTAAACAATATAACCCTCTACCTAACTTGATAAATAATGCCAAAGACTTCTAATTACCACTATAATGTACAAACCACACATTACGAGATTGAGTAGCCGACTGTAACCTATCATCAAACCAATAAACAAACCAATTCGCGATTTTGCTAACTATGACCCTAACATTCTTAGGTTCCTAATTCTTAGATTAGAAGTTAGAATTCGCCCATTACTGTAACCTATATTCAAACCAATCAACATTTTAGCTAACTGTGTTAATGCATTGTACAGTCCCCAGTAGCTAATAACACCACACTCAACCAAATTTTCCACTTATTGGACATTAGCTCACAAGTAAACCATCTCATCAAAAAATCAGAATCTCATCTCAAGCAACTCCGAAAAACTACACAATCAATAACCATTTTAAACCCATAAGCTTATAAATACATAGAGTCCTACACAACCAACATCAATTGATTAGTCCCATGAATTTCTAATGAAAATCGTCAAAATTAACATGCAAGGAGTCATCTACATAAAGGGGAAAAAAGGAAACGTTGCGGGTTTCATTTAAGGTATTAAATATCCAGCGCTACGTAGTCATCAAGATTACGAAGGTTAAAGGGATTGTCTTTTGAAGTGGTTTTTGCCGCATTTACAGTGCAATTACCAAGAAGAGACCACCAAGACATATTTAAGGATCAAATCTCAAAACCAATATATAATACCATGGTTTGGAAGTAACCAAGCACCATGCTTACCGACAAAGATAAATACAGCCTGCATGGATTAAATCTTGAATTTATTTGTCAAATAAAGGTAAGAATAAATTAACCAAAAGTAATCAAATTTGTAAGGTAATTCAATGTTGCAAAGATGGCAATAGTGCTCGTAACTTTCCTTGTTTTCCAGGGCCCATCTCTTCATCTCCCTGTCCATTGCATCAGCGAGTCTGAAACACCAGCAGATAAAATCTAAGTGAGGCAACGAGATTATAGGACTATGCATTCAACTTTCACACTTCTCGAATGTTTTTCTTCCTGCTCCTGTCGAGCTTTGAATTCATGTAGATTCATCTTAGCCATAGCACGTTCCTAGATGTATTTGTAACATACAACTGAATTAAACTACTTTGAACCAGAGCATTAGTTCAATAGCAAAATAACCAGTATGACTCAAGAATTTTCTCCGTCAAGATCTAAGATAAGCCATCGATCAAGAAGTAGATTCATAGATCAAGGTATACATGGTATATAGTGGGAGGTAAGACATAAAGCATGCAGTAGTTTATGTAATGTACCACACTACTACTCTCTAGTAAAGCAATGATATTAACAAAACTAAATATATTAAAATTTTGCAGACCTAAAGTCGAAAAACTAATGACGGGCTATTGGAGCTGAAGAATAGCAATTATGAGAAACAAATATTTGTTTGTAATGTAATGTTCTAACTTCTATCACCAAAAATAAGATGCCTTTAAACATTTAAGTATATGAGGGGACCTCTTGCCCTTAAAGTCAATGACTTTCGACTTCACTAATCAAGTAAGAAAAAGGGCTTCGGGTATTTGAAGGAGTAAAAGGCGTGCATAGGCTTATTGCAGAGTTCAATGAGAAGAGATGGGTGATCAATTTAAATTTACCTTAGCACCACCGCCTTTGTTCTCCTCTTCCCTTTCAGTTCATCTAATACACACTTAAATATTGAGGAAATAATAACTCTATGGATGATAAGACTAATTAAAGCAAGAACTTTGCCCCTGCTTGATGCAACTCTTTCATACAAGCCTCCCTGGTCCGAGACGTATAATATCATAGCTCATGTTTCAAAATCATTTAAAGAGACGTCTTTAAAGCTAAACAGAAGCGATGTGATTAAACCTATGAATTAGTAAAGCAAAGTTATAAGCATACCGAATCTGGTATGGTGCCAACACATTCCCCTTCAGCACATACATTTTCATTACACATGTCGAGCTATGCAGATTGGTATGCGGGTAGAGGTTGATGTCATAGAAGCAACATTTTGCCAAACAGGGGATAGTTGAATCAAAATGGCTACAGTAAGATAAAACAATAGATCTGGAAAACCAAAAGTGATAATTTAAGCAAAACACGAAGAATTCTCGTCAAGCTCAAGTCATATGCTCTTGAAAAATACAGTCAACTACCAAGTAAAAATCAGTGAAGCGAGATAACTACTTCTTAATCGCCCATCAACGGTAACTGCCCCCCTCCCCTCCTTCCTTTTCAATGGTGTCCTTGGATCTGCAATTTACATATGCTGTTAAAACTGGTAGTATACACAGTACGTAGGTGTAGCACTCACACAGTCACGCAACAAAATCAATTACAGAAGTTTATTAAAGTTTTAGAACATGTACCAGTAGACGCCACTCAAAAAGGGCACACCATCTATTTCTTAAAGTCGTCTCTCAATGACCTTGATCACTACCAATAGCACACATGATCTAATCAAAGAATAATCGATTGCTGTTAAGCATGAAGTTGAACCTTTTTCAGCTTGCCTGATGTTCAGTATGAAAGTATACCATACTTCATTGAACCTACGTGCAATTTTATAGTAAGCAATCAACTCCCCAAGCCTCTCTGTATGAATAGCTTCATGATCCACATGCCAATATAAGATTGAATTCATGATAAAAATCGCAAATTGGTGAATAAAATGGAAATGAAATTTCGATATTATGAAATTGAGGCAAAAACAAAATCTAAGCATAGTAGCTTACCTGCATATAATTCATCTTGTCAAAAGTAAGTGCCTTGTTTTTTACATTTGGGCCTGGTCCATTCTGCAACATCAGTACACCTTAATTCTACAAATCATTACTTATAATATCATTGTTCCGTAGAAGAGTAGATCATTACGAAAATATATTCCTGAAATATAAAGAGCGCATATTTTTGACGCAACGTTTCTATGATATCTGGAAAAGAACGATAAGTTGATCATAATATAGAATCAAGGTCACTAAAAATCTTTCACACATAAACACTGAGTGGTGGCCAATGGGTACGGATGCTAAATGTGGAATGGGACACAAACTTTAAAATCAATTTAATAGTTCTTTCCAGGTAATCAGCACGATTGCAGACCATGACAACCATAGCTGCCACTGGTACCTATTGGTTTTAGCATATGAGAAAGCTAATGAGTCAGGTGCTTAATTTATGTTCCTGAAAATGAGAACACGGGCGTAAATTAAATGAGTTGAACCTCTATTTTCTCGGTCAACTTTTCATGGCCTTTCCCTACACAACAAAATAGACTAATTGAACACAAAGTCTCAGTAAAACATCAAGCTAAAGTAAGAACGACATATTAACAAATTGATGAACTCAAGTGAATTTTTTTGTAGTTATAAACTGGGCAAGAAACAGGCTCTTTTGTGAATTCTTATCTCCACTTATTTTCATTTGAAATTTGAATCACAAATTCAGACTTGTCATAGGTGCACCCATCCTAGACCTACTCTATCTCAAGCGTGTAACTTCAAAGTTTCATGGAATAAGGTACAATAGTGCTGGTACAACCACACATTCACACCCACTATTTTGATAGTTTTACTTCAGGGATTTGCTGGGTTAGTTTTAATTTAGTAATAAAGCACGCATCTACCTACGTTGAATCAAAATCCTGACGAAGATTAATATCTTAAGCTTTAAGATCTTTGTTATAAGTTTCTGCTTTGTGAAAACATGGTCATTGCAGCTACACACCACAACTTCTTGCAAACTCACCACACCAGATTACCACCCATAACAGACAAACGAATCAATACCAGGAATTCGCATAAACTAAAATTAGCATACCTCACGTATCGGCACATGTACATGGTCCGTTAACAGCGTGAACTGTTCTTTCTTCGGCAGTGGTGACGACATGAAAGTATTTAACAGCCTGCACTGAAATTGTTGTATAAAGGGGTTATCATAAGACTGTATTCGTAACGACCGATTAGTGAGCACAATTTTCATAGCAAGTACCATCTCCAGTTAAACACACAAAGTTGATGCGTAAGTGCAATAATCTAGATAAAAAAATAAAAGCAAAGCACCAAAATAACCCAGAAATTTAAATTGTGCCAAATTATTGCATGCAATCAATTTAAACCTAAAAACCCCCAAATCGTTGCATGCAATCTATTTAAACCCAAATCAATGCATGCAATCTATTTTTAAACCCAAAAAATGAACTCGAAATTATTTAATTTAACTCACAATCAATAATCTACCTAAATAGTTAACATAGAGGAAGAAATTCTGAATAATGAATAAGACAACTTACCTGCTACTTCGTATAATCTTCTTCGTCATCGCCATTGTTGTTGATTCGATTCGATAATTGAATTTCTTTCTGGAAGAGGAATTATGGTGATTGTTTTGGCTAGGGTTAGACTTAGGGTTCCTACAAAAGGGGCGATTTCGCCATATAATTGATTGATATTGATGAAGAAATTCGCAAAAGATCCACAAAAAGTAGAGGATAGAGGAAACTGAAATGGAACACAACACATCAGCACATGAGAAATATAGAAATGGAGAATGAGGAGCAGTGTGGGACTCGAAAAGAGGGATAAAAAAAGAAAAAAGCACCCATAATTAGATTAAATTAGCATATGGCAGCCATGGCAACGATAAATCCCAAAGTCGAAAAAGAAGAGGACATAGAAGGGGAAAGAGACGAAGAGAAGAGGAATGACAGAGAGAAAAGCTTTGATAAGTCATAAAATAATGAAATGAAAGGGGCAAAATAGGGAGAAATGGTAAAAGATACCGTTCTGGCAACAGTAACCCAAGTTTGGGTTTTTTAAAGAGTGTAGAAAGTATTGATTTTTGCTAAGCCTCGGTTTGGGCTACTTTTTCTTTCAAGCTTTCCAACTCAGCTATTTGTTGGAGGGCTGCATTCAATTGTTCTTCAATGGTAGGTTGGGCCATTTTTGTAGGTTATTTGAATTTTTATAAGATGAGAAAAAATATTTAAAGAGCTAGATTCCCCACGGTGGGCACCAATTGTTTTGTATGGATTTTGCGCAAGGCGAAATCAGGTCAGGGTAAGTCTAGGCAGGGTTAACCAGTTCTAATCAATCTGTGAGTAAGGGTGACATGGTATAATATAAGAAGAGCAAAAAATAAGAAAAAGGAATAACAATAAGACAAGGAATTTTGTACGTGGAAAACCCTTAAATGGTAAAAAACCACGGGCACCAAACCAGGAGAGGATTTTACTATTATATTGAATATTTAGCACAATTGATCGTGATTAGCTTAAGTGTTGTAAGAGAATATCGTATGCTTATATTAATCTTGTTCCCTTCGAATGATTTCCAAGTGCTTCTTTTATAGTAGTGCTGAACGGCTGGATTATCTCATCATTAATGCCAAATATTCTGTCTTTATTGCTCGTAATAATGCCCATTGTTATGCCCTTAATTCCTGTCTTTAATTGCAGAATCTTTCCAATTAATGCTGCTAATTACTGCACGTATATTCTTCTTATAATATGACTTCTTGGTCAAATATCGTCCTGATATTTTGACCGTTGACCTCTCCATGGCCTGGCGCCTATCTTCATGTGTCCTGGTAGCTTGACATCCTAACACCCTGACAGTCAGGCAAAGGTAAGATATTGATCAGGGATATCTGCGGATTTCCAGGCCAAACAATTGCCCCTTATTTCCTTATTTTCGATGAGTCAGGACAAAAATAAGGAGATAACTTCCAACTATGGAATATTGCTCAACGGTAGGATCGTGACTAATCAGTTTCTGTAATGGCTAGCTGATCAGTTTATGACGCATGTTGCACTTACTGCAACCTCTTCAATAATTACCCTTTCAAGTTGCGGTTGAAACGCTAGTTTCACAAACTATAAATACTCTTTTACTTCATTGAATTAATCTTCTTCAAAATTCTCTCTAACTTAATCTTCTCCTTCTTCACGTTCTTCTAATTTCTCGATTTAATCTTTAACCTATCTTAAATAATCAACAATGGCCGCAAAAAAGAAATCCTCCAGGGGAGCAACGTCACCTGGAACTCCATTTGTTCCTAATTATGAAGAGACTACTTCTGAAAACCTCCCTTCGTCTTCTGCTGCTCAACCTTCCATGGTTGATAAACCGAATGATTCTCCTCTCGAGATGATTTCAATTTTCCATGGTGATTTTGAATTCAAACCCACAAAAGCTCTGAAAGATGATCAGTCTATCTCGAATCGTTTGAAATTAAACCTGAATTTGAAAATGTGTCGAAAGATAAGGGAATCATTCATGTTGATTCCGAAGTTTGAATCCCTGAAAATTCTCCTGTTAGGGCTGACTGGGCATGTCCTGGTTGGTTCTGTATTCATCACTGGGCCTTCAGGGCAGGTTGTAAGCTTCCTTTCTCTCCACTTATGGTGGATGTTATCAAAGAAATTGGCGTCCCTTCTTATCAACTGATACCCATGGTATGGAAAGTAGTCTGCTTTGTCGAGTATCTCTGTAAAAAACACAATATCTCTTTCTCCCTTGATGACTTGAAAGCCTGCTACGCTGTCAAGACCAATAGTCTTGGCCGCATAAGCTTCAAGGTCAGGCCTTCCACTACTCCCCTCCTTAGCAATCTGGATAGCGGCCATGACAAGAACTGGGCTGCTGGGTATATGTTTATCAGGACTAATTCTGTGGGCCCTGATCTGGCATATTTAAATTGTGAGGCCTGTGTTGCTGGTGAGTACTTTGGCTTTTTCTTTTGTCCTGCATGTTTATTCATTAGTTTTTTAAAAATAAGCAAATTATATTGAATCATACCTCTTTTGTGCGCAGTTGATGATTGGGTTACTGAAACTGAGTACCCTACTGCAAATATTTTTGCTTTTCTAGCTATTCCTCCATTGGAGAGGGCCTGGCCTCTGTTTTGTGGGGCTGGCCATCTTCCCCGTTGCCTGAAAGCTGATGGTGCTACTAGGGCGCCTAAACCTTCAAAGGCTGTTAGTGCCTCCACTTCAGGCATTAAGTCTATTTTGTTTTCTCTTTTCTTTCTATTTTGGCTCTTCCATGATAGTTTGTTTTTATTGCTAATGCAGTGTCTCGTATTATAGCCACCAGGTCATCTGCTCGCCTCGCCAGGCTCGGTATGGCTGACCTTTCAGCCAGGTTGGCTAAGATTAAGAAGGAAGGCTCCCAGGGAGGCGGAAATGCTGAGCTTGTTATTGATTTAACCGAGTTGCCTGATGCTTCCAAGGTTTCTACTTTTTCTGCTACCTCTGCTGAAACAAGTTCAGCAGCTCAGAAGAGAAAACTAGGGGATGTTGATTTGTTTGCCCCAGTCAGGGAAGTGCGAGCCAGGGTAGATAATGTGGCGGCTGCCAAGGTGAAAATCAGGGATTATGCTGTTTCCAAGTCAGATGTTATGCTCACCCTTGATCCTATCGAGACTGCTACTCAGGCAGTTGCTTCAGTAGATCACTCTGTCAGCCTTTTAGCAAGTGCCTTGGCTGCTGTAAGGGAGGTATGCTATTTTTATTATTATGTATATTTCGTAATATGTGTATTTTATTTAGAGGTTTTTATTATTATGACATAATATTTATACTATTCTTTTTATTTTTGTTCAGGATGTCGCGGCCTGTCTCCACAACGCTTATCAGGCTACTTCTCTGGCAGCCAGGATTGACCTTATGAGGTCCGACCATGATAAGGTGAAGTCTAAACTAGATTTTGCTCGGGCTGACCTGGCTGCTAAGGCTGCTGATTTGGCAAAGGCGCAGGCTGAGAGGGATGCTGCTAAGGCTGAGGCAGGCTTAAACAAACAGATTTTACAGGAGGCGCTAGATAGGAATGAAGAGCTCACCTCGGAGAGGGATGATTTGGATTCAAGCTTGATGATGCCTCCCTGTATTTTTATTTTAAGGGAAAAGTGGGTGCCATGTCTAAGCCGGTGGAGGTCAGGGCAAATTGGAACCCTGAAGCTGAGATGACCTTTGCTGCTTCTAAGTATCCTGACCTGCATAATATGGGAAATGAACATGAGGTCAACTCTCCAGGGGAGCAAGATGTCGATGCTGAAGCTGATCAGGTCAAGAGTGGGAGTGTTGATGTTGTTTCTAAGGAGAAGTAGTAATTTAAATTTTCTTTGTTGGTATTGGCCCATCCAGGGGGGATGTCCCTGGACAAATAATTTTATTTTCTCTATTTCTGCGCAGGTCAGGGAGGCTATCCCTGGCCTTTATGAATATTTTGGTGCCTTTGCGCTAGGGGGTAAGGACTTTATTAATATGATATTAATGGCCTTCCTTTGCTTATTTTTCTTATTTCCTGATGTTTTGTTTGCTTTTGAATTTCTTTTGAACCTGTGAACTTTGTTTTTCCAATCTTGTGGACCTGTCAAAATCTTTATTTTGTTAACATGTAATACATTTTAGAACTTGTTCTGTCATTTGAGCTGTCGTGAGTAATTCAACCAAGTATGGTTTTTTCCATAGTGGTTGAAGGGGTGGGAAAACCGGCCTGACAGGAGGGCTTATGTCCCCTGCCTGACTGGAGGGCTTGGTACTCGGCCTGACAGGAGGGCTTTTTAGACTGATGTCCGGGATAAAACTCCCTTGCACCGTCTTGCTGCATCCAGCTGGTTGTAAATGCGTGCAGTAAATCTAGTCAGGCAGGCTATTATTTCATGCCTGATTGGTCCTGACATTTACTGTATCCGGTGATGGTTACCAACTCGTTAGGCACAATTAAGTGCAAAATTTTGTTTCAGAAATTGATATATAGTTGAGTAGCCATCAATCCTGAATATTTATGCATAAAAACATTTATCATGTATAATTGCTCAGGATTCAAAAATAAGAGAAATTGGGTTAGTTAAATGTATAGACATGGTGATTTTTCTGCTGATTTTTCTTTTTGTTATTTAGAAAAACTTTTCGTAGGACAAGGTCTCCTTCCCTGAATACTCTAATTCAAACAATTTTGTTGTAAGTCCTGGCTACTGCCTGTTGGTACGATGCCATCCTGATTTTGGCAGCGTCTCTTAGTTCTTCTGTTAGGATCAGGTTGTCTTGCATCAGGTCTCTGTTTGCTTTAACGTTGTTCAGGTTATATCTTGATGTCGGCACCCGAACTTCTGCAGGGATGACAACGTCACAGCCATACACCAAAAACTAGGGTGTTTGGCCTGTCGATGTTTTTGAGGTCATTCTATCTGCCCATAACACTAATGGAAGTTCTTCAACCCATCTGTCTCGTCTTCTCTTTAGTTTCTTCTTTAGGCAGCTTATGACTACCTTATTACTGGATTCAGCGTGGCCATTAGCTTTTGGATATCCAGGGGTTGATGTTACCAGGTTGATATTCCATTCTTGGCAAAATGATTTGGTCTTTTTCCCACAAACTGGGTTCCATTGTCACATACTATTTCTGATGGGACTCCATATCTGCAAATAATATTCGTTCTGATGAAAGATATTACTTCTTTTTCGGTTATCAGCCTGAATGAGTCAGCTTCAATCCATTTGGAGAAGTAATTAGTCATAACCAACATGAATACTTTTTGTCCTGGAGCTATAGGTAGCTTTCCTACAATATCCATGCCCCACTTCATGAATGGCTAGGGTGAGTAAATTGAATGAAGGAGCTTAGATGGCTGATGTATTATTGGTGCATGAACTTGACAGGCTTCGCATTTTGAAGAGTATTCCACGCAGTCAGCCCGCAGTGTTGGCTAGTAATAGCCTGTGCTGAGTACTTTACTTGCCAGGCTTTTTCCTCCTTTATGGTTACCACAATGTCCATCGTGTATTTCTTGAAGTACTTGTTTGGCTTCGTCAAGCTCCAAGCATCTCAGGTATGGTCTAGCCTGCGATCTCTTGAATAAAGTGTTATTGATAATAGCATAGGTTGAACCTCTAATTTTAAAAGCCCTTGCTTCGTGTCTTCGCTGAGGTAGTATTCCTCGGAGAAACCAATCATAATAGCGTTTGGTCCAATAATTATTATCCTGATCTACAGGGTTGACTTGTTCAGTCTTGTTGATAGCCGACTCTAATAACTGAACAATTGGTATTTTATCGAAAACTGTAGGGGTAAAATTTGAACCTAGGCTGGCCAAAGCATCAGCCTGCGTGTTCAGGTCTCTTGGTATTTGATCTATATCAAATAAAGCAAATTTAGCGGTAAGTTTTTTGTATATTCCAAATACGAAATCATTTTGCATCCTTGGCCTTATAAATTCCCTTTATTTGATTAGCAATTAAAAGTGAATCAATTTTTACCTTTAGGTTTTGAACACCGAGGTCTAGACATACCTTTGAGCCTGCTATCAGAGCTTCATATTACGCTTCATAGCTCATAGCCTGAACTATCATGCCTCCCTGTGGAAATTTAAGCACTAATCCTAACCCTGTCCCGCTGGCATTAGATGCCCCATCTATGAACAAAGTCTATTCTTGGTCTGGGGTTTTGCTTTCTAATTGATTAACCTCTTTTTTCAGGTCAGGTTCTAGGTTAGGGCTGAAATCAGCCACAAAGTCTGCTAAGGCATTCGATTTGATCGCTGCCCTGGGTTCAAAGGAAATATCATATGTACTAAGTTGAACTGACCACTTGGCCATCCTACCTGATAATTCAGGCTTGCGTAGGACAAATTTTAGGGTAAGTTGGTCCTGACTATAATGGGGTGGCTTTCAAAATAGGGACGTAGCTTAGTACATGACATAATTAAAGCTAAGACATATTTTTCAAGTAATCCATACCTCATTTCGGCATCCATCAGGCTCTTACTTACATAATAGATAGGATGTTATTGGCCTTCCTGTTCTTTTACAAGGACTGCACTGACTACTGTGTCAGTGATGGATAAGTATACTGACAGAGGTTCCCCTTCTCTGGTTTAGCTAGTAAGTGTGGAGATGACATATAAGATTTTAGGTCTTGAAAGGCTGCTTCATGTTTGTCCGTCCACTGGAATTACTTGTTTCTTCTAAGGAGGTTGTTAAATATTTTACACATTTCAGAGGATCTTGATATGAACTAGCTCAGGGCGGCTACCCGGCCTGTCAATTTCTGAATAACTTTGACAGCCTTGGGTGACTGAAGTTCCAGGGTAGCTTTTATCTGTGCTGGGCTGGCTTCTATGCCTCTCTTCGTAACCATGTAACCAAGGAACTTACCTGCAGAGACTCCAAAGTTCCATTTTGTAGGGTTGAGCTTCATGTTGTATTTTTCCAAGATTTGGAACGCTACTTCCAAATGCTTCACATGATCTTCTACATTCTTGGATTTTACTACTATGTCGTCTATTTAGACTTCCATGATATCATCTATTTGATCCTTGAACATCATGTTGACAAGGCGCTGGTACGTTGCCCCTGCATTCTTCAGGCCGAAAGGCATAGCTGTGTAACAGTATATGCCTCGGTCTGTAATGAATGCAGTACTCTCCTGGTCAGCAGGGTGCATTTTTATTTGATTGAATCCACTGGAGGCATCCATGAATGTCAGCATTTCATGCCCTGCTGTGGCGTCTACCATGGCATCAATATGTGGCAAAGGAAATAGGTCTTTAGGGCAGGCTTTGTTCAGGTCAGTGTAATCTACGCAAACTCTCCATTTTCCATTCTTTTTCTGCACAACAACCACGTTAGCCAGCCACTCAGGGTATATTACTTCCCTGATCATTCCCATATCCAGAAGTTTTTCCATTTCCTCGTTGGTTATTGTATTTCTTTCAGCTGCACATTTCCGTCTTTTCTGTTTACAGGTTTAAAAGATGGATCAATATTAAGTTTGTGTATAATTATATCAGCATTAATTCCAGTCATATCAAAATGAGACTAAGCAAACCAAGATGATTTATTTTTAAGGAATTTACCAGTTCTGACCTGACATAATCTGGGGTATTAGATCCTACTAAAACATATCTGTCAGGGTACTCTGGGTCTAGGATTACCTGATCTGTTTCCATTCCGAAAGGTGCTACATAAGTACTCCTGACAGGGTACGGTAATTGCTATGGGAGGGACTTACCTTCCTTGGAAGGTTTCAAGGCTGTTGTATAACATTCTTGGGCTGTCTTGTTATCTCCTTTGATTGTGGTTATGCCCCAATTTGTTGGTATTTTGATACATTGGTAATGTGCTTCTGGTTTGACATTATGAATTCGGGGTCTGCCCAGAATTGCATTATAGGATGACAAGCAATCTTGGACTCCAAATTTCTCATAGGATGAGACTCCTTCAACGTAGGTTGGAAGATGGATTTCTCCTAATGTGCTTCTGGTTTATCCACTGAACCCTACCAAATCGCTGGACTTTTTGGTGATCTGATCCTCATTGATTTTCATGGCTTTCAGCACATCAAGCATGATCAAGTTCACTGAGCTGCCTCCATCTTCTAGGATCCTTCTTATTGTGGAGGTTCCAATCTGCATAGAAATTACCAGGCCATCATGATGAACATCAGGGATGCCTACCAGGTCACAATCACTGAAAGTGATTGTTGGGAGGTGATCCGGTTTATAGGGTGATGCAATCCTTGGCGTCCTGGCTATCTTTTTTGCTGCTGAACTGTTCAGGCCGCAAATTTCTGATCCACCAGATATGAATTTCACTTCATAGATTGGGGGTGGTGGAGGAAGGCTGCGATCCTGTTTATGCTCCATGTTCTCTTTGCCCTGGTCTGCGTTCCTGCCTTTCGTCTTGATCAGGTCTTTTAAGTATCCGGATTTTAGCAGGTAAGCCACTTCTTTCCTTAGGGTAAAGCAATCATCCGTCGTGTGTCCAACGTCCATGTACAATTCGCACAACTTGGAGTTGTCTCTCCTTGGGTTAGGATTTTCTACCTTCCTGGGCTATCTGACTACTAGTCCCATGTTGTCAAGCCTTTGGATCAGTCCCGCAATATCAGCACTAAAGTTATGCTCAGAATTAAGCGGAAAAATTTTAGCCTTACCTTGATACTCATGTGCCAGGTTGACTTCTGAATGGTCTAGCCTGGAATATCGAGTAGGTCTGTAATTGTTTCTTTTGTTGCTTTTCTTGTTGCTCTTTTCATAGTCCTTTGGTCCACTGGATGATCCGATTTTGTAGCTCTTGTCTTCTTTCAGTCTGATAAAGGCAAGGGTTTTAGTCTCAACATCTTCGAAGGTATGGCAGGGATACTTAGTGAGCTCATTGTACATGTCACTATGAGGTACTAACCCCTGCCTGAATGCCTCTACTGCTGTTTCAACGTCACACCTGGGAATGGACACTTTCTCTTTGTTGAACATGGCGAGAAACACCCTAAGAGTCTCCTCTGGCTTCTGTGTAATCCTGTAAAGGTCACTAGACCGTTTCTCTAACTCCCTGCTGCTTGCAAAATGCTGGTTAATGTTGTTGATCAGGTTGGCAAATGAGTGGATGCTCCCAGTTGGCAGGTTGATGTACCATTGTAGAGCAGGTCCGGTCAGGGTTGTTCCAAATCCCTTACACATGCAAACTTACCTGAGCTCGCTGGGAATGGATGCAGCCAACATTTTCAGTTTGTAGAGAGCCACGTGATTCTGTGAATCCGTAGTTCCATCTTAGATTTTCATAGACGGAACCACAAACTTTTTGGGCAAGTCCACTTTTGCTATTTCATCAATGAAAGGCGAATCAGCATAGCTGTCAGGGGCAACTTCTTTTAAACTAGCAGGTACTCCAGGTATCTTCTCAAATTTTTCATTTAGCTTCTTGATTTCCTGGACCACTGCCATCATGATGGCTGCTTCAGATTCATCATGTTTATCATTGTCATTGTTTGGCTCACCATCGTCATCAGTATTGGTGAAATTAAAACCACTCGGGCTCCCAAAACTGGAAAAATCAATGTTTTTGATAATCGATTCAAATAGTGTACCTGGATGGAATCTGGAGCCTGCTCCCTGTGTTTTCTCCAAATTTTGTTCCAGAGCTGACTCAGATTCTCTTAACTGAAGGATTTCAGACTCGGTTTGGGCTACTTTTTCTTTCAAGCTTTACAACTCAGCTATTTGTTGGAGGGCTGCGTTCAATTGTTTTTCAATGGTAGACTTGGCCATTTTTGTAGGTTATTTGAATTTTTGTAAGATGAGAAAAAAATATTTAAAGAGCTAGATGCCCCACGGTGGGCGCCAATTGTTTTGTATGGATTTTGCGCGAGGCGAAATCAGGTTAGGGTAAGTCTAGGCAGGGTTAACTAGCTCTGATCAATCTGTGAGTAAGGGTGACAGGGTACAATATAAGAAGAGGAAAAAATACAATAAAGGAATAATAATAAGACAAGGAATTTTGTACGTGGAAAACCCTTAAATGGGAAAAACCTTAATCTTTCCAATTAATGCTGCTAATTACTGCGCGTATATTCTTCTTATAATATGACTTCTTGGTCAAATATCGTCCTGATATTTTGACTGTTGTCCTCCCCATGGCCTGGTGCCTATCTTCATGTGTCCTGGTAGCTTGACATCCTGACACCCTGACAGTCAGTCCAAGGTAAGATATTGATCAGGGATATCTGCGGATTTCCAGTCCCAACAGTACACTAGGTCACGTGAAAGTTGATTCGATTAAAAAGCTTATGTCTATGTCGCTTATACTATCGTTATCTTCAGAATTTTTTGAAAAATGTACTAGTTGTGTCGACGCTAAATTTGCTAAAAAAACCTAGTAGACATGTTACAAATAGACATACAAATCTTCTTGAGTTAATACACACCGACCTAGCTGACTTTAAAAACACTATGAGCAGAGGAGGTAAACATTACTACGTCACGTTTATTGATGATTGTTCTAGATACACAAAAGTGTACATCCTTAAAAATAAAAGTGAAGCTGAGGACATGTTTTTAAAGTTCAAAGCTAAGGTAGAAAATCAACTTGATAGAGAGATTAAAAGAGTTGGGTCTGATCGAGGTGGTGAATATGGCCCAAATTATTTAGTAGATCTCTGTGAGAAAAATTGTTTAATTTATGAAAAGAGTCCACCTTACTTACCTCAGTCAAATGGAGTAGCTGGACGCAAAAATATAACTTTGAAAGAAATAGTGAATGCTATGATTTTAAGTTCTGGCCTTTCTGATGATATGTGGGGGGAAGCGGTGCTTTCAGCTTGTCGCATTCTTAACAGGGTACCTCATGAGAAACTAGACAAGGCACCCTATGAGATATGGAAGGGTTATGCTTCCAACTTGAGTTTCCTTAAGGTGTGGGGGTGTTTGGCTAAAGTAGGCTTACCTAACTTTAAGAGGCCTACCATTAGGCCTAAGACTTATGACTGCATTTTCATTGGTTATGCTCAAAATAGTCCTGCTTATAGATTCATGTCATTGAGTGACCGTTCTATTTCTGAGGCTAGAGACGCCGAATTTTTTGAGCATGTTTTTCCTTTAAATGCACCATTGCCTATTGTTCCTGTTTTTCCTGTTAATCCTGTTGATAGTTCTATGCATGCTAGTAGTAGTATCTCTGTTGATCATGCTTTTGAACCTAGAAGGAGTAGAAGGCCTAGAATTGAAAAGAACTTCGGTAGTGATTTTGTTACAACTGATTCTGTTAGAACTCACCTAACTGAAAATGCATGTAATATTTGCGCTTGTGATAACCTTAGCTTGTTTCTGCTTTTTTAATAGAAAATGATCCAAAAACATATGGCGAGGCTATGAAATCTATTGATGCTAATTTTTGGAAAGAAGCTATTAAAAATGAACTTGATTCTATTGTTTCTAATCAGACTTGGGAGTTGACTGATTTGCCTAAAGGTAGAAAACTCATTAGTAGCAAATAGATTTTTAAAAAGAAAATGAGACCTGATGGCACAATAGAACTGTTCAAGGCCAGACTTGTGGTTAGGGGGTTTACACAAAATAAAGACATTGATTATTTTGATACTTACTCACCCGTGACCAAAATTTCCACCATTAGAACTCTGATTGCTTTGGCTGCTATTCATAATCTTGTAGTACATCAGATGGATGGTAAAATTGCCTTTTTGAATGGTGACCTAAAGGAAGAGATCTATATGTCTCAACCCGAGGGGTTTGGGGTAAAGGGTCAAGAGAGTAAAGTGTGTAAACTGAGAAAATCACTATATGGTCTTAAATAAGCACCTAAACAGTGGTATGAGAAATTTCACAACACTTTAATTGATGATGTTTATATTACCAGCAATTCTGATTCATGTGTTTATTCTAAACTGTTTGGGCCAGATTGTGTGATTATATGCTTATATGTTGATGACATGCTAATTCGTGGTAGTAATTTATTTGTTGTAAATAAAACCAAATAATTTTCGTCATCACGTTTTGAGATGAAAGACTTAGGGGAAGTTGATGTTATTCTTAGAGTTAGAGTCGTTAAAAACTCAAATGGAATATCCTTAAGTCAATCTCATTATGTTGAAAAAGTGTTGAAAAAATTGAACAGTTTTGATGTTATACCCGTTAGAACGCCCTATGATGCTAGTGTATCTTTGTGTAAAAACTTGGGTGATAGTGTCTCCCAAGAAGAGTATGCTAAAATTTTAGGAAGTGTGATGTTCCTCATGAACTGTACTCGACCAGACATTGCTTATGTTGTTAGTAGACCGAGCTGATATACACACAACCCTAGTGCTGAACATTGGAACGCACTTCGTCGTTTACTCAAATACTTTAAAGGAACAATTGATTTGTCTTTGCATTATGGTAAACTTCCTGCTGTTTTAGAAGGATATTATGATGCAAACTGGGTTTCAGGTAATGATGAAATCTGTTCCACTAATGGTTATGTGTTTACCTTAGGTGGAGGTGCTATATCGTGGAAGTCTGCAAAATAAACTTGTATAACATGCTCTACCATAGAGTCTGTGTTTATTGCTCTTGAGTTGGCAGGTCAAGAAGCAGATTGGTTAAGGAACTTACTAGTAGACGTGCCTATGTGGGGGGGGGGGGGGGGGGACAGGTTGCACCCGTCTCCTTACATTGTGATTGTCAAGCGGTAATCTATGTTGCTAAGAATAATGTCTATAATGGTAAGAGACGACATATTCAAATCAGGCATGGTGTGGTAAAACAACTCGAGAAAAATAGAGTGATTGCTTTGGACTATGTGAAGTCCGAACGTAATCTTGCCGGCCCTTTTTACAAAGTGGTTAACACGGAGAGTAGTCCTTGAGATGTCGAGGGGAATGGGGCTTAGGTCCTTGAGTTAAGATTGAGTGATTCTTGATGGACTCTATAGTTTCCATTCCTATGGCATTTAACAATCCATAGCCATTTATGGTGGTGCTTTTGAGACGCACTTGATGGATTGTGTTTTATTTGAGTTTGGACTTTTGTCCTTAATAGATCTTATGAGAAGTGCTATAGAGAAGTACTTGAGCTACCTATCGGGGTGTGATGGTTTAGCCACCATCTATGTGAGAGTACTCAAATCCTCGCTAGAGCACTCACCTAAACCAGGGTAAACGCATGGCTTTAAAAAGGCGTTGCACTTTGAAATCGCGGAACAAACAGTTCTTGAAAGTATGATATGTGTTGTAGGGGTCTCAAACCAAAATCTAGCGAGGAATTCAAATAGGAAGATATTCACTTGTTGAAAGTAATTTGTTGCCTCATTTCACTAATACGTCAATTCAAGTCGAAAGACATTGAACGTTTAAGTATCCACCCTTCCTTACCTTGAAATTTTTCTTTAGCTCTTTCTTCGCCATCAGTGGGGGATTGTTGGCAATGATGGCTTCATCAAGCCAAAGTCAACTTCAATATGGAACACATATTGTCCCACATCGGTGGGTATTCTTGTTTTTTTACTTGTTTATAATACTACTTGTCTTTGTAGTGTTCAATAGAGTGAACCAAGAGGGTTTTGTTGAGATTGTTGGGCTTGTGGGTTTGGGTCAAAACACACACGCGCGCGCGCCGGCTTGGCCCGACCCCACTCGAGCTCAGGCTCGGGTAGAGCACCTGCGGTGCGGGCCAACGACCCAGTTTTACCTTTTTGGGCTTGTGTGTAGATGGAATGTCCACATTCATTGTACCCGTGTTTATATTCTAAATATGTTAGTCAAACGTGGTTAATGGCTTCAATTAAGGGGCGCTTAATTAGCTCCATTAAACTGTTTTGACTGGAGCGTTTTGCTCTATAACAACTCTTTTTCCGACTATAAAAAGAGATGCTCCCTTCAGAATCTATACACAATACAATATGTTCTCTCAACAATTCTCTCTTCTCCTTCTCTGCTTCTAAATATATTTCTGGGTACTGTTACTGTTTATTCCAAGGCTTCTTTACACGAGTGGTTGTGTACGGGGGTCGCAGTGTTAACCTTGGGGAACTACCTGCGTCAGACGATTATCACCACGGTCGTGCCGATATAGTTTTCAAGTCTGTGGCTACCTTACCACGACACTGCTTTTCTATTCTCCTGTTTCGATAAGTTCTCTTTCATGTCCATTGTTGGCTCTTTACATTCCAACAATTTGAAAACTATATTCTTTGTCATAACAATGGTTGTAATTTTGAGCAAAACCATTCCTGATTTGTCGAAACATGAACCTGTAGATGGTCGTAGTTATAAGAGGTGGTCTCAGAAAATGCTTATGTTTTTTGAACAACTAGAAATCGACTAAGTTTTGTTTTTTGATCCTCCCTCTCCTCTTGCCGCTGCTAGTGCCGAGACTACTCCACCCCATCTGATACTGTTAAGTCAAATGAGGAGTCTATTAAGAAACATGATAAGATGAACAAAACTTCTAAATGTCATCTCCTTAATCATATGACTAGTACCCTTTTGGACTTATTTATTGTCCATAAATCTTCTAAGACCATTTGGGAGACCTTAGAGAAAAAATATGGGGATGATGATGCGGGTAAAAAGAAGTATGTTGTCGGGTAGTGGCTTGGGTTTCAAATGGTAGATGGCAAACCTATTATGGAACAAGTTCATATTTATGAGAACTTGTGTGCTGATGTGGTCAATGAGGGTATGAAATTAGATGAGATTTATTTGGCTAATGTCTTGCTAGAGAAATTTCACCCGTCCTGGAATGAGTACAAGAACCATTTGAAACACAAGAAAAAGGATTTGTCCCTACAAGAGCTGATAGGTCACATGAGGACTGAGGAATATAATCGTTTGAACGATCAGTTAGTCCAACTGTCTCTTACTACTACAAAAGCTAATCGCGTTGAAACTGTTAGGTCTTCAAATGGAGATAAGCTAAAGGGTAAGGGAAAGGCTAAAGCTGGTCAGGGTCAAGCTAAGGGTCAGAATGCTAAGAAATCGAGTCAAGGGAAATTCACCAAACCTACAACTAAGATCCAGAAACCAAAACAGAATCTGCTGTGCTATATTTGTGGAAAACCGGGTCATAAAGCTTACCAGTGTCCTCAAAAGAAAGTTGATGAAGCTAATCTTCCTGACAAAGATGACATCATTGCTGTTGTGGTGGTTGAGGCAAATTTGGTTGCGAATGCTAGTGATTGGATTCTGGATACAGGGGCTTCGAGGCATCTTTGTGCTAACAAGGAGATATTGGTCGAGTTCGAAGATGTGGCTGATGGTGAATGTGTGTACATGGTTAGCTCTTCTTCTGCTGTGATCAAGGCAAAGGCAAGATCTTTCTCAAACTGACCTCGGGGAAAACTCTTGCGCTTAATAATGTTTTGTATGTTCCTACCTTGCGTCAAAACCTCGTGTCTGGTGCCTTACTAAAAAAAGCTGGAATGAAACTTGTTTTTGAGGCTAACAAGGTTGTAATGTCGTGCAATGGGGATTTTGTGGGCAAGGGTTATCTCTATGGGGGTTTATTTATTTTAAACGTTGATTCTCCAATCATTAATAAGAATTCTTCTACTTCTGCTTATATTGCTAAGTCTATTGATATTTGGCATGGTAGACTAGGTCATGTGAATGTTGATTCGATTAAAAATCTTAAGTCTATGTCGCTTGTACCATCGTTATCTTCAGATGTTTTGAAAAATTTCCTAGTTGTGTCGAGGCTAAATTTGCTTAAAACCTAGTAGACCTGTTACAACTAGACATACAAATCTTCTTGAGTTAATTCACACCGACCTAGCTGACTTTAAAAACACTATGAGTAGAGGAGGTAAACATTACTACGTCACTTTTATTGATGATTGTTCTAGATACACTAAAGTGCACTTGCTTAAAAATAAAAGTGAAGCTGATGACATGTTTATAAAGTTCAAAGCTGAGGTAGAAAATCAACTTGATAGAAAGATAAAAAGAGTTGGGTCTGATCGAGGTGGTGAATATGGCTCAAATTATTTAGTAGATCTCTGTGAGAAAAATGATTTAATTCATGAAAAGAGTCCACCTTACTTACCTCAATCTAATGGAGCAGCTGAACGCAAAAATAGAACTTTGAAAGAAATGGTGAATGCTATGCTTTTAAGTTCTGGCCTTTCTGATGATATGTGGGGGGAGGCGGTGCTTTCAGCTTGTCACATTCTTAACATGGTACCTCATAAGAAACTAGACAAGACACCCTATAAGAGATGGAAGGGTTATGCTCCTAACTTGAGTTTGCTGAAAGTGTGGGGGTGTTTGGCTAAAGTAGTCTTACCTAGCATTAGGAGGCCTACCATTAGACCTAACACTTATGACGGCATTTTCATTGGTTATGCTCAAAATAGTTCTGCTTATAGATTCATGTCATTGAGTGACCGTTCTATTTCTGAGGCTACAGACGCCGAATTTTTTGAGCACGTTTTTCCTTTAAAGAAAGATGCATCATTGCCTGTTGTTCGTGTTTTGCCTGTTAATCCTGTTGATAGTTCTATGCATGCTAGTAGTAGTACCTCTGTTGATCATGCTTTTGAACCTAGAAGAAGTAGAAGGCCTAGAATTGAAAAGAACTTCGGTAGTGATTTTGTTAGAACTGATTTTGTTAGAACTCGCCTAACTGAAAATGCATGTGATATTTGCACTTGTGATGACCTTCTTTCTGCCTTTTTAATAGAAGATGACTCAAAAACATATGACGAGGCTATGAAATCTATTGATGCTAATTTTTAGAAAGAAGCTATTTAAAATGAACTTGATTCTATTGTATCTATTCAGACTTGGGAGTTGACTGATTTGCCTAATGGTAGTAAACCCATTAGTAGCAAATGGATTTTTAAAAAGAAAATGAGACCTGATGGCACAATAGAATGGTTCAAGGCTAGACTTGTGGTTAGGGGGTTTACACAAAAGAAAGAAATTGATTATTTTGATACTTACTCACCCGTGACCAAACTTTCCACCATTTGAACTCTGATTGCTTTGGTTGCCATTTATGGTGGTGCTTTTGGGACGCACTTGATGGATTGTGTTATAAGAAGTTTTACTGAGAAGTACTTGAGCTACCTATGGGGCCGGGGTGTGATGGTTTAGCCACCATCTATGTGAGAATACTCAAATCCTAGCTAGAGCACTCACCTAAATCAGGGTAAACGCATGGCTTTAAAAAGGCGTTACACTTTGAAATCGCGGAACAAACAGTTCTTGAAGTTATGGTTTGTGTTGTGGGGGTCTTAAACCGAAGTGCGGCGAGGAATTCAAATCGACAGATATTCACTTGTTGAAAGTAAGTCGTTGCCTCATTTCACTAATACGTCAATTCAAGTCGAAAGACATTGAACGTTTAAGTATCCACCCTTCCTTGCCCAGAAATTTTCTTTAGCTCTTTCTTCGCCATCAGTGGGGGATTGTTGGCAATGATGGCTTCATAAAGCCAAAGTCAACTTCAATATGGAACACATATTGTCCCACATTGGTGGGTATTCTTGTTTTTTCACTTGTTTATAATACTACTTGTCTTTGTAGTGTTCAATAGAGTGAACCAAGAGGGTTTTGTTGAAATTGTTGGGCTTGTGGGTTTGGGTCAAAATACACACGCGCACGCGCGCCGGTTTGGCCCAGCTCGGCTCGAGCTCGGGCTCGGGCTCGGGCTCGGGTTTGGGTTTGGGTAGAGCACCTGCGGTGCGAGCCAACGGCCCAATTTTACCTTTTTGGGCTTGTGTGTAGATGGACTGTCCACATTCATTGTACCCGTGTTTATATTCTAAATCTGTTAGTCAAACGTGGTCAATGGCTGCAATTAATGGGCATTTAATTAGCTCCATTAAACCGTTTTAACTGGAGCGTTTTGCTCTATAACAGCTCTTTTTCCGACTATAAAAAGAGCCGCTCCCTTCAGAATATATACACAATACAATTTGTTCTCTCAACAATTCTCTCTTCTCCTTCTCTGCTTCGAAATATATTTTTGGGTACTGTTACTGTTTATTCCAAGGCTTCTTTACACGAGTGGTTGTGTACGGGGGTCGCAGTGTTAATCTTGCGGAACTACCGGCGTCAGACGATTACCACCGTGGTCGTGCCGATACAGGTTTCAAGTAATTAAGTGGCTACGTTATCACGGCACTGCTTTTCTATTCTCCTGTTTTGATAAGTTATCTTTTCTAACCATTTGCATCTTTACATTCAAACAAATTCATCCTTAAACTTCACATTTACATTCTTTTTTTTTTTGGTGGGGAACTTGAACGATAATATAAAGGGCGCGAAAACAGCGAAGAAACCTGTTAAAATTCAGTACAGCCTAGGGGAGGGTCAGGCGATAATGGAGTACATACATGAATAAGATCCGAGTTGTACAAATGTAAAACAAAAGGGGGGTACATAGTCCCAATTATAAAACCTACAGTTTGGGCTCGAGTCGCTCAAGGAAAACTTGGAAAGTGCATCCGCAACCTGGTTTATAGACCGCTTTTCATAGATAATGGTGAGGCTCTTAACCAATCCATGCACTCCAAAATGATGTTAGCGTATATGCCACACGGAGCCGTGTTATTCAAAATTGCATTAACCGCGAGAATACAATCAGAGCTTAACATAAAGTTCTCATGGCTATTGTTCGCAAAGACGAGACCATCCCTTATAGCAAGAAGCTCGGAAATGAAAGGATTATGGGACAAGATTCTAGAAGACCAACCCGAAATCCAAACACTCGAGGGAGAGCGGGACACACACGCAATACCAGAAAAGGAGGATGTAAGACAAAAGGCCACGTCATCGTTGATCTTAGACCAACAAGGCGGGGGAGGGGCCCAACGATTTGGGTAAAGGGAGGTATGCATAGGGAGGGGGTTATGGTTGTGAGCCTGGTGGGGAGTGGTGAGCTAGTCCAGGGCGTGCAAGCAGGGGGTAGGCATATGCAGGTTCAGGCAGTGGTCGGGGCAGAGAAGAGTGAGGTCCGAGGGGGCAGGGGATAAGGGGTCTTGGGCAGCACTCCATTGGGAGGCAAAAAGAGCAGATTGGGCAAGCCAATTACAGTTAATGGGAGGGCAATTACCTGAAAAGACAAGGTCATTACGTCGAAACCAAAGGCGCCACACGAGAAAGGAGAAGAGGATTGCCCATGATTTATTAGGAGAGGTACAGTTAAATTTGATCCAAAGCTTGAGGGGAGGGAGTAGACATTAAGGGGGAAAGTGTAATTGTCCCAAACACATATGACATGGGTACAATCACGAAGGATATAGAGCGTTGATTCGTCAATAGAGGGGTTGTCACAAGCAGTGCACTAAGGGGAGGGGATGATAGACCTTTTGAAGAAGTTAAGGTTATTTGGGAGCTTATCCCACCAAGAGAGCCTGAGGAAGAGCTTAATGCGGGGTTGAGAGGGGATGTCCCACAACCAACACATGTCAACGTGGGGGCATGGGGGGGTTAGAGTTGCCTAAGGTTTGGTCATAAGAGGCTCCAATAGAAAACTAATTTTTAGAGTCAAGAGTAGAAGATAGGAGATCATGGAGAGGGGTGGAGGGGAGGGGGATGGACATGATTGCTTTGGAGATGGGGGGGAGGGAGGTTATACTCAAGGGAGTCAAGGTCCTATTTCCCATCTTTGATAATTGAACTAAGCATGTCAGTGTCAGAATAGGGCGATAGGAGCCCATGAAGACTGTTTCTTAAGGGTCCTATATATGGGGGACCAATTGTCGTTCCAAAGGCTAATAGTGGAGCCATCACCAATGGACCAAGTGAGGAATGGTTGAAGGAAAGACCATCCAATGCCAATGCCTTTCCAAATGTGCGAACCGCGCTTGAAGAAGGGTTCAGTATTATTGTGGATATATTTACTGTGAAACGCTGTGGAGACAAGGGTACCTTTGATGCAGACAATCTTCGAAGCAAGTTTGGTAGAGTAGGCGTCATTTAAATGTCGAGCTTTTTTTATGCCAAGACCGCCATTTGCTTGAGATATCATCACAAGGTCCCAATTGGCAAGGTGGAGCTTACGGGAGGGGAGGCTGGACCAGAGAAAGGATCTATTGGTCCTGTCAATAAAGGAGGAAGTAGAGGAGGGAAGGCGGAGACATTTCATGAGATAGGAGGGGATGACATTGTTGGGAAATGTGTCCTCAACAATAGTGCGATCACATGATTTAAATATCATTATTAAATCTCATTTTAAGAATACAATTGGGAAGTAATTTTGTTACTGTCAACTGGTCAACATATATCGGTAATGATTGGGTCGACTAGAGTTTGACATTCGTCGTGTGACGGTGGTGATCAGTTGACCCCCTAGGTCATACCTAAAGGGCAACACTCTTAATTGATTATTTAATTGATCGTATAACGTTGCGAGTTAATTAAATTACTTGAAAATTGACGGACGATTTTGGAAGTAAAATTTACGTATCAAATTGAAATGTGATTAAATGAGATACGGTCTGAGTAATTAAATTGTATAATTACTCGGATGAAATAAATTGTTTAATGTAACAATTAAAATGAATGAATTATTATAAATTCAATCAGTTGAAATTTATAAATGGTAAAACATTTTGGCACAAGTAATTATGAAATTACTAAGTCAATTTTTGTATGTGACATATTTTTATTAATACGTTGATTTTTAATATGTTAAAAATACATAACATATTTATGTCACATATGACATGTGACACATTGACAATTGACAAAAATAATATGGGATCCATATTATGTAAAGTGCCGAAAAATTGGGGAGCATTAAGCTAGTTAATTGTTTTATTTAGTTGATAAAACATAATGATGAAAAAGCAAGTCTAGGCATGCAAGCCTATTGTTCCTTGTGAAGAACAATTTTTCCATGCATTGGCTCCCCAATGGCTCTCCTCTTATACGGTTTTGGGGAAGAAAAACTATCATTGTTTTTCTATAATTTTTACCTAATAATATACTAAGAGTAGTGTATTATTTTCATTCTAATATCATCATCCAAAATTAAGTTCTAGAGAGAAGAAAAATCCTCCTCATCTTCTCTCATAAAACCGAAATAATACAAGTGTTTTATAAATTTTTGGTTCAATTTTCTACCTAAATTAATATTATACTAGCTCAAATAATATTAATTAGATTAAGAGAAAGCCTTGGGTATAATTCATAGGGAGAGATCTTACACTTAGATCTTTATTCTTCCATAAGGAAAGCTCAAGAACAAAAGAAAAGGAGATTTCTTTTGTGCCCTTTAAATCCGAAATACCCATTGTAAGAACTTGATTTCTTCTCTTTGTTATTTTGTTTGCATGCATAAAATCCGTAATTTAATTTTATGACAAATTATTTAGACATATAAGAGTATGTTAACATGTATATGAATCTACATTTCCTTCAATCGGTATCAAGAGCCACGGTTGTTTGCATGCAAATTGGTTAAAAGTTTTTCCGAGTTATATGAATAACAAATAAAACTTGTAAAATTTGTGTTATTATGATATATCACGAAATTATTACATGCATGTTAATATTTCTGGTCCTAAAGTGTTTTAGGATATTTTGGTTAATTTTTCGGATTTTTATTGTTCATATTTTACAATAATGGCATTTAAATGTGATTTTATGAGTAAAAATGTCATTTTTGGTCTAAAAATAGCTATACTTCGAATTTTCACTTGGTTTTTGGATATGTTGTTACATATATTATTTTGAGATAACCTGCAAATTTTCATAATTTTTGGACTTGTTATGCTCGAAAAATGAATTTTTCATTATTAAATTCGGATTTAAGAGAAAAATAGGTTAATATGAGTTAAATTTCGAATCTGGTCATAGAAAATTAATATGTTGTCACATGCAATTTTACAAGATGTGTGTAAAATACTTGGCTATAAAGAAGTCTTTTAGCATGATTTATGAATTTTTGAAGAAAAATAGCATAAATAGTGACATTATTAGTTGGAAATTAATAAAACATAATCTATGACTTAGGAAAAACGTCTAATGTTGCATTTTATTGTATTTTTCAGATCTAAAATTGAAAAGTTAATGAAAATAATTTTTCCATGTTTTTATGATTATTTTATTAAATATCGATAAACCGCAACATTGTTTTTCCGGAAAATTTTCGAAATTTTTAACCTAAGATTTTGAACATTATGAGTGTCATGGAATTTTTCCAGAATGTTCATGAATTTAAATTTCAAATTTTGAATTTATTTGAAATTTTTGGATTTATTTGAAGTTTAATAGCTTATTTTTGTAATTTTGGTCCTTTTATGAACAATTTTGTAAATAAAAGTTAATTATGGTCAAATTACTAGTGGAGACTATATTTTGAGTCCTAAGTGGTTAGGGTAATTAACTTATGCATAAATATGAGTTTATGCATTTTTGTGATTATAAAATGTTGAAATCACGCAAATCCGTAAAAACCGAGTAATATACGATATTGGCTATTTAAAAGGCGATTTAGCATAAAAATTGAGCATGTTCATACATATTATAATGCTGCATTTTTCTTTATGATTGTCATAATTTTTATTTATGTAATTTTGAATTATGTAATTTTACTTAGTATGGCCTTAGATTTTAATTGATATTTCCCGAAATGTATGGGAATATCGATTCGGTTGTAATTTTTATTGTGATCTCGTATCACCGTTTTGTAATTTAATAGATTTATTTTATTTTAGTTACAAATGTATAAATAGGAAATTATGTAATTTATTATGTAATTTTATTCATTCCGGAGTTCCAAAAGACGGATTTCTTCAAGAATGGCGATACATAAAGACGGTGTTACCTCGAGATGTGTGCCACAACCCAAGTTCAAGGGACCAATGGAGTTGGTTTCCGAATATGTAATAGATTAATAGTTTTTCTATTTTAGGAAAGGCCATACTAGGATTTATTTATTTTATGCTTGCATTTTATTTTATGTCGCATGCATCGCTAAATCGCCATAACTAAAACATGCATCCTTGTTTTATCGAGTTTATCGACCGTGTCAATTCGAATTATCGTAGTTCACCGCTTTAGTTCACTTAAAACGTGATAGATAATAAATTGACATGACCTCTCGCTAAAACAAACAATTGAGACATGGCCTTACCAAATAGTAGAAACCATGAAAACCTATTTCGCGAGGGAGTGCACTCGGCCCTACCGGGTACAAACCTTGTTACGTAGGGGAAGTGGGTGATGAATGTTAATCCACCGAGTTCATGTTAATGAGGGTTTCATCGGCCATACCGTGCCCAAGTTGATGTGGACTTGGATCATGGACACATTTATTCGAAATTTGGATTGAGCTCAACGGAAGTATTCGCGACCGTAGTTGCATGTGTTCCGGGCTATAGATAAATATTAGAGTAATTTTATCGACCAAGAGTTCTAAAAGTAGAATAGATTAAAACGTTAATCCACCGAATTATATTGATAAGGGTTTCATCGGCCATACCGTGCCCAAGTTAATATGAATTTGGATCTTGGAATCATTTATTATAGTTGGGTAGAGGTCACTATATAAATGTTCATATCTTGTTAATTTGCAAGTATGAATTAAAAAGACAAATGTTAATATTTCCTTTCCTCCATACTTGTAGTGAATTACAATGAATCCATCAAATGCTACCGCACCTATTACTATTGAGTCATATCACCATGTTCTTGACGACATATGCTCCAACAATAATTTCGATACAACTAGAGAACTTCATTTCGGGATAGGTTCGGATGGAAACCTTAATTTCATCACTTCTTCTAAACCACCCACTACTACTAGACCTCGTGTGAGTCCGTCTCAGGAAGACTACCTCACACAATCTATAGGGTCTTTATCTCTGGAAGATAAAGATGCCAAAGCTAGTGGGAGCTCTAGCAATCAAGTTCTTGCTTCAAAGGGCAAGAGGTTCAAGAAGAAGGGAAAGAAAATCAAGAACTTCAAGCAAGTTAATGATGAGTGCCATTATTGCTATGGCATGGGACATTGGCTAAGGAATTGCCCTATGTATTTGCGAAATATAAGGGAAGGACTCATTACTCCAAAAGGTACAATTCCTAAAGAAATTTATGTTATTGATATAAATTATACTTCCACTACGACATGGGTACTAGATACCGGTTGTGGTTCTCACCTTTGTAATCATTTACGGGGTTTAAGAGATGTGGAGAGGCTTAGCAAGGGAGATGTGGATCTTCGACTTGGAAATGGAGCTCGGGTAGCGGCCGAATCCAAAGGAACTTATGTTCTAGCTTTGCCAAACGGTTTTGAGTTGTATTTGCATAATTGTTTTTATGTTCCTACGCTCTCTAAAAACATTATTTCAATCGTCATGCTAGACATGGACGGTTTTTGTTTTGTCATTAAGAACAATCGTTGCTCTATTTCTAGGAATGATTTGGTTATTGGCCAAGCTTCTTCCGTAAATGGCATTTACATTTTAGAGACCTCAAATCCGACAAATGATATTTATAACATTCAATCAAAGAAACTCAAAACAAGTGACCCAAGTGAAGCGTTCATTTGGCATTGTCGATTAGGTCACATAAACGAGAATCGCATCAAAAGATTAATTTCTACTAATGTGATTACACCATTTGATTATCAATCATTTGGTACATGCGAATATTGCCTACTTGGCAAAATGACTCGTAATCCTTTTAGTGGTAAAGGGACTCGAGCTAGTGAGCTATTGGGACTCATACACACCGATGTGTGTGGACCAATGAGTATCACCGCTCGTGGTAATTATGACTACTTTATAACCTTCACCGATGACTTAAGTAGACATGGGCATGTCTATTTAATGAAACATAAGAGTGAAGCGTTTGAGAAATTCAAGGAATTTCAAAACAAAGTAGAGAACCAATTGAACAAAAAGGTAAAAGCTCTACGTTCCGATCGTGGTGGTGAATACCTAAGCCTTGAATTTGATTCACACTTGAAAGGTTGTGGTATTATATCACAACTTTCTCCACCCGGAACACCACAACTCAATGGTGTTGCCGAAAGGAGGAATCGAACCCTACTTGATATGGTTCGATCCATGATGAGCCAAACCGAGTTACCGAACTCGTTTTGGGGATTTGCGCTTCAAACCGCAATTAGATCTTTGAACAATAGTCCCACTAAATCCACCGAAAAGACTCCATATGAGATGTGGACGGGAAAGATTCCCAATATATCCTATATGAGGATTTGGGGATGTGATGCTTACGTCAAGACTAAAGCCGACAATAAGCTTGCCCCAAGATCCGAAAAATGCACCTTTGTAGGTTACCCCTCGCATTGTCGAGGATACTACTTCTACAAACCTCAAGAAAACAAAGTGTTTGTGTCTAGTGAATTTGTCTTCTTAGAAAGTCAATTTATTTCTAAGAGACAGAGTGGGAGAAATTTTGAACTTGATGAAGTTCAAGAGCCACAAACCGAGGTAGAGACGCATGAAGATGTTCCTTCGTCGTCTAACGCGGTAGTACCTCCTCCACTAAGAAGGACGGGCCGAGTAATTCGCCATCCCGATCGATATGTGGGACTTATCGAGGAAGATGGAACACTCGATGTGTTGCTTATGGAAAGTGACGAGCCCGCCACCTACAAGGCCGCAATCTCTAGTCCTAATTCCACCTTATGGCTTGAAGCCATGAAGTCCGAAATGGATTCTATGCTTGAAAACCAAGTTTGGGACTTGGTAGATTTGCCTAAAGGGGCAAGACCCTCCAATGCAAATGGATATTCAAGGTCAAAAATGGCATAGAAGGACATGACGATGTCTACAAAGCTAGGCTAGTGGCAAAAGGATTTACCCAAGTCCAAGGTCTCCATTATGATGAGACCTTCGCCCCGTAGCCATGCTAAGATCCATACGGATTTTGTTAGCGATCGCCGCATTTCATGATTATGAGATATGGCAAATGGATGTCAAAACCGCTTTTCTAAATAGGCATTTAGAAGAGGAAGTGTACATGATACAACCCGAAGGTTTTGTTGATTCTAAAAATCCTAACAAAGTGTGCAAGCTTAAGAGATCCATTTATGGTCTTAAGCAAGCATCTAGAAGTTGGAATCATCGATTCAATCATGTTATAAAAGAAAATGGTTTCACTCGAAATGTTGAGGAACCATGTTTATACATGAAATTCAGTGGGAGCAATGTTGTGTTCCTAATCTTGTATGTCGATGACATACTACTCATTGGAAATGATATTCCAATGTTGTCTTCGTTTAAGAAGTGGTTAGGTAACCACTTCCAAATGAAGGATTTAGGAGAGGCACAACGCATATTAGGTATCCGGATCTATAGAGATAGACCCAAGAGGATATTGGCACTAAGTCAAGAGTCTTATGTTGATAAGATTCTTTGACGATTCAGCATGGACAAATCCAAAAGGGGTTTGGTACCTATGGTAACCGGAACGATATTGAGCAGGACTCAATGTCCCTCCGAACCCCATGATGTTGAACGCATGAAGTTGATCCCTTACGCTTCCGCTGTTGGATCAATCATGTATGCCATGATATGCACACGTCCTGATGTCTCGTATGCCTTGAGCATGACGAGTAGATATCAAGCAAATCCAGGTGAGAGTCACTGGATTCTTTGTCAAGAACATCCTTAAGTACTTGAGAAGAACTAAGGATTCTATCCTTGTGTTTGGAGGAGACACTGAGTTGCGTGTTACAGGATACACGGACTCAAGTTTTCAAACAGATAGAGATGACATGAAATCACAAGCTGGTTTTGTTTTCATGCTCAATGGTGGTGCCGTAAGCTGGAGAAGCTTCAAGGAAGTCAGAATCGCGGATTCGACAATGGAGGTGAGTACATAGCAAAGCATCGAAGCTGCCAAGGAAGCTATGTGGATCAAGCAATTCACGGAAGGTCTAAAAGTAGTACCTACCGCCGATGATCCCATCACTCTCTATTGTGATAATAGTGGGACGATCTTCCAAGCTAAGGAGCCAAAGTCTAGTAATAGATCTAGACATGTACTTAGAAAGTATCATGTAATAAGAGATTTCATTGAAAGAAAGGAAATTGCGATTTGTAAGGTTGGGACGGATGACAACATAGCCGATCCGCTCACCAAGCCTTTATCGCAGGCTAAGCATGATGGGCATGTTGCGTCCATGGGACTTAAACGTGTACCAAATTTTTGTTAGATTTTGAAATGAAATAAAAGTGTTGTTTTTGTTCATGTTCATAATCGCATTTGTCTTTTATCCTTAATTTATACTTTGTTACATCCAAACGGGTTGTAGAGACAATTGAACCCCGTTAAAGTGAACATGGATTAACATTGTTTTGCCCATAGTTACTTATATGAGGTGACGTCTCGAAGTGACTAGAGTGTGAGGCGATTGATGACAAGTTCAAGTGCCATACAGTCATGTGAGATGACTAGTCGATCACATAGGCAGACTGTTAGGAACATTTTGTCGGGCCTTATGACCGCTTATAGTTCTGGCAAATTTATATAGCCTGGTCGTGGCGAGAGCTACTATAGTATTCGAATGAGTCGATTCTTTTGACTAGAGACTATTCGCCTAAGATGGCACAGTTTCAGATTAACTTTGATTTGTGTTACTACGACCTTCGTAAATGGGGTCAAATGGGCATATTTTGGGTTATGATGGCTGTGGCTAGTCGAAGGGAATGAGTGCGATAGGAATTGTCCACCCCTTGTCAGGGTTATAACAATATCTCAGGGCCACTCGAGGAGCAGTGAACTGGAAATTCGTGGCCACGCTCGGAAGGTATCCAGAGTGGATAAATCCGGTCAATCAGTTATTCTCCAGATCGAGGAAACCACTCTCGATATGATCACTTGCAAATACGACCTGAAAGACACCTTGCATTGAGTGGGAGATAGTAATAGGACAAGAGAATTGGTGACGCACACTTGTCGAGGACAAGTGGGAGATTGTTGGGAAATGTGTCCTCAACAATAGTGCGATCACATGATTTAAATATCATTATTAAATCTCATTTTAAGAATACAATTGGGAAGTAATTTTATTCTTGTCACTGGTCAACATATATCGGTAATGATTGGTGACTAGAGTTTGACATTATTGTCGTGTGACGGTGGTGATCAGTTGACCCCTAGGTCATACCTAAAGGGCAACACTCTTAATTGATTATTTAATTGATCGTATAACGTTGCGAGTTAATTAAATTACTTGAAAATTGACGGACGATTTTGGAAGTAAAATTTACGTATCAAATTGAAATGTGATTAAATGAGATACGGTCTGAGTAATTAAATTGTATAATTACTCGGATGAAATAAATTGTTTAATGTAACAATTAAAATGAATGAATTATTATAAATTCAATCAGTTGAAATTTATAAATGGTAAAACATTTTGGCACAAGTAATTATGAAATTACTAAGTCGATTTTTGTATGTGACGTATTTTTATTAATACGTTGATTTTTAATATGTTAAAAATACATAACATATTTATGTCACATATGACATGTGACACATTGACAATTGACAAAAATAATATGGGATCCATATTATGTAAAGTGCCGAAAAATTGGGGAGCATTAAGCTAGTTAATTGTTTTATTTAGTTGATAAAACATAATGATGAAAAAGCAAGTCTAGGCATGCAAGCCTATTGTTCCTTGTGAAGAACAATTTTTCCATGCATTGGCTCCCCAATGGCTCTCCTCTTACACGGTTTTGGGGAAGAAAAACTATCATTGTTTTTCTATAATTTTTACCTAATAATATACTAAGAGTAGTGTATTATTTTCATTCTAATATCATCATCCAAAATTAAGTTCTAGAGAGAAGAAAAATCCTCCTCATCTTCTCTCATAAAACCGAAATAATATAAGTGTTTTATAAATTTTTGGTTCAATTTTCTACCTAAATTAATATTATACTAGCTCAAATAATATTAATTAGATTAAGAGAAAGCCTTGGGTATAATTCATAGGGAGAGATCTTACACTTAGATCTTTATTCTTCCATAAGGAAAGCTCAAGAACAAAAGAAAAGGAGACTTCTTTTGTGCCCTTTAAATCCGAAATACCCATTGTAAGAACTTGATTTCTTCTCTTTGTTATTTTGTTTGCATGCATAAAATCCGTAATTTAATTTTATGACAAATTATTTAGACATATAAGAGTATGTTAACATGTATATGAATCTACATTTCCTTCAGACATTGAGGGTGGATTTGATGAGGCAGAATCTCGCCGGGCGAGAGAGGAAATTGGTCTTCCAATTGGCTAGTTTTGAGCTAATTTTGTCAATGATTGGTTGGAGATCGGAATTGCTAGGTTTCCCAGGGAGGAGGGGCAACCCGAGGTAAGTTCCAAGGTTGGAGGCTTTCTTAATGCCAATGGGATCTTCAAAGAGAGAGATATTATGGGCGGCAGTCCTTTTGGGGAAGAAAAGTTTGCTCTTAGAAGTATTGATTTTTTGGCCTGGGGATGAGCAAAATTGGACGAGGACATCTTGTAAAGCACAAAGATTCTTCTCTGAAGCCCTTCCAAAGAGAAGAAGGTCATCAGCGAAGAGGAGGTGGGAGAAAGTGGCTCCTCCTTTTCCAAGAGGGAAAGGAGTCCAGTTGGAGACATCACAAGATGAATGAATAGCTTTAGACAAGTTTTCCATGCAAAGGATGAAGAGGTAGGGGATACAGGGCCGCCTTGACGGAGATACCTTGAAGGAAGAAGGGGGGTACTATTTAGGGTGATAGAGGTGATGATGTAGTGAGAGTCCGTGCCCCGGCCATGGATGGAGCTCCCTTGGTTAGGGGAGATTAAGAGATGCATGATAGGCTTTAACCGGTTAACAATGATCTTGGTGACAATCTTGTAAACCGTGTTGCAGAGGCTAATGGGCCGGTAGTGTTTTATGGAAGTTGGAAAGGGTAGTTTGGGGATAAGGGAGATAGTGGTAGCATTGATAGTAGGAGGGATGGTGAGGGTGTCAAAAATATTCAAGATAAAGGGGATGAGGTTAGTGGATATGGTGTTCCAACAATTTTTAAAGAACCTAGCATGGAAGTGTAATACTACGGGTTTCTATGTCTTTGGGTACTCTATCGAGTGGGGCTTACTCTTTCGAGTAAGTAAGTTGTTTTACGAAACAGTGTTCTGTCCGATGGGTAATCGATCGAGTAAGTGTGGCACTCGATCGAGTAAGTTACTTACTCAATCGAGTAATTTACTTTTGCGGGTTGTTTAGTCGGGTTTTGTGAGTAACGCGTTACTGATATATTAAGCTTTTTGTCACTTTCTTCATCATTTGTATATTTTATAAAAACCTTTCAAGAGAGAAAAGAAGTTACGTTGTCTACGTTCGCCGCGTTACCATCAAATCCCAAGGGCTAAGGTTGTCGGATCATCACGTTCTTTACGCCGTTGAGTTCGTCGTGTCGAGGGTAAGATCCTTGTATATCTTTTATGTTGTTTCGTCAATTTTTGTTAAACCCTAATTGGGTAAATTTGGGGGTTTTGGGTGTTTGATTGGCTTAGTAGTAATTGCATGATTGTATATGTGATTATAGGAGGAGATTTCGTACAAGAGCATTTTGATTAGCTGATTGTGATGATCTTGGTGATTGCTGTTCTAGGTAGGGTTTCCCTAATCGGTATTAATTACATGGCATGGTTCATATTGATGTTGTAGTATTATTGTTGTTGAGTAATTACCGTATTGGATTCTGATTTGGTGGTTGTTGATGGAAGTATTGTGATTACTGTGTAACTGTCTGTGATCTTCGGGGTGCGTCCCTGACTGAGTGGAGTCACTTGCGGGAGTGGCTTCACGCCCTTGATTCGCCTTCTGTGAAACCCGCCACAGAAGGTGTGTGCACATTAATGAACATGGGTTTATCGCTCGACGGAGAGGAGCGGGGCTTAGGTGGGAACGGCTGCGGTCCCCCACTAGGGGCGATGAGTACCTGTTGCGATGGGTATTCTGGCAGGGCTACAGACTTTAGTGTGTAGTCAGTTGTGTGAAGATTGGAGATGGAGACAAGGTTATGTTGAGCGGTTTGAACTGTTTGCGTACTTGTTTCACTGTGGCATTGTTTTTGTGTAATTAGTACTGACCCCGTTTAAATGTTTTAAAAATTGTTGTGATCAATTCGGGGGTGGTGAGCAGTTATTGAGCAGGTATGAGACGATGGGCATGGGATAACTGGGATGAGTTGTCACGTAGCAGTTTTAGAAGTCTTCCGTTGGGTCGAACTTTTTTGTAGTTGTTTAGTAGTTGACAGTTTTGAGAGCCTTGTATTTCCTTTTAACAGTTTTTGGAGTTTGGCTTGTATCACTTAAACTTTGTTATCATTTAAATACGTTTCGTTATTGTCTATTTGAGTATCATTGCCTCGGGTAACCGAGATGGTGATGTTCTCATACCTTAAGTGGTCCTGCTAAGGCACTTGGAGTATGGGGGTGTCACAAAGTGGTATCAGAGCGACGATCTTGAAACCTGTAACCAATGAACTTAATGAACATAGGGAGTCAAACTAAGATGAACCCGGGTAGGAGTTTTAGGAACTAATGCAAAGACTTGGGAGACGTCCTAATGTCGCGAACTCGCCCTACAACTTTAAGCCGGTCACTAGGGGGTGTCATGGGATCGCTATGTGTTTACTAATGTTCTATTGTGTATGCTGGATGATGTGTTGTATAGAAATGTTGTAAAATGATGAAGTGGTTATATGATAAAGTGTTGTGAATAAGCATGTTGCATGATAGTTGGTTTACAATGTTGTTTGGAATTGTTGGAAAGGTATATGAGAATGATGAATGATGTGGTGCAAAAAGGGGAGTAGTTCATATATGAGAATATGTGATGAATAATGATGTTTCACGATCGATGATTTATAATGTGGCATAATAGTAACATGTGAATAGGAGTGTTGTGTCGTATACGTATATTTTGTTTGCGTAAAGTTGTATAATAACTTTGTGTACTTGTCCACTATTGTTCATATGTATATGTTGTATGAAGTGTGTAGTTGTAATGGATGAATGGGTTGAAAAAGATTAAGTAAGTAATCGCATAAGAATATGAAATTCATGTGTGGAACATGTTTATGCGGGTAGTGGATTTTATAATGATGCTATGTTCGTTACATGTGAATGGGGAAGTTGATGTTGTATGTTATACTATTATTTTTGCGTAAAGTTATAGAACAAGAGTATGTGGGTAGTACATGATTGATAAGTTGAATAATATATGTGCATAAGGATGTTGTTGTTTGGCTTTTGTAAATAGTAAGATGTGGTTTGGGGTACTGGTTTTATGAGTTTTGGGTTGGTTTTGTTTGCTTGGTTGTTGTTTAAGTTGTTTGGAAGAGAAAATTTAATATTTATGTTGTCTGTTTATAGAGAGGTTGTCTTTAAACCATTATAACTTGAGATTCATAAACGATTTTAATGTGATTTCAATTGTAGGTGATAGCTTGTTCTTTTAAGATTCTAACGATAGGTCACACGCCCAAAACGACCAAGAAACGAGTGAGTTATGACCGTTTTACGAAAATTGGACAATGTTGAGAAATGCGTAGGGTACTGGATCGAGTGGCCTTCACTCGATCGAGTGCACCTCTTGTTACTCGATTGAGTAGACCTGGTAATTTGTTTTACGTGCTTCTGACCTTCTTCTACTCGATCGAGTAAGTCACTCACTCGATCGAGTGACCTGTACTCGATCTATTGACCCCTGTTTTGGGTCATATGCTTATCTTTTGACTTCGTTGCCTATTATGTTTAATTCAAAGGTGTTCTTTTTCTTCCTTGTGCATTGCTTTACATGTGTTTTGGTCTTGATGCGTAAGTTACCCAATCTTATGATGTAAGAAGTGGCACCTGTGGTGAGTATGAGTTCGGTGGGGAGGACATTAGTTATATGTGGTTGTGATAGGTAGTGGGAAAGAAAAGGAAGATTGGTAAGGCTTATTAAGGCATCGAGCATGTTTTGTGAGATGAGATGAGTGATATGATTGTGTGTTGAGTAATGTAAAAGTAAGTGAATATGGGCAAGGGATGATGTGAGTCTAAGGAACGTGAGAATGAAAAGATTGAAAGCAAGGATGTGGATTGTAATACCCGTCCTTTTAGGGAACCGTTGACCAGCATTGACCGACCTTGGGGGCAGGTAATAACCCTTGGTAGTACGTGCCAGAGTTACCTTGTACCTTGATGGCCTTTAGAAACGAGTGGTACTCGATAGAGTAGAGGTTACTCGATCGAGTAGCTTGGGCACTCGATCGAGTAGGGGATACTCGCTCGAGTACGTTAGTTACTCGATCGAGTAGCGTCTTTCCAGCGAGGGTTTATAATCGTGTTTTCTTAAAATCGCAAATCATTTCCGCCTCCTTTCTTCAGACCTAGATGTCGTCTTCTTCCTTCCTATTCTCCAAATACCTTCCATGGGAGCCTTTGAGGATGCTTGTGTCATAGGAGTGACTAGCTTGGGTCGTGTAGCGGTCTCTTTGCCAGATTTCTACGTGTAGGTATGTCGTCATCATCATCTTTGTCATTGTGTTTTCAGTTAGGGTTAGAATGGTAGTGATAGAGGATTTTATTGTGTGTGTAGGTGTCGCTTGATTGATGGGTGTTGCATGTGTGGACGTGGAATCGCTACGGTCGCTTAAAGGTAGGTTCGCCTACTCAGTTTCTATTGGTTGTCTAGTGTGTTGGTCGTTGCTATACCTTGTTGTGATCTTGTGGTTGAGTGTTATGGTAATCGGTTGGTGTATACTGCTTCGTTGGTTGTTGTTGTGATGCAACTGTCTGTGATTCTTTGTCTCTGGTTCTCGAGGTGCGTCCTCGGCTGAGTCGAGTCACTTGCGGGAGTGGCTTCACTCCCTAGTTTCGCCCTCCGTGGAACCCGCCACGGGAGGGGATGTGCACATTAATGGGTCAGGGTTATCGCTCGGTATGTTGAGCGGGGCTTAGGTGGGAACGGCTGCGGTCCCTCACTGGCAGGGCTGGTCCAGTGGACAATCGGTGACGGAGATTGATTGGAGTGGGTGTGACTGTGTGTGTTTGATTGTGTTTATAATATGTTGATGGTTGATTGTTCTGTCTTACTTCAGTTACTAACCTTGGGTGGTTTGTCTTGTTTGTCTTGTGTGTAAATTGTGATCCCTTATGGTGAGCAGTCCGTCTTAGCAGGTGCTGTCTTGGATGCTAGCTGGAGTCTTGGTTGGGATGAGTCCTCACGAGTAATGACAGAAGTAGTATATAGTCCACGAGTTGTATCTTTCATTTAGTAGTTCAGCTGTAAACTTGAATATAACTGTAATTGTTCTTTTATCGACTTTTGATGATTACTTACCTCGGGCAACCGAGATGGTGATGCCCTTATATGCTAAGGAAGGTCTAGTTAAGGCTCCTCAGTATATGAGGTGTCACAAAGTGTTATCAGACCACCGATTTTGGAACCTGTAACAAATGAACCTAATGAACGTAGTGAGTCTAATAAAATGAACTTGGTGTATGTATTTTAGGAGCCCCAGCCGATGCTAGATTTTGGGTGAGTAGGCGCCCTCATTTCAAAATCCTGGCCCTACTGTGCTTAAGCCAGTCACTTGGTATGGGAATGTTGAGTCGGCAACTATGTGCCTAATGTGTATGGTGATTATGTTGGAATTGAATATGGGTGAGTCTCTGTTAAAGTTAGCATGTGCGTCATAGTTAAGTTAGAATCATATGTGGTAAAGTTTTGATAGAGCTAACATGTGTGTGTGATGATAATGAGGAACATGAAAAGTTTTATACGATAGAAGTATATGAAGAGAGTAGAAACGAGTGATGCGATATGAAATGTGGTAAGGGCTGTGTTTGTTTCAAGTCGTTAGTAATGGTAGTTTCTACACGGATTTATAAGTCTTATAATAGTGCTAATGATGGTAGTCAAAGAGTTGTAGAATTGTAATGAGAATGATCAAAATATTAATGGATGAATGTAGTATATGAAGGGCTGAAAGCTTTCGCATGTGAGGTGATTAATTTGAGTAGATTAATTTGTTCATGTTGAAGCATAATTATGTTTCTAGTATACTGGGAAGATACCTGTAAATTTTATGTTAAGGGAGTGATTAGAGTAATGTAATAATAAGTTTATTAGCGGAATAGTAGACAAAGGTTTAGTTATGAAATAATCCTTTAAATGTATACATGAATGATTTAATAGTGTGTTCAACAACGTTGTGAAGTTCGTTATGGAATAATGTGATATGAATCTTAGTTGGTCAAACCGTTGCGATACATTTGAGTAGTAATGGTATAATGAGAATGAATATGATAACCAGTGACGACTTCCAAACTTGGTTTGGAATCGACACGTAATGTTGTTTTGCAGGAATCTTCAGTTAAACTCGTAAATTCCGACCATGTGCCCAACCTTACTTGACCGAGTGTGAGTGCTTACTAGACCGAGTAGACCTCACTCGATCTAGTTAGGAAGCTATGACGTCGAGGATGTAGGAATTTCCTACGAATACTCGATCGAGTACCCGAGACACTCGATCGAGTAAGCTACAGTACCGGCAATCTCACGGGTTCATAAACCCCTTTTCTTTACTCGTTCTTCTTATTCTTCCTCACAACCTCGCAAACCCTAACCCCTATATCTCTCTCAAGCTCTTGAATTCTTGTGTTTGTGGTGATCTAATTGGTGATTTTCATAGTTTTTATTTGTGCTTTTACTTCTTATTTGATTAAGGTATGATTTCCTTCCTATTTTACTGCTTTTCATCAATTAAAAGGACAATTAGGTTGATAGAAAATCTGAAAAATCGATTCATATGAAAGAAAATTTGCTTGTAATTGTTGTAATATGATCTAGATGCTTCCCTTTTATGATTATTGTTGTTTATAATACAAAAATCGAATAGAAATTGCATATGCTGGTGATCGAAATTTCTAGGGTTTGGTAATTTGAAGTGAGTTTTGGTTGCCTATTAAATGTAAAAAGGGAAAAATTGGGCAATGTATGTTGTCTATATCATGTGGGGAGTTAATTTTTATGATTTACACCTTAAAATTTGTCTTAAAACTCCGTCTTAAAAGTGCCTCAAACTGAAATTTGTCTCATGAAATTGGAAATTTGAGTTGTATATGAATGTAATTCGAAGATTTAAGTCCCAAAGATTGTAATAGTTGAGTTAATTTGTGTTAATTATAATGAAATTTTCACAGCTGTAGAGACCGTCTGAGATATAAGAAATTGAAATTTTACTTATAATTTGGGAAATTGTTGGTGATAGTGTGTACTTAGATGATTCTTTCATGGCTTAATTTGTGTAATTAGCATGTTTTGGTACATATGCGTTGGTGTACTTAAGTAATATGTTGAAACAGATGCCGAGACTAAACTTGGGGACCAGACAAAGTAAGAGGGGTAGGGCTTCCCAGCCCGAAGTTGGGGAGGGTAGTGGACCGGTGGTACCAGCTGTACCAGAGTACCCTTCAGTAGTCTTTGTGGACTACACACAACGGGAAAGGTTTGTAGCCTTACAATCCCGTGAGATGAGATCGACTCGCTGTGTGGATACCACTCTTTTAGAGGACCTGGGGATTGAGATGGATGCCGTCTTATTTTTGAGACTTTGGGGTTCACAGAGCTATACCGTCTACGGAAGCATTCCTACGCATTTCTGACCTTGGAGTTCATGAGCTCGTTTTAATACGAGCCAGCTCAGCAGACTGTACAGTTCCGTCTTATGAACACCAGTTTCGTTTTAACCATGGACCTGTTTGCCTCCCACCTTGGTTTGGCTAAACCTCCCAAGGGATCTCTCCGTGACATTCCAGCTGAGTGCGGGGTTTGCCGCCTTATGCCCTGCATTACCGGGAAATCCGCTCCCACCGCTAGTAACATGTTGATTAATGATGTGCAACATGTTACCTTGAGGATCTTTCTGCGTGCCGTGTCGAATCTTCTATACGAGAGGTCTAATATGAGTAAGTTGAACTCCCACGAGTTGTTACTTCTGATGGCTTACCTTAACCCCGAGCGGATCGAGAGGGTGACCTTTAATGCTCCCGCTATGGTTTGTGCCAGTCATGCTTTGATGGCCTCTTCTAGTACTAGGTTCCTGAGTTGTGGTGCTATTGCCACCCGGTTAGCTGAAAAGCTAACTTCTTTTGAGGCGTCCACCAAGTACGTTCCCTTAGCTACCCCGGTGCCTACCATGGATATAGATTATTTCCTCGACCTGAAATGGTTGAGAACCTTGGCGGATGGTAGCCTAGCATGGAGGGTGTGGGGCATGAGCTGAATGAGGATACCGGCCCCTGAGCACCTCCCACCGACTGAGCCGTTAGATGCGGTAGTGATAGCTACCGATTCTGATGAGGAGGAGGATAAGGATGCACCACTGGCGAGACAGACGTACCTAGTCGATGATACGATCCTTCAGGTTATGCCCGAGCCGAGAAATGGGGAGAATGTGAGAGCTGCGGAGGATAGACCCAGGATAGGAAGAGGACCACGCCGTGTGAGGAAGAGGATGGCTTAGACCCAGTCACGGCCGGCAGCACCACCACAACACTCGTTTCCTTGTTACCCTTACCTTGATACCCCGGTGACACGTGAGAGCTACCTGGAAGAGAGAGTGTCCTCTACCTTGCCGCTCCGGAACATGCACGAGATGGCATATACTCAGGGTATTGGGACAGCATGACCGCATCGAGTTTGGTGGAGGGGAATGGGTGATTACAACGGAGTTTTCCACTCCTACGGGGTGGACATGACCACATGGGGAGCACCACAGTCTTATCCTTGCGGCATTTTGACCCCATGGTATGTGAGTCCAGAGGTTGGAGCAGGGGATGATGCGGGTCTGGGGACTTCAGGAGCTGGCACCTCAGGTGGTGACGGAGTTGAGGATGAGGCCATGGATGAGCAGCAGCAGCAGGAGTGATACTCTTTTCTTTCTCTTTTGTTGTGATTGTTGGTTGTGTAGGACAGTAGTTTAATTCATTTCGTACTTATCATGTTTGGTTGTACTGGTGGCCATAAGGCCGTACTTGCTTTGTCTAGACTTGTTTGCAGGGTTTGGAGTCGGGTTATCATCCGAATCGCAGTTATGCGATCGTATATATACCTTTTGCGTTGCGTTAGGAAGTTTTTAAAGTAATTTGACCTGTGGCCACTCGATCGAGTAGCTGCAGGTGTGACAATTAAAGAGTATTCTGATCTCGGGCTACTCGATTGAGTAGCTAAGACACTCGATCGAGTAGGGTCAGCTCGATCGAGTACCCAGTACACTCGATCGAGTAGCACTGCTTCAGGGAACTTCCGAGAGTTAAATTGTTTTAATGCTTATATTTTTGCATGTTTCGACATTTGCCATGCTTTTTGAAGGATAGTAGCGTGTTTGGGTCGACTTATTACTTATAAATGACATTTAGTGGGTGTAGTTGTGGCACAAAAGTTTCTTTTATTGCATTCTTTTTACATTGTCAACATCTACAGGAGAGCATAACTTATTTATAATCGAAAAGGCTTGTTACATATTTCGCAGAATTTCCATAATTACATTATATACAATCGATATCTGCATGTTTTTATGGTTCTTGATAATTATCCTCGTAAGGCAGCATATATATATATATATATAGACACACACACACACACACACACACACACACACACACACACACACACACACACACACACACACACACACACACACACACACACACACACACACACACACACACATAAGTCTATGTTAGCCGTGATTAATGAGTAATGTCGACAAGGTACAATACGTGTTGGGTAAATGACAAGAGATAAGTAGTGGTAATGTGTAAAACGATTCTGTGGTGAAATTCGGGGATGAAGTTCCTTTTTAGGGGGAGAAGAGTAATGTCGCAAAAGAAAAAGGCTGCAATTATAATTTTGTTGTTTGTTTGTAATATTTTCTATTGTCTCTGTTATATTTTTTAGCATGACGTTTTAATTGTTTTAATTATTTTAATTGTTTTGAGGAATAATCTGTATGTTGGTTATAAGAGTTGAGTAATTTACAACGAAAAGATAGTCATAAAGAGATAAGTATGTCAGGAACGGTAACGAAGTGGTACAGCTTTGAGTCATACATGGTAATAGGATCGTTGTGTGACATGTTTTGGTGTTGGTAGTTGTGTGCTAGTGAAAGTATAGGCTCGAAGTTGCGTGGTTAAAAGCTCGGAGTAGTAGTATAGTCGTTGGTCGTATTGGTACATGTTGTGAATTTGGTAATTAACGTTGTTTAGAAGTTGGTCTATGTGGTGTGTCGGATAGTGATGAAGATGACATAGTGGGGTAGTGCTTCTTGAGAGTAGTGACCTGTGTCGGGAGAACGGTGATGTCAACCTTGGTTTCTTGTCGTGCGGTTGGGGAAAGATGAGTTGAATTTCGGGGACGAAGTTCTTTTTAAGGGAGGAAGACTGTAATACCTGTCCTTTTAGGGAACCGTTGACCAGCGTTGACCGACCTTGGGGGCAGGTAATAACCCTTGGTGGTACGTGCCAGAGTTACCTTGTACCTTGACGGCCTTTAGAAACGAGTGGTACTCGATAGAGTAGAGGTTACTCAATCGAGTATCTTGGGCACTCGATCGAGTAGGGGCCACTCGATCGAGTACGTTAGTTACTCGATCAAGTAACGTCTTTGCAGCGAGGGTTTATAATCGTGTTTTCTTAAAACCCCAAATCATTTCCGCCTCCTTTCTTCAGACCTAGATGTCGTCTTCTTTCTTCCCATTCTCCAAATACCTTCCATGGGAGCCTTTGAGGATGTTTATGCCATAGGAGTGACTAGCTTGAGTCGGGTAGCGGTCTCTTTGCCAGATTTCTACGTGTAGGTATGTCGTCATCATCATCTTTGTCATTGTGTTTTCATTTAGGGTTAGAATGGTAGTGATAGAGGATTGTATTGTGTGTGTAGGTGTCACTTGATTGATGGGTGTTGCGTGTGTGGACGTGGAATCTCTACGATCGCTTAAAGGTAGGTTCGCCTACTCAGTTTCTGTTGGTTGTCTAGTGTGTTGGTCGTTGCTATCCCTTGTTGTGATCTTGTGGTTGAGTGTTATGGTAATCGGTGGGTGTATACTGCTTCGTTGGTTGTTGTTGTGATGCAGCTGTCTGTGATTTTTTGTCTCTGGTTCCCGAGGTGCGTCCTCGACTTAGTGGAGTCACTTGCAGGAGTGGCTTCACGCCCAAGTTTCGCCCTCCGTGGAACTCGCCACGGGAGGTGATGTGCACATTAATGGGTCAGGGTTATCGCTTGGTATGATGAGCAGGGCTTAGGTGGGAACGGCTGCGGTCCCCCACTGGCAGAGCTGGTCCATTGGACGGTCGGTGACGGAGATTGATTGGAGTGGGTGTGACTGTGTGTGTTTGATTGTGTTTATAATATGTTGATGGTTGATTGTTGTGTCTTACTTCAGTTACTGATCTTGTGTGGTTTGTCTTGTGTGTCTGTTGTGATTCCTTATGGTGAGCAGTCCGTCTTAGCAGGTGCTGTCTTGAATGCTAGCTGGAGCCCTGGTTGGGATGAGTCCTCACGAGTAATGACAGAAGTAGTATATAGTCCACGAGTTGTATCTTTCATTTAGTAGTTCAGCTGTAACACTTGTAATATAACTGCAATTGTTCTTTTATCGACTTTTGATGATTATTTACCTCGGGCAACCGAGATGGTGATGCCCTTATATGCTAAGGAAGGTCTAGTTAAGGCTCATCGGTATATGGGGGTGTCACATGGATAACTTGAGATGTGTAAAGAATTATGGAGGGAGATGGTTAGGAATCGTGTGGGTTAAGAATATATGTAGTGAAAGGTCATTTTAGAGGGATTGAGAGGCGTGGTATATAGTGAACTTTATGGAGACCTGTCGCGACGAGGATTTGCAGATAGTGAGTGAGTTTGGGAATTTGTGTTATCAAGAGGTGAAAGTAATGTGTAATTTCCTTGGGCAATTAACATTATGAAATGAGTTTTGGAATTCTAAAAAAAAAAAAATAAAAAAAAAAATTTGATAAGTGTGAGTGATAGCATGAGATGGTCTGGACTGATTGGTGATAAGTGTGAGTGATAGCATGATAAGAGAAGATCCATGGTAAGAAAGAGTGAGATGATACTGATATGAAATAATGGGATTCGAGTTTTGGAGCAATGAGAAAGTAACCGGAGCACTAAAGATTTAGATAGCAGTAATAAGGAGTTGAAGTATTAATTGGTATTGTTAAGTGTAAAGAGAAAAGAAGGGTAAAAAGTAAGCTGGAAAAAATGTTGACCGGAGTTATATGATAAAGAAGTAATGAATCGTCGAGATGTGTGATACTATCATGAGGATTTGAGTTAACGGTTATGTAGGGGTTCTAGGACGACGACATGTTAATCATGAGTTTCGAGGAATTAAGGAAAGTAAAAAGCTTGGTGAAGAATTTGCACGATAGAAGATCTTGGTGGTGAGTTGGGTGACGATACAATTAAGGATAGTATTGGGAAGAAGGTTGAGGTAAATTTTGTTGGTGGATTTGATGTCGTGATTTGGGATGTTAACCAAAGATAGGAAAGAAACCGTGATGTTTAGGGATGAGTGTAAGAGGTTTGTTATACGAGCAGTGGTGGTATTGTAGCGTTGTCACTAGTGGTTAAGGGTGATGATAGATAAGAAAGATGACAATTCTAAAGAGGTTGATTTTATAGAGGCCGGATTGATATGTACGTTTGTGAGGAAGTATAAAATGTGGTCTTAGGAGGCGGTTGCTAGTAGTTGAGTATTAGTTGTATGGTTATATTTGGCGGGGGTGATGGTTATGCGAATGAGAAAATGTGTTATGAGGGGCATACGAGTTAAGCTCGGGCGAGAGGTAACCTTTACCAAGTGGTAACTTACATGATCAGGATTGACTAGTTGGATGTGATTACGGGTCTATGATGTGTATAAATGTGTGTGTGAGGTTCTGACCTCACAAGAAGTGATGTGGTGTGATAGTTATAAAGTTGTTATTGGAATGTTCTGTAATGCATGTTGGGTACGGTAATCTAATGGAATGATGTTCCAAAGTGATAGTTTGGGTGATCGGGCATGGCTAGTTATACTGGTATGTGTATTCATGATATATGTTTATTCAGTGAAAAGGTATGGATGATATTCATGAGATTCTTGTCTGTTTATTCCGTATAATATGTTGTGTTGTGATCTAGTAAAGCAGTTTTTAGTAAGTTTTCTTGTCCGGAAAGTTATACTGAGTCAGTGCTTATGGGAATTATATGTGGTTGTAATGTCTATCGATGTGGTTGTTGTGCCTCGGGTGGTGATCCGGGCACGGTGCTTCGTGTTATGATGCGGGTATTTTCGCGCTGCGGTGCGGCTGTTGGTGACGGTGTTGCGATGCCGACACTGGTTGTGGTGGAGTAGGCGGGATGATTACGATTCGAGTTTCGAAAGTACATACCAGTTATGCATAGATTGTTGTTTTGTTGCTGCTGTTTCTTGTGAGTTTCAGTTTAGACAAATAGACGGTTGTTTTGTTTATTGAAGTTTCTTACCAGTTTCAGCTTGGGAGTGAGGGTAGTGTATGATATGAAAGAGAGTTGTGTATGTTTCCGTTGTTGTCATGGTACAGTGATAATCTGTTGATTCGACACAGTTGTGAGAGGTTGTTACAGTAGTTTGACTTTGTTTTAGATGAGGATTTGGTAGACATGGTAATGGCAAGTGAATTGTGGAACATGTGTTGTTCTGATCTGGAAGCTGTGAGTAGTTCATAATCTTTCATTGAGACAGTAAGAATAGGGTGTTGGTAATTAGTTTCATGTTAAGTTATGGATGAGTTTTGTGGTAATGAAAGAAAAGAACTGGAGGATCTAGTGTGAGTGTATGTAATAATTGTGGATCGTGAGTTATGAGTATGGAGATAGGTGCATGTATAGAGGACTATGTCACTTTGGCGGTAATTGGGAACAGTTGAAGTTTTGGTTAAGCTAAAGATTTTGTGGTATAGGTTAGGTGGTGTGCCGATTGAATTGAGGTATGAGAACTGTTTATGTAAGAGAGCCTTGGATATATGAATGGTGGGTGTTTAGATTATAGGCGGTTATCTTTGACATGTGCTGGTGATGAGGATAACGAGAAGATATACCTAAGGATTTAGTATTAGTGAGTTACGAGGACGTAACATTTGTCTTAAGAGGAGTAGGATGCGATAAAAGAGAGTTTCATGGTTGTGCATGTTGTAGTATAATTGGAAGTAGAGTGTTGGTGTAGCATAAAGGATGGATCTTTGTTGTGGTTGATATTGTTAAAAAGGTCATGGCCGTGCTTGTAGTAGTTCGATGTTTAGGAATGGGAGAATACTTTGATAAAGTTGACAGTTGGATGATGATGTTTATGAGTTCGATGGTGTTGACAGTTGGATGATGATGTTTATGAGCGTGAGTAAACTTCGAGGACGAAGTTCCTTTTTTGGTTGGTAGAATGTAATATTCCGTTTGATGTTATGTGTATCTGGATATTGGTTTTTCTAGTGGATGATAGGTTACGGAGCTAGCAGGGTTTGTGGATGGTAGGCTTAGTTGGTGGAGTTGGTGTTAAGAGTTCATGTTTGATAGGTTGGGGTTTTGTTTTAAGTCCGTAGTTGCGTTGTTGTGTCTTAATCGAGTTAGGATGTTTGTTTTGGGTATGGGTTGAACTTCGGGGACGAAGTTCCTTTTAAGGAGGTAAGACTATTACTGGTTTCTATGTCTTTGGGTACTTTATCGAGTGGGGCTTACTCTGTCGAGTAAGTAAGTTGTTTTACGAAAAAGTGTTTTGTCAAATGGGTACTCGATCGAGTAAGTGTGGCACTCGATCGAGTAAGGGTCACTCGATCGAGTAAGTTACTTACTCGATCGAGTAAGTTACTTTTGTGGGTTGTATAGTCGAGTTTTGTGAGTAACGCGTGATTGATATATTAAGCTTTCCGTCACTTTCTTCATCATTTGTATATTTTATAAAAACTTTTCAAGAGAAAAAAGAAGTTACGTTGTCAATGTTCGTCGCGTTACCATCAAATCCCAAGGTCTAAGGTTGTCAGATCATCACATTCTTTACGCAGTTGAGTTCGTCGTGTCGAGGGTAAGATCCTTGTATAGTTTTTATGTTGTTTCGTCAATTTTAGTTAAACCCTAATTGGGTAGATTTAGCGGTTTTGGGTGTTTGATTGGCTTAGTAGTAATTGCATGATTGTATATGTGATTATAGGAGGAGATTTCGTAGAAGAGCATTTTGATTAGTTAATTGTCACGATCTTGGTGATTGCTGTTCCAGGTAGGGTTTCCCTACTCGGTATTAATTACATGGCATGGTTGATATTGATGTTGTAGTATTGTTGTTGTAGAGTAATTATCGTATTGGATTCTGATTTGGTGGTTGTTGATGGAAGTATTGTGATTACTGTGTAACTGTCTGTGATCTTCGGGGTGCGTCCCTGGCTGAGTGGAGTCACTTGCGGGAGTCGCTTCACGCCCTTGATTCGCCTTCTGTGGAACCCGCCACATAAGGGGTGTGCACATTAATAAACATGGGTTTATCGCTCGATGGAGATGAGCGGGGCTTAGGTGGGAACGGCTGCGGTGCCCCACTGGCGGCGAGGAGTACCTGTTGTGATGGGTACTCTGGCAGGGCTACACACTTTAGTGTGTAGTCAGTTGTGTGGAGATTGGAGATGGAGATTGGGGTTGTGTTGAGCGGTTTGAACTGTTTGTGTACTTGTTTCATTGTGACATTGTTTTTGTGTAATTAGTACTGACCCCGTTTAAATGTTTTAAAAACTGTGGTGATCCATTCGGGGGTAGTGAGCAGTTATTGAGCACGTATGAGACGATGCGCACGGGATAGCTGGGATGAGTCGTCACGTAGCAGTTTTAGAAGTCTTCCGATATGTCTATCTTTCTTGTAGTTGTTTCGTAGTTGACAGTTTTAAGAACCTTGTATTTCCTTTTAACAGTTTTTGGAATTTGGCTTGTATCACTTAATCTTTATTATCATTTAAATACGTTTCGTTATTATCTATTTGAGTATCATTGTCTCGGGTAAGTGAGATGGTGACGTTCTTATACCTTAAGTGGTCCTGGTAAGGCACTTGGAGTATGGGGGTGTCACAGAAAGCCGTCGGGTCCAGGGGCTTTACCTTATCCCAGGGAGAAGAGGGCAGTGTGAATTTCGTCAATAAAAGGCCTAGCAGAGTAGTGGTAGGAGGGGCACTCCACGGGAGAGTGTCTAGTTGAGAAATCCTTTTAGGAGGAGTAGAGGTTAAGGAAGAAGGAGGTGATGTGTTCAGTAAGGTCGCTTTGAGTATTAAAGGTGGTGCCAACATCATTAGTCAAGCAGAGCATACGGTTATGTACACGCCGGATGGCGACAGATTTATGAAAGAAGGTAGTGTTGCGATCTCCATCAGTGAGCCAGCTAACACGAGATCGGTCTTTCCAATAGGCGGACTCAAGATCAAGGATGCGGTTAAGGTCGAGGGAGAGGGAGTTATTAAGGTTGCAAAGGAAGCAGGAGTTGGGGTGGAGGCAAAGCTGAGCTTGAGTTCCCTTGAGTCTGTTAATCAAGGTCTTTTTTTTTCTTTGAAAGCTTCCCAGTAGTGGTAGAGGCCTAGGTCAAAAGGTGTTTACTAAGAAGGTCAAGTTTGGAAGGGAGGGGTCCATCCAGCCCATACCAGGTAGTGTAAATAAAGGGGTAGAAGGAGGGTTCTAGGAGCCACATGGATTCAAATTTGAAGGTTAGGGGGCAGGTGGGGTGGAGATGATCGTGTAAAGGAGGATAGGACAATGGTTAGAAGAGAGGCGGACAAGGTGTTGATTGTGGAAATTAGGGAAGATATCTAGCCAAGCATGATTAACCGAGACTCAATCAAGGCGCTCAAGGATAGAGTTGGTCCGTCTACGGTTAGTCCAGGTGAACTTGGGTCCCGAGAATTTCAGATCCAAAATATTGCACAAGTTCATGGTGTCATTTAAAAGGTTGACTATATTTAATTTAACACTCCGCCCGCCAAACTTCTCAGAGGCAGCCGACACTTCATTAAATCCCCCAGACAGGCCCAAGATAGAGAAATGTTATCAGCAAGGTCTATAAGGGAGTCCTAGAGAAGTCTCCGAATTCTAAATTTAGGGCTAGCATAGATGGCAGTAAGAAAAAAATTAAGGTTAGAAGAAAGCACCTGGACCACCGCATTAATAAACTGGCCCCCTTTGTTCACAATCATAACCGATATGTCCCTAGCGTTCCACAACATCATGACGCCACCGGAGAACCCGATAGGATCCACGATGTCAAAGGAAACAAAAAGGAGATTCTGCACGATGCCAATCGAGTTCTGGCCACTGACACGAGTTTCAGAGAGATGATGATGTCAGGCTTGTGAGCATTATTAAGGTAGGAAAGGTGTGATTTAAAGGAGGGCCTACAAATCCCTCTACAATTCCAAAAGACTATCTTCATGTTGTTATGAATTGAGAAAGAGTCGACGAGCTCAGATTGTTCCGGAATATTTGGACCTATCACGGGAACGTCCTCTTCTGCCTCTCCTTTGAAGGACACAAGCATGGTCCTCAGACCCACTGTGCGAAAGTCGTGCCATTCGGCCCATATAGCTAGCTCTTTCATTGGTAGAATCGTGAAGAGTTTATGGATTCAAGTACCTATGAGGGGGAGGGGGTGATTTAGATATTATTTTTTAAATTTCAAATTAAACTTTATTAGATTAAAGTTAGTTGTTTGATAATGTGGAGAAGTTGTGAATACATCGGTTAATATTAAACGAGTATTGAAATGTAACTACTTTGTTGAACTGTAAGAGTAACAATGGTTCTGACTGTTGCTATTCGTCTCTTAGCATTTGAGGTACAAGCTACAGAACAAATGTGACAGTATAGAGAACTGTTACTTCAAAGTAAAGCAAATAAAGAAACTTGATAAAACAAATGCAGCGGAATAAAAGTAAACAAAGATAGAACACAAGATTTTTGAATTGGTTCGGCTAATACTCAAAAGCCTACGTCCAATCTACTTTTTATTGAATATTTTAGTGATCTACTCCGACTACTAAAAACCCGTATAATAAAAAGACCAATAACCTACTCCGGTTGCGACACAAGTTCAAGGACTACTCCGTCCTAGAACTTTACACTCTTACTTAGAACGTTTACAAGAATCAGGTTTCCACGGACTGATTCTTAACAAGAATTGATATGGACAACTTACAAAATCAAACGGTTCATAAGTGAAAGAATTCAATACTTAGAGTAACAGTTGTTGTGACTGTAACACTTGAAGACTTTGAAAGCTTTTGCAAAATGTAAGAGATATTTTAAACTGAAAACGGAATTTGCAAACTTAAGAAAATTCTCAGGGAAAGTCTTACTTTCTAAGTGAGGAGTGGTGTTCCTTTTATAGAGAAGGGACAAGAGGATGCAAGCTAGGGTTTGTGGTCAAGTCCTTTGGTCAAGAGACAAAAGAGGTTGACCTTCCCAAACTAGCACAAAAAGGGCTTACTTCTAAGGAGCACAAGAAGGAAAAGAGTGTTTGTATTTAGCCTCAAAATATCCGTGGCTTTTCAGAAACAAAGAGGAGATGTCATTAGCAAGAGGACAATCCATTGATAAATAAGGAAAGAGCCAAACAAGGTTCATGGAAAGTTAAGAAAAAAGTTGTTTCATGAAAAGGGAAATCTTTTGAACTAGTCTTTACAAACTCTTTTTTAACACACCACCTTTTCAAATATTTTAGAAAGCCTAATCTGATTTGAGAGAGCTTATTTGTAAAATATTTGAAATGAAAAGTTTGCTTCAAGAGTGACGGGTCAAACTTAGATAGTCAAGAATACCATTACCCGTTACAGGTGATGGTATGTCAGACTGTCTCTGTTATAAGTATTCTACTCTTCCAACTTTTACATAACATGACCAATACATGACCAAACGACTCTATGTCTTGGGTAGCAAATTCTTGACGATCCTTGAATGATTAGAATAAGCAAATTGATCGATTAAGCCTGAAATAATAAACTAAGAAAATACAAGTTAAATGGGTATGTCATCATCAATTAAGAGAACCCAACAAATTCCCCCTTTGATGATGACAAGCCCAAACAAAACGAATGCAAATCAGAAGTTTAAAATTTCCCCCTTTCATGTATAGTCAAGTATCACCAAGAGCATGTAGATTAGAGAGAGTTACCCATATGAAAGCAAAAGCCTAAAGCAAGATAGACTAGATATAAGAACACAAACCATATATCAAGGATTAATCGAGAAATTTAGAGCATGACACGTGTTAATCAAATTGTTCTAAAAGACATAGCATGAGTTTTACCTTTTCCCCCTCTTGACATCATCAAAAGGGCAATGATGCTACCGTTCAATCATGGGAAAACACATGTTAGAAAAACACATAAAGTTAAACGCAACCGTGAAAGGATAACAAAGTCAACACAAAGCAAAGTTTAAACATTGTTCAAACATTGTTCACCATGGCAAGATCAAGTTTAAAGGGTACACCACCAAAACCAATAATACGATGAAGGGAAGTGGTGTAACAAAAGAGGCAAACTAGTTTGAGAGGATAAGAGTTAGGTCTAGGATGAGGACTCATCATCAGAATGTCCCTCGGAGGGACTATCTTCCTTTGCTTGGAGGAGAGTAGAGATAACATCGACTTCACCTTTCAACCCATCTACAACCTTCTCAAGACGACCAATTCCAGCCAAGGCATCCTCCGCACGAGCCATAGCAACATCCTTCTTTTCTGAATTCGCCTTAACCCATGCACCAAGTTCTTGGACTCCTTTGAGAACCATTCACAAAGATGGACCCGAACCTTTGCTTGATGAAGCAGATTCAAGACCCTTGCCACGAGACTTAATTGGGTGCAACCCATCATCACCAATACGAATTAACATCTTGCCAAAAGGCCCATCACTCATCACATCATAGCAGTTTACACAACCCACACTTGTCGAAAGTAGCACACCCTTAGCTTTCAAAACTTTGGAAACCCACATATAATAAGGTAGACGGATAACACTAGAGTCTTTGGGGTCATAAAGTTTTGTGGTCATGGTCGAGAAGCGACGAAACATCAGACCAGGGAGGTTTATTTTGCGGTGAGTGACAATGTGGTAAATGATGTATTGTTGGGCAATTGAAAATTTGGTGCGATCTCCGGAAGGGTAGAGGGTACGGCATAACATATTAAAAATTAAGCGGAGAGGGGGAGGGATTTGAGTGTTCCCGACACCACCACAAGTAATGGCCTTAGGAAAAACAGTTTTGGCAATGGTCATGGGTGAGGCATAATCAAGGGCAGGCCAGGTTTCAGAGGGTAGGTTATCATAGCCTTCGTTGGGTATGTTAAGAATTTCAGAAAAATCAGATTGAGAAATTTCTATGGGCTTACCATTAACTTTGGCAGTGAGGGTTTTTCTGGTTTCATCAACTCGTAAGGAAGCATAGAATTGAAGAACCTCACAAGCATACACTGGTTCCCTAAACTCGATTAAGCTTTCCCACTATTGAGAAGCTATCATTTCTCAAACCTTGGTGAAAGCGGGTCGGTCAAGCCAAGTTTTCTCATAGACACGGGGTTAGTGGATAACATCTTTAGAAATTAATCTCTTGCAATGACGATAGATTGAGGGAGGAAGATCCAAAGCTTTGATTTGTGCCCATAAAGTGTCCTCGTCTCATTTTGAAGTCAAGGGGACGGAATCATTGGGATCAATAAAAAAAGGTTTCCTCGGTTCTTCCATTGTCACGGGTTTCCCTCTTTTCTTTGAACCCCTTTTTGAAGTCTTCCTCTCTTTTTCTTAGGCTCCACACTCTTGTCTCCCTCATCAAGACCCGACTCCTTACCTTTCCCCTTATCAGATTTTGTTGGTGACCTGGATTTATCCGGATTTTCTTTGTCCAAAACGGTATCCTCCTTTTCAACATTCACATCGTCACCCTCGGCTTCTTCATTAATGTCAGGGAGATCAATTTGTCTTTTTCTTTTACCCCCACATTGAGACTTAGCCGGAACATCTTCCTTTTCCCGTTGATCCACTTCATCCTTGGATTGTTCATCATTTTCTTCATCCAAAACAGTGACGGTGACAGATGATGATCCTACTGATGGAGAGTTCTTGCGATGTGAGCCTCGGGTTTGTTTGCCAATCATAGAGGAGATCGGCGGTTCAGGTGGTAAAGGCTGGTCAGGAGGGAGGGTGGCAATAGGTGGTGGTTCAAGGGGAGTTTCGGGTTCAGTGGTGTTAGTGGGATCAGGAGTGATTGGGAATGCATGTGATCCCTTTCGTTTAGCCATGTCGGATTGAGAGAGTGAAGGATCGTTGGTAGGGTTGGTAGGGTTGGATGTTTGATTTGACATATGGGTAGGCTTTAGTTTAGTGTTGAATGAGGTTTTTACCATAGTAAAATGGTAAGGGTAAGAAGGGATATGGATAGTTGGTGGGTGAGATTGGGTGGATTTTGGGAAGTTGGAAGGAGATGGACGGATGTTTTGAGGATTTGGGTTTGAGTCATTGATAGTGGACGAAATTATGAGGTGAAATGGCCCAATAAATGTTGGAAAGTGAGGATAGGTTGGGCCAATTTAATGAAATGCAAACAATTCATATAAAGATTTCAAAGTGGTGTACATATAAACATAGACCTTGACATGAGGTTGAGTGATTACCAATTCACAAAGACGATATCAATTTATGATTAACGAACAATATGCAAACACGAGAAAGAACAATATCATACTAACATGTCCCTAATTAGTCAATCATTTAGGAGAAAAAGAATAATCATAATCATAATCATGAATTTAATAACAATTAATTAAGCCTATGTCAAGTCTAAGTTTCTCTTTTCCTTTCAAATGGCTTAGTAAATATATCGGCTATTTGGTCTTCGGTTTTACAAAAGATAAGTTTAACATTTCCTTTTTCTACATGGTCTCGAATGAAATGATGACGAATCTCAATATGCTTAGTTTTAGAGTGTTGAATTGGATTTTTAGAAATATTTATTGCACTCGTATTATCACACATTATGGGAACGGAGTAATAAAAAATTCCAAAGTCAAGAAGTTGTTGTTTTACCCATAGAACTTAAGAGCAACAATGAGCGGTGCTAACATACTCACTCTCGGCCGTTGAAAGAGCAACCGTGTTTTGTTTTCTAGAACCCCACAAAATCAAGTAAGGCCCCAAGAACGTGGCAATTCCAAAAGTGCTCTTTCGGTCAACGCTACAACCGGCATAGTCCGCATCCGAATACCCTATAAGATCGAAAGGACAATGTAAGGGGTACCATAAATAACGTTCTTGTGTTCCAATCAAATATCGAAGAATACATTTAACCGCTTTGAAATGGGATTCTTTCGGATTTGATTGGAATCTAGCACATAAACAAACGCTAAAAAGAATGTCGGGACGACTTGCGGTCAAATAGAGAAGTGATCCAATCATACCTCTATACACCTTATCACTAATACTCTTACCATTCTCATCTTTGTCCAATTTGGACTTAGATATCATAGGTGTACGAAGTGAGCTCCCATTAGTCATCCCAAATTTATTAAGCATTTCCTTAATATACTTTTGTTGATGGATCATAATTCCTTCTTTGGATTATTTAATTTGAAGTCCAAGGAAAAATCCTAGCTCACCCATCATGCTCATTTCAAATTCCGATTTCATTAGTTCCGAAAAATAAGCATAGAGTATATCATTTGTTACACCAAAAATAATATCGTCCGCATAAACTTGGACAATCAACAGTTCATCTAATTATTGCTTCAAAAACAGTGTTTTGTCAATGGAACCTCTTCTAAAACCGTTTTCAATAAGAAATTTAAACAATCTATCATACCAACACCTAGGTGATTGTTTTAAACCATAAAGAACTTTGTCTAATTTTAAAACATGTTTTGGAAAATCATTGTTTAGGAAGCCCGGAGGTTGCTCTACAAAGACATCTTCTTACAAATATCCATTTAGAAAAGCGGTTTTGACGTCCATTTGGAAGAACTTGATGCCCTTGTGAGCCGCAAAAGCAATAAGTAATCGTATGGCCTCAAGTCTAGCTACCGGTGCATAGGTTTCGTCATAATCAATACCCTCTTGTTGGTTAAAACCTTGCACCACTAGTCTAGCCTTGTTCCTCACGATTTCTCCAGAATCATCAAGCTTATTGCGAAAGACCCACCTAGTACCAATGACGGTACGGTTTGGTGGTTTAGGGACTAAGTGCCATACCTTGTTCCTTTTGAATTTATTGAGTTCTTCTTGCATGGCAATTAACGATCTGCATCGATCGTCAGAGCGACTCATCACATTGGCAGGTTCAATTTGAGAAAGAAAGGCATTGTGGGCACAATACTCATCAAGATGAGCAAGATTGTTGAGAGATGATCTTGTTTGAATTCCAGAGTTAATATCACTTGTGAGGTTTGAGAGAGGACGAGAGCTTTGATATTTCCACTTCTTTGGAAAGATGGTTTCTTATTCCCCCTCAGCAGTGTCAGTCTCAGTGACTGATTTCTTCTGTGTGGAATGGTCATCATCAACACTGCCATGAGTTGCTTCATTTCTGGAAGTGGAGGCAACAGTCATTGGGTCTGTTGCGTTCTGAGAGGAAGCAGTGGTAGAGATACCACGTGTTCCCCCTGAAATGTTGCTTTACTTTGGAGGTGACAGTGCCTAAGACTGTTGTTGATCAGTTTCATTGTCCATTGCTTCATCCTCCTCAAACACAAAGTCCTTTCAAACAAGACCTATTTCGAACTCATCATCATCGTCTTCTTCCACATTTTGTACCTGTCCAAGCATACTAGATTCATCAAAAATGACATGGACACTTTCTTCAGCTAACATGGTACGTTTATTGTAGACTTTATAGGCCTTGCTATGGTCGGAGTAGCCAATAAACACCCCTTCATCACTACGTGGATCAAACTTACCCAAGTTGTTTTTACCATTGTTGTTGATACCCGTCGTGAGGTGTCAAAAATAAGATTTATAATTTCCAACTACAACTATAGCAAGTGGCAGTCGGGTCAAACCACAAAGAGGCAGATGAAATTCTAGTTGTCTAAATTCAGTCTAAGGTAACAAGTGTGGGGGTTGAGTTGATTTGGTCTAAAGCCAAGAGTAAAAACAGTAAACTAAAAAGATGGCTTAAACAAATAAAAAAGGGGTACTAGGATGATCGGTTCATTAAAGCTTCGGCGGCAGCATACTAAACAGGTCTAAATCGAATACAAGTGAGGCGGGAAACAAGAGGTCCTCTCGGTCCACTCTTAACAGAGCATCTTTCGATCTCGCTATAGGTCCCTAATATCACTAATACTGACTCTCATCCTGAGAAGTGATTAACGGTCTAAACTATACCTATCTTTCGATCTCAGCACAGTTAGTCGATTTAATTGATGGTCAAATAACTTTCCCTATCTTTCGATCTAATGGGTCAGTCACAAATTGGGTATCTAACTAGTCGCATGCATTCGATTTGTTAAATACAACATTAAAATCAATTAAAACGAAGGGTAACCTCACGAGGTCAGTCGATCGACCAAGAATGTCAGTCGATCGACTGACATGCGAATCAGGCCGTGTTCAATACTTTGTCGCCTACGCTAAAATTCGCCTACATCCTAGCACAAACTATTTAGCTACTCATGCTAGAAGTAATAACAACAATAATACTAGGGCATAAAAGCGTTGAATTCATAATTAAAGCGGTAGAATAAACAATTAACATGCAACAATAAAGATGGTTTCGGGAATCTACCTAGCACTTCTAACCTAATAACGAAATAAGATGAACTGAAAATAAACAAGAAGAATACCGAAAAATCGCAGGAGAACAGTAACGGAATGATTAGAAGTATGAATAAAATCCGATGCAAACGATATCCCAAACCCTAACTATGATATTCTAAAAACTCAATGTAAATTTCTGATAATAAAGCTTGATGATAAACTAGGTATTCTCAGTTACGTTATATAGAAAGTATACGTAACAATTATTCCAAAACCTAAACTTAATGGGCTTCAAGTTCCTCGGTCTTTTGATTCACGTCTGGAACAGCAGTGTGGTCGATCGACTAAGGGAGGTGGTCGATCGACTGGGATAGCGATGAACAGTAGCATCTGTAACCCGATAGTTGGTCGATCGACTAAAGGAGGTGGTCGATCGACTGCTTGAGCTGCTACTTGACTTCTATAAACTCGTGGATTTGTCTTTTGGGCCTTGAAATGCGCACCAAGCTCGTTCCTTAAGCAAATACTTCTCGTCACATGCAATGCAGGATACTTGGGGACGGATTTAGCTCGATTTCCGCTGGATTCTTCACATTTCTGCAATAATGTACAAAAATACGGAAGTAGACGGAAATAGGGAGAAATGCAGCATAAACTACATGAATGAGCTCTGAAATGCGTGTAAAATGGGATGTAAAACATCATATAAAAGGCACGCATCAAACTTCCCCAAACTGAACCCTTGCTTGTCCCCAAGCAAGAACTAGACTCGATCTAATGACCTAATGGAACGAGTTCAATCTCAGAGCGAATTACAAACTGCAAAGCTTAAACCATTTTAATGCATTAACCAACAATCAATTAGTAATGTGAATCATGCAAACGAGTTATGTAGTCGTTAAAAAAACTGCTGAACCATCAACTATAGAGACTTATCAAATTGGACTCTCACGGGTCGCTCGTATCACTCATAAGCACAGGTGAATATGTAAGAGGATAGAAAGAATTCATTTTGTAATGACTCTCACCTAACTGCGACCTATGAAGACATGCCAGCAATAAAATATGAAAATGGTCTCTATGACCGTACATACGCATTCCAACAAACAAAATGACCATGACACATGCCGAGGTATAAATGTGGATATGTGAGGTATGGGTAAGAAGAGGCAAAACGTTTTATGGTAAAGTGGAGGTACAGGTGATCAAGCTAGTACCAAAACGGAACCAAATGGCAACATCCAACTTCTTGCTCACAATCAAACGAAACGGTGCTATAGCAAGCACAAATCTCACAATTTCCAGAGATTCCAGTAATCAACTAACTCCCCATACGATATAAATGAATCATGGGAGCAAAAATCGCCAAATAATAAAGACTGAATCATGCGAATTGATTTTTTTTCTTTTCCTTTCTTTCGAACTTCCAGTCGATCGACTAGATATGGCAGTCGATCGACTGCCTTGAACAGTACAGGACACTTTCTTTTTTTTCGAATTATTTCTTTTTCTTTGTACTTCTTTTTTTTCCTCCTTTTCATTCTCCCAACAAAATCTCATAAGAGCATATACTACCAAAAACGAGTAACAATCCCAAGAACTAAACTACTAGCCTGACAGAGGACAGGCTAAATGTAGGATGTAGTAAATAGGACAAAAAGGCTGTTTTTGGCAGTGTGGAGTTTATGGGCATAATAAGAAAAGGGAAACCTCTACCACATGTGTCGACAAACCACAAACCGAATGCATACAGGTATTAAGCAGATCAAGTTCATATTTATGCAAATTAAGGAAACATGTCTCATAAGGAGTACTACTCACATTCCTAGATGAACTGATCATGAATGTCACCAGTTATAGGCTCTAAATCTCAGAAATATGATGTAGGTTGCCAAAATTCAAAGTCAAGTCTCAAGTTCAGCAAATAATTAACCAAAACTCGTAGGTATGCACTTATACGATTCTACTAATAACATGTTAATCAAGCAAGGCTCAGGCAAAACAGGTGCAAATGCAAAATCATCATGGAAATACTACCGTTCCGACTCGACCTATATGCTAAAATAAACGTGCATTTTATGGAAATTTTTTGAAATTTTTCAATTTTTTTTTGAATTTTTGAATATATAAGAGAAATGAAATAAAACAATGCAAAACAAAATTAAACGTGAATGCAAGCAAATGATATGCGACGCAAAACCCTTCCCCAAACCAAATCGCACAATGTCCCCATTGTGCAAAATCATATAATAACGAAAATAGAAATGGGAATTTGCGAGAAAAGAAATAAAATATAATGACATGAAGTAAAGAAATCAGGAACTCACAAGACTTTAAGCGCAGCAAGGGAAACCTCCCCAAACCAGCGTGAGCTAGGAGGTTTCAGTAGCTAGCAGTGCTACCATTAAGTACCTGAAAGATAAAACAAAACCCACGCATAAGACTGAGAGAAACAATTTTGAGGCGGTAAAATCGTGCATAAAAGAGAAAATTGGAAGAAATAAATAAATTGACGGAAAGTAAAGAGGAGTAGAAAACTCCCTTAAGTCCGCATATCGACCAAACACAGCAGGGGAGAGGTCGTGAACAGGCACAGCAGCATCAGTGGTCGATCGACCAAGGATGTCAGTCGATCGACCCACGTGTCAGGAACAGTAGCTCCTGGAAAGTGCACTCAGTCGATCGACTTATGAAGCCAGTCGATCGACTGAAAGTACTGCTGTACTCCTTATTTCTTCGTATATGCTCAATAATTTGAGCTAATGAGCTCTAAAAAACCTGCAAGTGCACAATAATACGCGCCCAAAATTGCGCGAAACCCAAAGCAAAGTCTAAAGTGCATAAAAATTCTAAGCAAAACAAAATCAAATGCGAAGTTTCGCGCACACAAAAGCAATAAAAAATAGTTCGAAAGCAACAAAATGTTTGTAAAGCATTTGATCAACTAGTAGTTGATCAAGAAAGGCCAAGGTATGGCCCACTTTGTCGGCTTCTGGCTACTAGAGGTAGCCTCAACGGTGCTTATACTATCAGCTGCACCCTTCTTAGCTTCAACAGTCGGAGAGCTCAACTGATCAACTTTGTCATCTCCCCAATCAAGGACTTCCTCGGACTCGTCAGAATCCAAATCGGACCTTCTCACTCTGGCCGGCTCATCATCGACTTCCTCATTAATTCCATAGCTCAGGCAACCAAGACCTCCTCTTTGAATGATCGGCCTCTTTACAGCTGGAGCAAATTGCAGCACTTCCTTCCCCAAACCAGCTCCTGCAATGTCTAAAACAACAGATTCTTCCTCCTTTTTGCTCCCAGTCTGGGGCAGAGGTGTTAACACAGGAGTAGTAATAGAGATAGGTAAATCAGGAAGCACAAAGTACGATTTCTTTTCAGAAACCGTATTACAAGTCACAGGCCACATGGGGTCCTTTTTCTTAGCCGGCTGGGCAAAGACAATAGAATGCTTTACCACTTTGAAAGTCAAGGTTCCTGCATCGACATCTATGATTGCACCAAGAAGCGGTGTGCGTAAATGGCCTACCCAAAATAATGGGTATATGAGCATCCTCAGGCATGTCAAGTACAACGAAGTCAATGGGGAAGAAAAACTTCCCTATTTGGACTGGAATGTCCTCTAAGACCCCTATTGGCTGGACCGCAGATCGGTCAGCCATCTGTACTGTCATATCGGTAATAGCAAACCTGGTCAACTTAAGCTTCCTAGCTAGACTCAAGGGCATGACACTTATACTGGCTCCTAGATCACATAAGGCTTTCTCAATAGGAAAGGTGCCAATATTACACGGAACAGAAAAACTTCCCGGGTCTTCTAGCTTAGGGGGTGCAGTGTGAGATAAATAGGAGCATGACTCCTCAGTTAAAGCGACAGTGTGGACATGTTCAAGTGACTTTTTCTTAGACAGGAGTTGTTTCATAAATTTAGTATATGCAGGCACTTGATTGACCAACTCGAGAAAAGGAACTTGTACATTCAGACTACGAATAACTTTTTCAAATTTACTGAAAGATACTTGTTCCTTCGTCGGCACGAGTCTCTCTGGATATGGGGCTGTAAGAAGTACCTTAGCCCTCTCCTCTAAATCGCGCGTCAGATTCGTGGACTTAGGCTGAAAGTCCACCACCTTTTCCTTGTTGAGGCTTGACCCTTCCTCAGACCGTCTCAAATGTGAGCCATTAACCGTCATCGGATCGAACTTCGGAGCCGGGACTGACCCATCAGCACTCGGGTCTTGTCCTAAAGTCTTCGGGACTGTCGAACCCCGAAACAAATAGTCTCTCAAATTGTCGGGCATCGGAGGACGAACAATCTCGCTATCAGCAGTAACCTTGGTCGATCGACCACTGTCCTCGATCGATCGACCACATATAGTTCGAAGGCTCAGTAACCCGTATGTCGATCGATCGACGACGGGTGTATCGATCGATCGATCGATATACCTGGTAGAGACTACTGTTTCTTTGATTTATTCGTTGAAGCTTTCTTTTGACTTGTTTCCGGCTCATCTTTTTCAACAGCGTCCTCGACCATGGCACGACCCTCAAGGGTGGACCCACTCCTCAAAGTGATGGCATTTAGGGTCTCCTTTTGGTCAGTTTGGGTCGGCAAGTGTCCGGGAGCTCGAGTGTTACTTTTGCTAGCCAATTGAGCAATTTGGCTTTCTAGTAACTTCATCCCGGCCTCTCTAGCTTGGGACTCCTTTAGCAACAGGTTCTTAAGCTCGGAAAATTCAGAATTCTGCGATTGTTGCTGCTGCGGCACATAGGGAGGTTTTTGATATTGTTGTTGCTTTTGATGAGGGGGCACATAGGGTTGCTGCTGGGGCAGAGGTTGAGCTGGATTCAGTACATTTTGGCTTCGCCAACTCAAGTTTGGATGGGTTGGCTCGTAGTAGGTGTTTGTCTGCCTATAATGTTGAAAGGCAGCACAAGACTCAAAGGGACTAGGACAATTCTTCGAAACGTGTCCCTCAGCTCAACACCTTTCGCAGACAAAAGGACTGTCTGTCACAGCATTGACATGGTACATCCCTCCTTTTGAAGCTCCCCCTAGTTCATATTTGTCAAATCTCGCGGTAAAAGCCTCAAACGCAGCAACAGAGGAAGATTCAGCAGCTCTCCTCTGGTTCCCTCTTGAATTCCCATATTCAGCCATGTGAGTGGCCAAATCGTCAATGATCTTCCACCCCTTGGTTGCTCCCAAATTCTCAGCAAATCGGCCATTGGCTGCAGCATCCAAAATGGCTCTCTGATCATCGTACAACCCATTATAGAAATGATTGCACAAGCTCCATTTTTCGAACCCATGGTGCGGTATGGTTCGCACCAGCTTCTTAAATCGGACCCAGGCTTCGTGGAAGTTCTCATCTGGCCCTTGTTTAAAGCCCGTGATTTGAGCTCTAATAGCAATCGTCCTTGAAGCAGAAAAGTACTTCTTGTAGAATGCCAATGCCAAGGAATTCCAGTCGGTGATCCCATGAACGGCTCGGTCCAAATCTCTATACCATTCCCTTGCAGCATCACGAAGGGAGAAGATGAACATAGTCTCCTTGATCTGGTCTTGGGTCACGCCAGCTAGTGGGGGTATGGAACAGCAGTAGTCAATAAAGGTCTCCATATGCTTAGCTGCATCTTCATTTGCAGCTCCCCCAAACTGGTTCTTCTCAACCATGCTAATGTATGAGGGCTTTGGTTCGAACTTCCTGACATCTCCTGGTAATTCGAACCCCTTATATAAGTTTTCAGCTGTCGGCTCAGAATGACTAGCTATACTCGCTTCCTCAGCCATGTCTGGAATTTCTCGAGAAGTAACTGTCTCGGCTGAAGCAGTGGAAACGGGCGAAGACGGTGGATTTTCCTCGAACAGCTCGTTCTCGTAAAAGCTAAAACGAGAACTAGGCTCTTCCTCTAACTTTTGCTCTTGAAATAATCTCCTCTTTACGTGCAAGGATCTTTCAATCTCGGGATCGAATGGTAGTAGTGGACCACCCTGCGACCTGCGCATAAGAAGAAACTACAACAAAAAATAAGAAAAGTTTAAGGAACGGATGTTCCTTAAACTAAGAAAGACTAAAATTAAAACAACTAAAATTAGAACTATTGCCTCCCCGGCAACGGCGCCAAAATTTGATACCCGTCGTGAGGTGTCAAAAATAAGATTTATAATTTCCAACTACAACTATAGCAAGTGGCAGTCGGGTCGAACCACAGAGAGGCAGATGAAATTCTAGTTGTCTAAATTCAGTATAAGGTAACAAGTGTGGGGGTTGAGTTGATTTGGTCTAAAGCCAAGAGTAAAAACAGTAAACTAAAAAGATGGCTTAAACAGATAAAGAAGGGGTACTAGGATGATCGGTTCATTAAAGCTTCGGCGGCAGCATACTAAACAGGTCTAAATCGAATACAAGTGAGGCGGGAAACAAGAGGTCCTCTCGGTCCACTCTTAACAGATAGCATCTTTCGATCTCGCTATAGGTCCCTAATATCACTAATACTGACTCTTATTGTAACACCCCCATTTATTTAAGGGCCTGAACTAGGACTCCTCAGATAGATGACGGCGTTACCATCTCGGAAATCCGAGGTAGTAGATACAAAGGAAAGAAACACAGTACTTTACTAAAATGTTTAAAGTGATATTACAACAGGAATAAAAACAAAGCCTCCAAAAATATGACCAAAAGATACAGTCTGATAAAACTACTAATAAGACTAAGGTGGCCTAGGCACTAAGTCCGTCATCCAACTCTCCTCCCGGCCAGCTCCCATCAGTCTCTGAAATACCTGTCAATCTGCTCCCCAATAATTGGATCATCACAGGCGTACACGAATACACAGGGTCAGCCGCGAAGCTGAGTAGGGAAAACAATTAAACAACAAAATATGATATGCATGATCCTCCGCCACCTCCATCTCCATCTCAACTCATACCTCATATCTCATTTCTCATATCTCATAACCCGGACAACCCAGCCATACCGATCCCCGGTAGACTATATATATATCGACCGTAGCCGATCTGCCAGCTCGCAGCTGAGGACACCAGGGCAAGTCCTGCAGAACCCGCCTGGGCCTTATCACAATCCACATCGTATCTCAACATCGTCACTCCTACACCATCCTCCAACTCCAATGCATATGAAATGCTCAACAGTAATAATGCAACACAATGTGTATATTAATGAATGAAATCATGCCAGCTATCAAAATATTGGAATAATATACTCAACACTAACAGTTGATCAACCCCACCTCATTACATGAAACACAACATCAATCACAACCACGAACAAGTCAGCGATCTCAGCTTGGCCATATGAAACACAAACAAGTCAACTCAATTCAATAATACGATAAGGAGTCAAGTGTGTTTCCCCTACCTCAAAGTGCCAGCAAATCCAACTAAGCAGTTAAGCAGTCCAGAAATAAGGCAATGAATTTGATTATCGATCCTTCACGAATCCGTCACCTAAACGAATTATAATATTTATTATTATTAACTACTAAATACAGAATTTCCCAAAATAGAAACTTTCCCGAAATAGTAACTTCCCACTTTAATCAGTCCCGACTCAAAACCCGACTTGAATTATTTAACCGACTCGGGAATTAAATTAAATAACTACTATGATAGATAAAATATTGAACGAATTAAACATTTTAAGAAAACCCGACTCGAACACAAAACAATTCAATAACCCGACTTAAACCCGTCTTTCATTAATTAAACAACTCGGAATTAAATTAATTAGTTAAACATACGACCCATTAACGAATTATAACGATTAACTATGAAAACCCGTTTCAACAACAACTCGAATAACCCCTCACGCACCACCGTCCCTTCACACACTCACACACCCCTCACGCACCACCTAGCCACCACGACAACCACCAGACCTGACCCCCACTTCGTCCCCACCACCAGCAACCACCACCACCCGGTCGATCATTGCCGGCGAGTCGAACCAGGGTGGCATTTGGCCTGGTTCACCGCGCATCACCACCAACACCCCTTTGTTTTCCTTTTTACCACCACCGCAACCAACAACCATACCCTGCCACATAACCACCATCCAACTCGCCGTCATCCCACGAACCTAAACACCGTGGCACCACCATTTCGACCTCCCCCGAGTCCACGGTGGTGCCACCCTAAACCCAGCCGTCTAAAACTCGCCTGAAACCGTAACCCAAACCCGTTTTGGTTACCCCTGTCGCTGCCGCCTCTCACAACCACCACCACCACCCAAAACCTCCCTAACCACCACCAATACACTCGTCCCTTTCCACCCAATTCCCTTACCCTATCAACAACCACCAGCCTCACCTCTCTAGGGCACGAAACAACCAACAAAACTGCCAGAAAGTGAAAACCGAGAAGAAGGGTTGTGTTCTTACCTTTTCCTGCCACCACCACCGCCGCCGGAGCCGCCTATGAGTGTCGACAACCACCCCTATCTCTTCCCTGCTGCGCCGTTAATGTCCACGCCCTCTCACTCCCTCTCGAATTGCGTGAAGATGGGGATTGGTGTTGCTGAAAGGAGGGTGACGGTTTGAGGGAGTGGTGTTTTGTGTTAGGGTAGAATTAGGTTAAACTTAGGTTAAAAGGTTAAGTTAGATGGTAAATGGGTCATGGGTATGGGTAACGTGATATGGGTCATGGGTATGGGTAAGTTATCATTCAATTAGACCCGTCTCAACAAGTTTACGAGTAACTTGGTCTTACGATATCAACACGACTAAACAATTAACTCGACTCAACTATTATCCCGACATAATTAGTAAAATAATATATATAATAATAATATATACTAATATCCGTTTAATTAATTATATTATATAAAATACGGGGTATTACAGTCTTCCCCCCTTAAAATGAACTTCGTCCCGAAGTTCGCTCAACTACCAAACAGATTTTCTAGTACAAGGATTCATGGACTCAAGCGGTTGGAACGGAATGTTACATTCTTCCCTCCTAAAAAGAAAGTTACGTCCCGGAACTTACTTCATGCAAACCTAACACCACTCATAAACTCATGCAAACTATCAGAGCACCATAACAGCAGCAGTTTAATTACACAACATAGAGGACTCATTTGTATGGGTACCACGCAACGAAACATCAGCGAAACATCAGCTTGAACAAACTACGATCTACAACTTGATCAAAACCACAATCTATACACAAGTGGAACATAAACCTTAAGATTTTACAATCCTACCCAACTAAAAACATGGTTACGTCCTCGTAACCTCTTCTCAACTTCCATATTCCAATGTAACAAAACACTGTCAACAACATGTAACAGAAAAGAACGCATGACCAAAAGATTGCACAGTAACATTAAAGTTGAAAACAAGGTTTTATTATGAAATTAACTGATTGTCAACAAGTAACACTTATTACTTAGCTCATGCTTGACTTAAAACACAACATCCAACTAAAAGAACAACAAGAAGGAACCAAAGGTTTACACGGTTTCACAACAGACCGATCATGGGGTTACTAGCCCTAACCTAACGGTCCTTAGGTCGCTTCTTCCTCTGCTTTTCGGTGACTTCTATGTCATTCCCTTTCTGGTTCACCTCTTCCCCGAAGTCTGGCATGGGTGGTTCAGTCGTACTTTCGGCATCAGGTACATTAGCGTAAAATTCGTATCTCAGGTCGCCTGCTATAAAGTCGAAGGTATACTCGGGCGGGTATTTGGCCCCGCAAGATTGTGGGGTCACGGAATAGCCTCATGCGGTGGGTGGTCAACTCTCTCATATAAAATCGTTTTTTGTCCTTTAGTATGCGAGTCGGGAATAGAATCGATAAGGGTATACGCTCTTAAGCGAGTATTAGTTAAATACTCGGGGTGCCCACTATGGCCATACATGTCCATGGCGGTGCAAAGTCTCTCACAATGCTCATTAAAGTCAGCATCAAGTGACATGTGTGATCCTGCGGGTGTACATTGTAGGGATCCATCCTACAAAATGGAAGGTTAACAAATTTAGACACAAGGGTGTTAAGACAAGGGGTTCATCCTCGAGGTTTAAGTGTGCGAAAGATATATAACAAGTTTTCAGGGTAACTGTTGTAATACCAGGGTTTTGGTCAACTCAGGATCATCACAGTTCGCATTATCTATCAGGAAACAACCACTTTAGGAATATCAACCGCAGAATACACGTAAACCAACATACAATCTAACATTGACTCCACCAAATTCCTCTCCCAAGTCAAAACCATTACTAATTTCGAACAATTGACCCGCCCTACCACTAATAAATCACCAGGAGTATTAAAACATGCGGTACATAAGCACTACTTAACACCTTGAAACCCTAGAAGACATAACACGTAATCAAAACCTTTTGACTCGTCAGACATACAACACGAATTAGTCAATTTGTTTGATATAAATTCTGAAACGTATTTGCTAATAAAAGTAACAACATATGATTCATAGCAACAAAACATTACTTCCATATCACACATGTGTTTGACATCATAGCAACCATATCGTTCAATTGTGTCCAGCAACTTAGTACCACTCATTTTCAGCAAAACAACCGATGTCGCATAAATAGTTTCACATTCATTCACCATCGTATACTTTGTAGAATTCTAGCTATAGTAGAAGATTAACAACTTGGAAACTTCACTGATTTGCACGACTTAAATACTTAGGCAACCCGTAGACTCAATTAAATGTAACTATAACGACTATCGTTTAAACCAATGCATATCATGTGAATCATCAAAGGGTTGTCCTATTATAATTGTCAACATAGTTATCATAACAATCTTCATGTTAATATAATTGATAGTAACGACACGAGAATATAAATATGTCAATTGTCGTGTTATATCAAACAGTTTCCTTTATATCATACCCATGCATTTGCAAGAATCACTTTAGTACTTTACGACATTGTAATAACGAACATATTCAATAACAAGAATAACAACACTGTTTATTATCATGTTATAGGTTTTAGGTTCAACTGAAATAACTTAATGCAATGAAAGCAATAAATATAACTATAGGCACACGGACTCACATAAAGGACCTTAGGACTCAGATGACATCCTACATGTGGGAACATTGAGACATAACCATTACTACCGTTCATGTGTAAATATTTGACATCATTATTGTAAATATTCATGCGAGTACATTAGGACATTTAACGCCACCAAATTTACCAAGATATGATAATATAGTTTTATATTTATGTATACCCGACCGCTATACGAATATGATGAACAACAGAGGTATTACAACATGCCACAAAATATGCAAACAACTGGACTCGTACAAACATTTCACCCTCGATTAATAATCAAATTAAGCTACCCAATCTTGCTCATGCTAGCATGTCAACAATGTTATCAGCTAAGTTTTAATTTTATCACTTGTTAAGATATATAACTACTGAACATGCGTGCTACTATCATCATATAAAACATTATAAGATCACATTAGTAAGGCTCATGAAATAACCAAACAATTATATGAAAACTCACATAGTACGCACATTTTACCGGTCATGATTCACGTTATAACTTTCGAAAATCACGAATAAACAGCCATTCAACGAAAACTTGAGTTACATTACTTTTCATAACATACAGAGAGTTAATAGTTCGTGATAAAAAGAAGGAGGTCGAAATTTCAAGAATTCAATTTTTAAGGAATTTTACAACTCAGTTGGTCCAAACAAGTATGTGACAGCAATTGGTCCGAAACTTGGGTCAGTTTGCAAAGCTTACCATTTAATATAGAGATATCAAGAATTTTCGTGGCTTATCAATTTGGAAACGTATGCGAAACCTCTAGTCGATGGAGTTGGAATTATGCAAAAATCATTTACACAATTTAAATGAGGATTTTTACAAAACCGTTGGTCAACACATCACTGCACAGGAACTTCCCGACCACAGCCCACTAAAACATTTATTACTCTTAATCCGTATACCCTATAAGCATGAAACCAACGCCAAAAGAACACTAACTCACGAAGCTATCTCTCATAAAATTTTCATCCATAGAAAATTAGCAGAAAGGAAATGACAGCAAGATCAATTACAGAGTATAATCAAACAAAACGGGTCTCAACACTAAATCATTCATTTTCCATGTTCCACCCTCTTACAACCATACTATCGACACTAACTCATCCTAACTTAAATCTCGCACTTTTGTATATACGTAAACTTCTACCCCATAGAAATCCTTTCGCATCCCGACCTACCCCTTACATCTAATCACGTTTGCTACGACTAGAAACAAGCAATTCAATGGTGTCTCTCATTACTATCACGATACTATACTAGCATGGCTTCGGGGTCACATAACCGCATATCACTAGACATAACAATACTATCAGCACATCATTCAACATCTATCCAGATAATTATCATCACTTCGCAATTATTTTCACGCTCACGATTACCACAGCCAACACTTCATTGATTATTAAACTGATCACGAAAATTTATTCTCATATCCACGACATTATATGGTCACGTCATCATTTATACAAAACACTTACTGTAACGCTGTCCTGTAGAACAGTTAGAATATATGGGTCCCAAGGTATACATCAACTCGATTATATCCAAGGTTTTCCTTCTAACTACCCCCTTTCACTCAATTTCTCTCGGGTTACCTGGTTCAAAACTGAGAGGGCAAAAGAGCACGCATTAAGGGCGCCTTCTTAACCGCACTGTGAGCTCCTAGCAGTTTATTCCCAGGGGTTCATTTTATTTAGACGCATCCTACGTTCATTGGGTTCATTGGTTTAGGCCTGAGGATCGTTCGCTCTGATACCACTTTGTAACACCCCCATTTATTTAAGGGCCTGAACTAGGACTCCTCAGATAGATGACGGCGTTACCATCTCGGAAATCCGAGGTAGTAGATACAAAGGAAAGAAACACAGTACTTTACTAAAATGTTTAAAGTGATATTACAACAGGAATAAAAACAAAGCCTCCAAAAATATGACCAAAAGATACAGTCTGATAAAACTACTAATAAGACTAAGGTGGCCTAGGCACTAAGTCCGTCATCCAACTCTCCTCCCGGCCAGCTCCCATCGGTCTACGAAATACCTGTCAATCTGCTCCCAATAATTGGATCATCACGGGCGTACACGAATACACGGGTCACCGCGGCCGAGTAGGGAAAACAATTAAACAACAAAATATGATATGCATGATCCTCCGCCACCTCCATCTCCATCTCAACTCATACCTCATATCTCATTTCTCATATCTCATAACCGGACAACCAACCATACCGATCCCCGGTAGACTATATATATATCGACCGTAGCCGATCTGCCAGCTACCGAGGAGGACAGGGCAAGTCTGCAGAACCCGCCTGGGCCTTATCACAATCCACATCGTATCTCAACATCGTCACTCCTACACCATCCTCCAACTCCAATGCATATGAAATGCTCAACAGTAATAATGCAACACAATGTGTATAATAATGAATGAAATCATGCCAGCTATCAAAATATTGGAATAATATACTCAACACTAACAGTTCAGTCAACCCCACCTCATTACATGAAACACAACATCAATCACAACCACGAACAAGTCAGCGATCTCAGCTTGGCCATATGAAACACAAACAAGTCAACTCAATTCAATAATACGATAAGGAGTCAAGTGTGTTTCCCCTACCTCAAAGTGCCAGCAAATCCAACTAAGCAGTTAAGCAGTCCAGAAATAAGGCAATGAATTTGATTATCGATCCTTCACGAATCCGTCACCTAAACGAATTATAATATTTATTATTATTAACTACTAAATACAGAATTTCCCAAAATAGAAACTTTCCCGAAATAGTAACTTCCCACTTTAATCAGTCCCGACTCAAAACCCGACTTGAATTATTTAACCGACTCGGGAATTAAATTAAATAACTACTATGATAGATAAAATATTGAACGAATTAAACATTTTAAGAAAACCCGACTCGAACACAAAACAATTCAATAACCCGACTTAAACCCGTCTTTCATTAATTAAACAACTCGGAATTAAATTAATTAGTTAAACATACGACCCATTAACGAATTATAACGATTAACTATGAAAACCCGTTTCAACAACAACTCGAATAACCCCTCACGCACCACCGTCCCTTCACACACTCACACACCCCTCACGCACCACCTAGCCACCACGACAACCACCAGACCTGACCCCACTTCGTCCCCACCACAAAGCAACCACCACCACTGGTCGACTACACGCCGCGAGTCGAACCAGGGTGGCATTTGGCCTGGTTCACCGCGCATCACCACCAACACCTTTGTTTTCCTTTTTACCACCACCGCAACCAACAACCATACCCTGCCACATAACCACCATCCAACTCGCCGTCATCCCACGAACCTAAACACCGTGGCACCACCATTTCGACCTCCCCCGAGTCCACGGTGGTGCCACCTAAACCCACCGTCTAAAACTCGCTTCAAACCGTAACCCAAACCCGTTTTGGTTACCCCTGTCGCTGCCGCCTCTCACAACCACCACCACCACCCAAAACCTCCCTAACCACCACCAATACACTCGTCCCTTTCCACCCAATTCCCTTACCCTATCAACAACCACCAGCCTCACCTCTCTAGGGCACGAAACAACCAACAAAACTGCCAGAAAGTGAAAACCGAGAAGAAGGGTTGTGTTCTTACCTTTTCTCGCCACCACCACCGCCGCCGGAGCGCCTATGAGTGTCGACAACCACCCCTATCTCTTCCCGCTGCGCCGTTAATGTCCACGCCCTCTCACTCCCTCTCGAATTGCGTGAAGATGGGGATTGGTGTTGCTGAAAGGAGGGTGACGGTTTGAGGGAGTGGTGTTTTGTGTTAGGGTAGAATTAGGTTAAACTTAGGTTAAAAGGTTAAGTTAGATGGTAAATGGGTCATGGGTATGGGTAACGTGATATGGGTCATGGGTATGGGTAAGTTATCATTCAATTAGACCCGTCTCAACAAGTTTACGAGTAACTTGGTCTTACGATATCAACACGACTAAACAATTAACTCGACTCAACTATTATCCCGACATAATTAGTAAAATAATATATATAATAATAATATATACTAATATCCGTTTAATTAATTATATTATATAAAATACGGGGTATTACACTTATCCTGAGAAGTGATTAACGGTCTAAACTATACCTATCTTTCGATTTCAGCACAGTTAGTCGATTTAATTGATGGTCAAATAACTTTCCCTATCTTTCGATCTAATGGGTGAGTCACAAATTGGGTATCTAACTAGTCGCATGCATTTGATTTGTTAAATACAACATTAAAATCAATTAAAACGAAGGGTAACCTCACGAGGTCAGTCGATCGACCAAGAATGTCAGTCGATCGACTGACATGCGAATCAGGCCGTGTTCAATACTTTGCCGCCTACGCTAAAATTCGCCTACATCCTAGCACAAACTATTTAGCTACTCATGCTAGAAGTAATAACAACAATAATACTAGGGCATAAAAGCGTTGAATTCATAATTAAAGCGGTAGAATAAACAATTAACATGCAACAATAAAGATGGTTTCGGGAATCTATCTAGCACTTCTAACCTAATAACGAAATAAGATGAACTGAAAATAAACAAGAAGAATACCGAAAAATCGCAGGAGAACAGTAACGGAATGATTAGAAGTATGAATAAAATCCGATGCAAACGATATCCCAAACCCTAACTATGATATTCTAAAAACTCAATGTAAATTTCTGATAATAAAGCTTGATGATAAACTAGGTATTCTCAGTTACGTTATATAGAAAGTATACGTAACAATTATTCCAAAACCTAAACTTAATAGGCTTCAAGTTCCTCGGTCTTTTGATTCACGTCTGGAACAGCAGTGTGGTCGATCGACTAAGGGAGGTGGTCGATCGACTGGGATAGCGATGAACAGTAGCTTCTGTAACCCGATAGTTGGTCGATCGACTAAAGGAGGTGGTCGATCGACTGCTTCAGCTGCTACTTGACTTCTATAAACTCGTGGATTTGTCTTTTGGGCCTTGAAATGCGCACCAAGCTCGTTCCTTAAGCAAATACTTCTCGTCACATGCAATGCAGGATACTTGGGGACGGATTTAGCTCGATTTCCGCTGGATTCTTCACATTTCTGCAATAATGTACAAAAATACGGAAGTAGACGGAAATAGGGAGAAATGCAGCATAAACTACATGAATGAGCTCTGAAATGCATGTAAAATGGGATGTAAAACATCATATAAAAGGCACGCATCAGTTGTGAACAAAGCATTTGCTCCCAAAGCATCTAAAATATGAAATGTTGGGCTTTCTTCCACGTAGTAATTCGTAGGGAGTTTTATTGATTATACTCCTTATCATGACACGATTATGAATATAGTAAGCGGTGTTTACCGCTTCGGCCCAAAAGTTCTTAGGCAACTTACTACATAATAACATAGTTCTAGCCATACTTTCAAGGGTCCTATTCATCCTTTCAACCATTTCATTTTGTTGTGGGGTTCTAGGAGCCGAGAAATTATGGTCTACACCATTGTCATCACAATAAGCACCAAATGATGAGTTTTCAAATTCGGTTCCATGATCGGTTCTTATGGAAACAAGTTTTAAATTGAGTTTGTTTTGAATCTTTCATAACCAAATTAGAAACTCATCAAATGCCTCATTCTTAAAGCCTAAGAAGAGTGCCCAAACGAACCTAGAATAATCATCAACAATGACATACACATAACGACTACCACCTCAACTCCTAGTCCTCATTGGTCCACATAAGTCGATATGTAAAAATTGCAATGGTCGAAGTGTGTTCACAATTCTTTTAGGTTTAAAGGAACTTCTAACATGTTTAACTCTAGCACATTCATCACATACTTTGTCAAAGTCAAATTTTATGTTAGGAAAACATTCAACCAAGTCAAGTTTTCTAAGGGTGTTAAGAGTTTTAGTACTAACATGTCCAAACCTTTTATGCCACAACCAAGGATCACTATTCATTACACTCATGCAAGATATGGTATGACTGGATAAAGTGTTCAAGTTGGTTAAGTACACATCATTGACACGTCTTCCTTCGAGAATTAATTCATGAGTAGTGACATCAAATATTCGACACAAATTAGCACTAAATTCGACAATATTACCCTTATCACATAGTTGAGAAATGCTAGGGAGATTATGCTTCAAACCTTTGACAAGCCGCACATTGTCGACACAAAGAGATGGTGACTTACTAACCTTTCCAATGCCAATTACTTAACCCTTTTTGTTGTCACCAAACCTTATCGTTCCACCATTATACGCCTTTAGTGAGAGGAATTGGCTTCTATCACCCGTCATGTGACGAGAGCATCCACTATCCAAGTACCAATTGCGGCCACCTCCCACCAAGCCCTACACAAGATTAGACTTTGAGTTTAGGAACCCAAACAAACTTGGATCTCCTTTTGTGATCAACATATCTTACGGTGTCCTTCCTAATCCACATTTGTGTTACAACTTTATTGTTCTTGTTAATGTCATTGAATCTCTTTTTGCAAGCATTAAGGACATGACCATTCTAACCACAATAGTTGCAAATAATATATTCAGGAAGACCAACCTAATTTCTTCTCCTAAAGTTGGTCTTAGGCTTCTAAATGTGACAGTCTGTCTGACTGTTCCATTTAAAGCCCAAACCGGCAACCTTGTCACATCTCTTGGATTTACTAGTGAGGAAGTTTAATACGGTTTGACTTCCTTCCCATTTTTCAGTGATATTTTTGGCATTCACAAGTTCCTTAGTCAATTCATTGACTTTGGTGAGAAGATGCATGTTCTTTTTTTTTTCTCTTTTAAGTTCATCATTCTTCTCAACTTCTATTGACGACCTTTTTTCAACTATAAAGTTATGAGTGTGAGCATTGAGTTTAGACACAAGATATCCAATTCTTTCCTTAGACTCCTCATACTTAGATGTCATTTCATCAAGACGTTTGTTTAGATCAACGAATTCTTCGGATCTTTGGTGAAGTATGGATCTAGAAGTACTACATTCGGGCATACCATTTTGAAGGAAGTTAAGCCTCTCGTGAAGAACTCCTATTTCCTGCTTGAGATTAACTACTTCACCCTTTAGACGCTCGTTTTCACTGACCAAACATTTGACATTTTCATTTGACTCATCTAGGTTTTTGTTGGAAGCAACAGTTTTAGACACTGTTTCTCTCAAGTCTACTATCTCAACCAAAAGGTCATATACTTCATTTTCGAGAGCATCTTTGTCCTTTAAAAGATCATCACGCTCTTTGGTTAGTGAGGAGACTTGCATCACCAAGGTGGTGTTGACATTTTCAAGGTCAGAGACGTCCGTGGAGGTCATCCTAAGATGCTCTAGTTCCTTAGTCAATTGTTTATTTAGTTTGTTGACTCTCTTTACTTCATTGTAAGCCTCAGAGGTGACAGTGACACTGTCTGTTGCTTTTACTTCGCTCTTGAGGTTAAAATTCTCTTGAGCAATTTCCTCAATCTCATTTTGCATGACATCAAGTTTATCATTTTGAAACCGACACTTATCAAAAAGTTGGTCAAGAAGCTTACATACTTTCTCTTTGGAGTAAGTTCTAGCCTTCGCCTTTAGATGATTTACCTCATTGTTGGAATCGGACTCGGAGTCATCGGGATTAGCCATGAGGCATCTAAGGTGTTCGATTTTTGATGTTTTTGAGACTTTGCCCTTGAGATGACTTGTAGGAGACATTTTAGCCTCTAGTTCCTCTTCGATGAGTTCCTCATCTTCCTCGGAGTCGGACATTCCCCAAATAGCACTCATGACTCTATGTTTGTAGTCCTTTTTAACTTTGTCTCGTTTTTTCTTAGATTTGATTTCATCCCACTTGGGACATTCTTTAATTTGCTGAGTTTTATCACCACACTTAAAGCATCCCACGGTGGAACTAGGTCGTTTCTTAGGAAAACGTTTTTTCGAGTAATTATTATTGAACCTTTTATTACCTTGACCATTGACTAACACGGCTAGATTCCTTTAGAACATAGAAAACTCGTCTTCCTCCTCGTCTTGTCCATCACTTGGAGAGGACGTGAGGGCGAGACTCTTTCCCTTTGAAGACTCACTAGAATGCTTGTCGAGATTAAACTCGTGAGCCATTAGTGATCCCATTAGTTCATGAAGAGATAGGGTTGACAAATCTTGGGCTTCCTCTATGGCGGTAACTTTGGGTTGCCATTTAGAGGTTAGACTACGAAGGATTTTTCGAATGATGTCCACGGACTCGAAATTCCTTCCCAGACTCTTTAGCTCATTAATAATACAAGAAAAACGTGAAGAAAAGATATTTATGGACTCGTCCATTGACATTCTAAATATCTCATATTGTTGCATGAGAAGGTCAATGCGGTGTTTTCTAACTTGGGAGGTCCCCTCATAAGCAAGCACAAGAGAATCCCAAATAGATTTTGTCGTAGGACATCCAGAGATTCGACTAACTTCCCCCTCACCAACACAACGTTGAAGAATCGACATTGCTTTGGAGTTCTTTTCGGCAAGTTTGAAGTCATTTTCATTGTAATCTTTTTCCTTTTTGGTTTTGGTGAAACCGTTTAATATATCGGTTTCCTCAATAACAAGAGGTCCTTTTTGGATGATGGTCCAACATTGATAATCGATACTTTTTGATACCTGTCGATGTGAGTTTCAAAAATAATATTTATAATTTTCCAAACTACAACTAGCAAGCGGTAGTAAGGGTCGATCCGCAGGGAGGTAGAGAGTTAAGTTGTTTTATTTCAGTCTATGGAATTTCTGGGGGGTTTTGGATTGAAGTATATCTAAGTCTAAATGCAAAATAGATAAGCAAATAATAGAAATAAGTGTAAGCAAATGATAAAGTGGAGCTAAGACGGTCGGTTTACAATAGCTGCGATGGCACATAATCCTAGGTAAGTCCGAAATACAGTCGTGTAGGATGGGTAAAACATGTCCTCTCGGTCCAAGTTAATTAGTAGCTCCTTTCGGCCTATGCTACTAGTCCCTAGGTCTCACTAATACTAGCTCTCGCCCTGAAAAGTGATTCCTAAAGCCTAAATTACTTATCTTTCGATCTTAGCAATTTAGTCGTCTTAATACATTAATTAATGCCCTCCGCTATCTCTCGATCTACGGGTTGGTCAAAACTAAGCATATAACAAGTCTCCTCTCGGTCTCATTGTTAAATATTGCACTTAACGAATCAAACGAATGCTAATCAGACACGGGTCTGGTCGATCGACCAACTACCTCAGTCGACCGACCACACGACATAGTCGATCGACCAGTTAAGCCAGTCGATCGACCATGCCTTAATTCGGGGTCACCTATTCTACGCCATCTACGCAATAGCTCCCCTACATCTTAGCAAAGGGTACTTAGCTACTCATGTGAATGATAATAACAACAGTAAAATTGACAAATAAAGCAATTGAATTCATAATTGAATTAACTAGATAAATAACTAACATGAAATGAGAATTTTGCTTTGGGAAATCTAAACTAGCAATTCTAAACTACGGAAGAATTAAAGCAACGAGATTGAACAAATAAACAGAGGAATACCGTAAAGAAGAATTGAAGAGAAAAGGCAAAAACCCAATGCGAATAGTAAACTTTATTGACGAAACTTAATCTAAACTAATGAAATAATCCCAAAGTTCAACTTTTGTGTATAGAACCCTCATTAATTCCATCCTATTCTGAAAACTCAGGTTACGTTATATAGATAGTCTTACGTAACGTATTCCTAAAACCTAATTACAAATGGGCTTCGGAATTCTAATTTTAATTTGCGCGTTAGTCTCGTGGTGCGGTCAATCGACCACTGAGACCAGTCGATCGACTGCTCCTCTTTCCTGCAGACTTCTGTTCAGTATTCTGACAGTCTATAGACCATGTAGGTCAGTCTATAGACCACTGTAGCTGGTAATCCGCTTCTGAAACTCTCGCAAATATATCTTTCAGGCCTTGAAATGTGCGCCAAGTTCATCTCTCGAGTCACTACTCCATGTTGAATGCAATGCTAAGTACTTAGGGACGGATTCGGCTCGATTTCCGCTGGATTCTTCACATTTCTACAATATTATACAAAAACACGAAAGTAGACGGAAATAGGAAAAATAGTAGCATAAACTACATAATTGAGCTCTGAAATGCGTGTAAAATAGGGTGTAAACCATCATATAAATTACACGCATCAAACTTCCCCAAACCAAACCCTTGCTTGTCCCCAAGCAAGAACTAGACTCGATCCTAGGACCTAATGGAAGGAGTTCAATCTCAGAGCGAAATGCAAACTGTAAAGCCTAAACCACTTTAATGCTAAAAATCAACAATCAATTATCAATATGAATCATGCAAACGAGTTATGTAGTCGTTAAAAACTGTTGAACCGTCAACTATAGAGACTTATCATTATGGACTCTCACGGGTCGCTCATATCACTCAATAAATACAGGTGAGTATATGTAAAGATAGAAAGAAGTAAATGTAATGACTCTCACCTAACTACGACCCATAAAAACATGCCTGCAGTCTAACATGAATAAAATCTCTACAACCGTACATATGCATTCCAACCATTTAATGACCATGACAAATGCCGAGGCGATTTGGGATTGTGAGGCTACGGGTTACGAAGGGGCTAAAATAAATTTGGATAAGAGGAGATAAAGCCGAGCAAGCAACTTCTAAACACCAAATTTCTGAATACTTCCCAACTTCGTACTCGAGAGAAAATCAAAACGGTGCTACTAAGAGCACAAACCTCACAACCTCCCAAAATAACAATGATTCCCCAAATAATTATAAATAGCAACATAGGAATAAAAATCACCATCCACAAATCATTCTAATCATGTGATTTTTTTTTTCTTTCATTTTCTTTTGTTTCTTTCTGCTCTTTTTTTTTTCAAAACCTGATCTGGCAGTCGATCGACCATGTGATGCAGTCGATCGACCACCCCTTCTGACCTGAACCTCCTCTGCTTCAGTTCAGTTTCTTTTTTTTTCTCTTCTTTTTTCAATTCAAAGTTTCCCTTCATTTCCCAACATATCACCCAAAATTGATGCATTTCTCACATGAGACAATAAAAACCAGATCGCAAAATAATATTCCCGAATAACTACCTTTACTAACTCGGCTAGGGTGGCTAAATCTGGAATGTAGTTTATGGGACAAAAAGGCAAATTTGGCTTTTGTGGGGCTTATGGGCAAAATGAAATAAAGGGAACCTCTTCCACATGTGTCAGCAAACCGCAAAACCGAACGCAGACAGGTATTAAGCAGATAAAATTCATATTTATGCATATTGATGTAACATGTCTTACAAGGAGTAACTACTCACATTCCTAAATAAACCGGTCATGAATATCACCAGTTAAAAGGCTCTAAAACTCAGAAAATGATGTAGTTTGCCAAAAATCTAAGTCAAGTCTCAAGATTCAGCAAATAAATTAACGAAAACTCGTAAACTATGCATATTTGATTCTACTAATAACATGTCAATTAGCAAGGCTTAGGCGTAAACAGATGAAAATGCAATGTCATCATTGAAATACTATCGTTCCGACTCGACTAAATGCTAAAATAAACATGCATTTTTTTGGAATTTTTGAAATTTTTCAATTTTTTTGAATTTTCTGTATATATAAGAGAAATGAAATAACAATGCAAGACATAAAATGCAGTAAACGTGTATGCAAAACAAAATGAATGCGACGCAAAACCCTTCCCCAAACCAAATCACACAATGCCCCCATTGTGCAAAATCATAGAAAAGAAACAAAAGGGAAATGGGAATTTGTGATAAATTAACTAAATAAGACATAAAGGTGACTCGGAAACTCACAAGACTTTAAGCGCAGAAGGAAACCTCCCCAAACCAGCGTGAGCTAGGAGGTTTCAGTAGCCAGCAGTGCTACCATAGGTACCTGAAAGGAAACAAAAGTACCGCGCGTAATTCTGAGAAAGCAATTTACGAAACGCAAAATTATGTCCAGAATAAGAAAACAGGAGAAAACAGAAATGAATCGGAGAATAAAGTGGAGAAAAGACTCCCTCGACTCCGCAAATCGACCAAACACAGCAGGGGAATGGTCGTGAACAGGTACAGCAGCGGAGGCGGTCGATGGACCATACCAGCCAGTCGATCGACCAGAGTGAGAGGAACAGAAGCTCCTGGAGTCGCGCACAGTCGATCGACCATACAAGCCAGTCGATCGACTGAGATACCTGCTGTAAGTTTCTGATTTCTTCGAATTAGCTCAATAAGTTGAGCTAATATGTTCTATGAACCTGCAAATACACATAATAACGCGCCCAAAATTGCGCAAAACCCAAATGTAAAGTCTATAGCCTAAAAAAAAAAAATTTGATACCTGTCGATGTGAGTATCAAAAATAATATTTATAACTTTTCAAACTACAACTAGCAAGCGGTAGTAAGGGTCGATCCGCGGGGAGGTAGGGAGTTAAGTTGTTTTATTTCAGTCTATGGAATTTCTGGGGGGTTTTGGATTGAAGTATATCTAAGTCTAAATGCAAAATAGATAAGCAAATAATAGAAATAAGTGTAAGCAAATGATAAAATGGAGCTAAGACGGTCGGTTTACTATAGCTGCGATGGCACATAATCCTAGGTAAGTCCGAAATACAGTCGTGTAGGATGGGTAAAACATGTCCTCTCGGTCCAAGTTAACTAGTAGCTCCTTTCGGCCTATGCTACTAGTCCCTAGGTCTCACTAATACTAGCTCTCGCCCTGAAGAGTGATTCCTAAAGCCTAAATTACTTATCTTTCGATCTTAGCAATTTAGTCGTCTTAATTCATTAATTAATGCCCTCCCCCATCTCTCGATCTACGGGTTGGTCAAAACTAAGCATCTAACAAGTCTCCTCTCGGTCTCATTGTTAAATATTGCACTTAACGAATCAAACGAATACTATTCAGACACGGGTCTGGTCGATCGACCAACTACCTCAGTCGACCGACCACACAACATAGTCGATCGACCAGTTAAGCCAGTCGATCGACCATGCCTTAATTCGGGGTCACCTATTCTACGCCATCTACGCTATAGCTCCCCTACATCTTAGCAAAGGGTACTTAGCTACTCATGTGAATGATAATAACAACAGTAAAATTGACAAATAAAGCAATTGAATTCATAATTGAATTAACTAGATAAATAACTAACATGAAATGAGAATTTGGCTTTGGGAAATCTAAACTAGCAATTCTAAACTACGGATGAATTAAAGCAACGAGATTGAACAAATAAACAGAGGAATACCGTAAAGAAGAATTGAAGAGAAAAGGCAAAAACCCAATGCGAATAGTAAACTTTTTTGACGAAACTTAATCTAAACTAATGAAATAATCCCAAAGTTCAACTTTTGTGTAGAGAACCCTCATTAATTCCATCCTATTCTGAAAACTCAGGTTACGTTATATAGATAGTCTTACGTAACTTATTCCTAAAACCTAATTACAAATGGGCTTCGGAATTCTAATTTTAATTTGCGCGTCAGTCTCGTGGTACGGTCGATCGACCACTGAGACCAGTCGATCGAATGCTCCTCTTTCCTGCAGACTTCTGTTCAGCATTCTGACAGTCTATAGACCATGAGGTCATCTATAGACCACTGTAGCTGGTAATCCGCTTCTGAAACTCTCGCAAATATATCTTTCAGGCCATGAAATGCGCGCCAAGTTCATCTCTCGAGTCACTACTCCATGTTGAATGCAATGCTAAGTACTTAGGGACGGATTCGGCTCGATTTCCGCTGGATTCTTCACATTTCTGCAATATTATACAAAAACACGAAAGTAGACGGAAATAGGTAAAATAGTAGCATAAACTACATAATTGAGATCTGAAATGTGTGTAAAATAGGGTGTAAAACATCATATAAATGACACGCATCACTTTTGATGTAATGTTCGATTTTGAGTTTCCACCATCCAAAATTCGCACCGGTAAAGACCGGGATCTTGGAGTGTTTCTCGGAATCCATTAACTACGAATCAAACTCTAAGGCGATTAGCCTCGATCAAGAGCACGAGGCTCTGATACCAATTAAAGAGTTTATGGATTTAAGTACCTGAGAGGGGGAAGGGGTGAATTAGGTACTATTTTTAAAATTTCAACTTAAACTTTATTAGATTAAAGTAATTTATTTGATAATGTGGAGAAGTTGTGAATACATCGATTAATATTGACGAATTAAATGAGTATTGAAATGTAACTACTTTGCTGAACTGTGAGAGTAACAATGGTTCTGACTGTTGCTATTCGTCTCTTAGCATATGAGGTACAAGCTACAGAACAAATGTGACAGTATAGATAAATGTTACTTCAAAGTAAAGCAAATAAAGAAACTTGAAAAAACAAATGCAGCGGAATAAAAGTAAACAAAGATAGAACACAAGATTTTTGAATTGGTTCGGCTAATACTCAAAATCCTACGTCCAATCTACTTTTTATTGAATATTTTAGTGATCTACTCCGACTACTAAAAACCCGTACAATAAAAAGACCAACAACCTACTCCGGTTGTGACACCAACAACCTACTCCGGTTGCGGCACAAGTTCAAGGACTACTCCGGCCTAGAACTTTACACTCTTACTTAGAACGTTTACAAGGATCAAGTTTGCACGGACTGATTGTTAACAAGAATTTATATGGACAACTTACAAGATCAAACGGTTCATAAGTGAAAGAGTTTAATACTTAGAGTAACAATTGTTGTGACTGTAACACTTGAAGAGTTTGAAAGCTTTTGCAAAATGTAAGAGAGATTTTAAACTTAAAACCGATTTTGCAAACTTAACAAAATTCTCAGGGAAAGTCTTACTTTCAAAGTGTGGAGTGGTGTTCCTTTTATAGAGAAGGGACGAGAGGATGCAAGCTAGGGTTTGTGGTCAAGTCCTTTGGTCAAGAGACAAAAGAGGTTGACCTTCCCAAACTAGCACAAAAGGGCTTACTTCTAAGGAGCACAAGAAGGAAAAGAGTGTTTGTATTTAGCCTCAAAATATCCGTGGCTTTTCAGAAATAAACAGGAGATGCCATTACCAAGAGGACAATCCATTGATAAACAAGGAAAGAGCCAAACAAGGTTCATGGAAAGTTAAGAAAAAAGTTGTTTCATGAAAAGGGAAATCTTTTGAACTAGTCTTTACAAACTCTTTTTTAACACACCACCTTTTCAAATATTTTAGAAAGCCTAATTTGATTTGAGAGAGCCTATTTGTAAAATATTTGAAATGAAAAGTTTGCTTCAAGTGTGACGGGTCAAACTTAGATAGTCAAGAATACCATTACCCGTTACAGGTGACGGTATGTCAGACTGTCTCTGTTATAAGTATTCTACTCTTCCAACTTTTACATAACATGACCAATACATGACCAAACGACTCTATGTATTGGGTAGCAAATTCTTGACGATCCTTGAATGATTAGAATAAGCAAATTGATCGATTAAGCCTGAAATAATAAACTAAGAAAACATAAGTTAAATGGGTATGTCATCATCAATTAAGAGAACCCAACTAATCATATGAACCACAATTAACTGTGGATACGGGGGCCCACCTGCGTATGTCCAGCCGATCTGTGGACAATGGCAGCGGTCTCTTGAAAGCCACTCTCGGCGGCGTAAAAATGCTTTCGACCGGATCGTTTTAGATCGGTCGATTTTGTCTCGGTAAGGGTCTTGAAATGATTAGAGATGTTCGGAGTCGCCACTAAGCATTTCTGGGATGCTTGGAACCCGTTCGAATCCACTTTATGCCTCGGTCAGCGAAGCACAAAGCAGTGTTTGACATAGGTACTAAAGATAAGGAATCGTCCCTCTTTAGCATCCTATCTCTAGAATGACTCTCGTATGCCCTGGATAAGGTCGTCCACTATCCAATGTTTCTGAATAAGAGGTGAAGGTACGTATTGGGAAGCCCTTTAATCAGACACCCAATCCCGCCCGCGGTAGCGGCCTCTACTGATCGATCTTGGTTGGTTGAATGCAAATGTTGATAAAACGGTTTAAATGCATGAATGCGCATCCAATAATTTAAAACTAACATGTGAGAGCTTTCTAAGTCGGTTCATTTAATCCAAGTATCAAGTATAAGATGTCAAGTTGGATTTACGGTTGATTTGCATGCAAGACGGAAATTAAACATCCATTTACCGTATTAGGTTTATGGTGCATAACGTGATCCATTTGTCTTAGTAAGGCGTGTTGCAAATATGATTTTTGAATGGGCAGATAAGTCATCTGATCCGTCCTATATCCGGGAATAGACCCTGCACCCGGCAGCCATATGAGGCGCGAGCCTGTTGGCTATGTAAGGGGGTCTCCCCTGGTTTGAAAATAGGAAAGAAATGGCCTGTTTAGGCGCGGATCATTCAACGGCTTAAGACGCATTCTGACCATTGAAAAGCGTTTATAAAACATATTGAAAATGGGTATTTGAACCCGTCTTTGTTTGAAAGGACCGTTTAGGTCGCATTTGTGTTGATTTGAGGAACGAGACTTGAATAATCGTCATTGTTTTGACGGTATTCGATGTCGGGTTCGACTTGGCAAGCTTGACATGAATAGTTTTGAAAATAATTATGAACTAATTGTTTTAATTTCATTTGAATATAATTAGTCGATACTCATCATCGTACTCGGGTTAAAATCCGACATGGTATGTAGAACCAAGGATGAGTTTGTGTTGGTGACTAATGCTTAATTTGAAAATGTAAAGAAATGATGAAACGTTTTAAAATACCTTCCAAAATGTAAAGAAATGAAATAAAAGGCTTTAAAATACCTTTTAAATGTAATTAACCAAATATTATCACAAAAACACGGATTAGACCGTCATGGTATTAAGAACCAAAGGTGAAAATATTTTATGGTTAAAAACTTGTAAAAATAAATAAAAGGGTTTGAAAGTATTTGAAATGGTAAAAACCGATTACAAATATGAAAATATATTAAAGAGGAAAGACGAGAACAAACACGGTTGAGTCTGACATGGACACCCCATTGAGGCGCGAGCCTCTATGCATAACAAGGGGCTTCTGTCTCAGGCCAAAACTCAGTTTTGGCTCGTCTAACCTATATTTGGATCGTGTTATGTATGATTTAGCATGTTATAGTCATGAAACAAATAAAGACATGATAAAAGAAGGATTTTGACACCCTCATACTTACATGCTTGGTTTATGGCGAGAAACCGACGTAAGTGTATCAACTCGTTTGGTCGGAAAAGACTCGGTTTAAAACCGTTTTAGTAAGTAAAAAGAGTGTTTTATTGAGTTTAGTGACGGTGTAAGGGTCGAAATGGTCGGTCAAGTGATTTAATGCACGATGACGGTACCAAACAATGTGTAAGGCTTGTATTTACAATCGGTAGGTCGTAAATACGCGTCGCATTGTGACTTAGGAAGTCGAGTCTAGAATTTTAAGGGAGAAATAGGGGGCGGACACTCGCGTAAGTTCTCAAATGGGGGCATTTGAGGGGTATTTATAGGAAAATGAGTGGTTGTGTGAGTTTTGAGCGATGTGGCCATCTGGGCTGCTCAAAGAGGCGCGAGCAATGTAGCACTTCTTCGAGGTGTCTTGTCGCTTTCACACAAATGCAATCATGATTTGTTCTATCCTAGGATTTGTATGCACATGTTTGGTACTTGACCATACATGAATCCGGGAAGTCTTAACATGGAACCATTTGAATGGTTTGTTTTTTGTGTTTGACCCGGTTGGACTCGTTGTTGGAGTCGGGATTTGAATTTTGAGTCGGTTTTTGGTCCGGTGTCGGTTTTGACTCTTTTTAGTGTCATTGAGACCCCGTCGTCATGCATTAAACACTCCAGGTACTTTTGAAAAGTTTTAAAATGTTTTATTTTAGAAATCATTTTAACTTTTTCCGACGTAAAGTTGTACACGAACTGTCGATCAAACGTCGCGATTCCAAAGCATGTTATAGTCCGATAATCATCGGGTTTTTATTGGAGTCTCAGCAGATACTGGGTATCTATAGAGCCCCCACTTTGACTGAAGCTTGGACAGGGCAAAAGTCAAAGTAGAGCCCCAGGTCAATCGAAGATTACAACCTGGAGACCCAAGCGACGTCAAGGCGGCTCGAAAGGATCCGGGCCAAGGAACGGCCGTCGGGAAGAGCGACGCCAAGGCGAATCGAGGGTACGAGCCAAGGACCTGTCGTCGGGAACAGTTTAGAGTCTGTCGACAGTCCGTGCTGGTTGTTTAAAGTCCGTTAGACTACGTACAAAGGCCCACCAGCCATAAAAAGGAGTCATACCTGAGGCATCTTCGGATATGTCCTTGCGTGTTTGCGGACAAAGAATCGCCAGCTGTGGTGTGTACATTAGGAGGTCTTGTCAGCCGCGGTGCGTTGTAAGGCTCGCCAACCATGGTGCGTATATGAGGAGGGCTCGCCAGCCGCGAAGCGTAGTAAGACTCGCCAGCCATGGGGCGTATATGAGGAGGGCTCGCCAGTCGCGATGCGTAGTAAGGCTCGCCAGCCATGGGGCGTATATGAGGAGGGCTCGCAAGCCGCGATGCATAGTAAGGCTCGCCAGCCATGGGGCGTATATGAGGAGGGATCGCCAACCGCGATGCGTAGTAAGGCTCGCCAGCCATGTTACGTATATGAGGAGGGCTCACCAGCCGCGATGCGTACTAAGGCTCGCCAGCCATGGCGCATATATGAGGAGGGCTCGCCAGCCATGGTGCGTATATGAGGAGGGCTCGCCAGCCGCGATGCATAGTAAGGCTCGCCAGCTATAGTGCGTATATGGGGAGGGCTCGCCAGCCGCGATGCGTAGTAAGGCTCGCCAGCCATGCTGGGTATATGAGGAGGCTCGCCAGCTGCGATGCGTAGTAAGGCTCGCCAGCCATGGTACGTATATGAGGAGGGCTCGCCAGCCGCGATGCGTAGTAAGGCTCGCCAGCCATGGGGGGGCCGATTGATCGACCGTGAGAGTAGCCGCTTTAGATGGGCTTGTTTTGGAAATAGCGAACTCTTGATGCCGCCGTGGAAATAGTGAATTTTGTATTTCACTATTATTGTTTTTGAAATAAGCGGGTTCCGCGAGGAAGCCCCCTGTTGACATTTGAAGGAATAGTTAATTTTCGCTACTCGTTTTTGAATTTGAAGTGGCGGTTTTAATCTCCGTTTGTTTGAATTTTGAAGGAAATAGCGAATTTTGAATTTTCGCTATTACGTTTGGAGTGACGGTTTATGTTGCCGCCGTTGACATGTGAAGGAAATAGTGAATTTTGAATCTTCACTATTACTTATGAAGTGACGGTTTATGTTGCCCTCGCTGACATGTTTGGTGAAAATAGTGAAATTTGAATTTCCACTATTATTTTTGAAAATGACGGTTTTAATTGCCGTCGTTGAAAATTTGCAAAAATAGTGAATTTTGAATTTTCACTATTATTTTGTATTTGAAAATGGCGGTTTTGATCGCCGTTTGTTTGAAATTTGTGAAAATAGCGAATTTGAATTTTCACTATTTGCTTTTGTAAATCACGGTTTTAATTGCCGGCGTTTGAAATTTGGAGGAATAGTGAATTTGAATTTTCACTATTATTTTTGAATTTGATAAATGGCGGTTTTAATCGCCGTTTGTTTGGAAATTTGAGGGAAAATAGTGAATTTTGATTTCACTATTTGTTTTTGTATTTGAAAAATGACGGTCCTTAATGTCGTCATTGAAAATTTGATGTTTGTTATGGGAAATTAGGACAAAACCCAAAATTTCGCTGAAAAAAAGGCAGGGAACCCCATTGAGGCGCGAGCAACCTGGCGAGATAAGGGTGCTTCCCTATTTTCCTGTAAAAGACGCGAGAATGGTTTTAGTGCAAATGGATGTTGCCTTTGACAGATCAAAGGACATTCGAAACGGGCAAGGTGACGCAACTTTGACACGATAAAACATGCAATTTCAAATTAGAACGCGTTGAGGAACTTGACTTGAAAAGGGTTGAGGTGGTTGCTAGTTGTAAAACTAGGGTTAGGTCGTTGGTTGCTATGGTTCAAGGGTAGTATTTCTTGAGTTGGTCTAGGTTGGTCGGGTTTGTAAAATCCTCCCCGTCTAGGTCACTCAGTCTCACTGCGCCCCCCGAAAGTATTTTCTAGACCAGGTATGGCCCGGCCCAGTTGAATTTGAATTTCCCACTCGGATCGACGGGTAGTGGTGCTCGAACCGACTTGAGAACCAAGTCGCCTTCCTGTATGTTCCTGAGTTTGACCTTCTTGTTGAATGCCCGTTGTATATGTCGTTGGTATAGCTGGACATTGTGCAAGGCGTTGAGCCGCCGTTCGTCTAAAAGAGCGAGTTGTTCGTACCTTCGACGGGTCCATTCCGCCTCAGGGACCTGACTCTCCAGTAGGATGCGTAGAGGAGGGACCTCTAAATCTACCGGTTGAACCGCCTCCATGCCATATGCGAGGTAGAAGGGTGTGGCGCCTGTCGGTGTTCGAATTGAGGTTCGGTATTCCCAGAGTGCGAATGGGAGTTTGCTCGGCCAATCGCGATAGTTGTCTTGCATTTTCTTGATAATGGTGACAAGAGTTTTGTTAGCTGCCTCCAACGCTCCGTTGGTTTGGGGACGGTACAGGGATGATCGATGTCGTTTGATATTGTATTTGTCGAGCAAGGCCCGAGTTTCCGCCCGAAAGTGAGAGCCTAAACTAAACTAAACTAAACTAAACTACTAATATTTAGAGAGAATTTTGTAATATAAATATGTGTAAGAATGTGTAAGAGGTGTTGGAGTCTACACCCTTTATATAGGAAATAAGGGGTGAAACGTAGAGTAAATACAAGGAGTCAAGCCAAATATTTTCTCTTAATTGTTTGATTAATTACCAAAGGAATCCTAAGTGAGCCATTAATCCCATCTTTAAGCCTATGGTTAATCACACAAGTTAGCATCCAAAGTTGGGCATTCAAAGTTGAGCATCCCATGTTGAGTTTGTGTGGACTTATTAATTGGGCTTGACATTTCTTGACTTGTGTTGTGCATTTCTCAAATTAATCCACCACATTTGTTCATGCAAGTCCATGCTTTAGTTCATTGTTGGTCCATTCTTCTCTTCAACTTAGCTTTGTTTCTAGTGTTAGCACGTTTTATAGTACTTTAGCTCATTTAGCTCATTTTCCTACAAAACACACTTGAACACACAATTGCACTAGAAACACAATATTAGATTAAAAACACTTTGATAAGTGCTAAATGATATGTAAAATCAAACTAATATAAGGGGTTAAAATGTATAGAAAATGCACTTATCAAACTCCCCCAAGCTAAGTCCTTGCTTGTCCTCAAGCAAGATCATCCCGACATTGCAAATCCCAAGTAGCTAACAAGCAATTGATTCAAATCCCGAAACAACATGGGCATAAGGATAAGCAAAATCATGGATGAGATTTACATGGCAACGTAGCATGGATGACTTCAAGTAAACTTTTCGGCTCTTGCACGATCTTTTGACTTTCGGACTCTCACGATCCACTCATAACTCAATTTTGTGTAAATGACATTTTTGTGAATAATCACTCAAGCTATCCTCGACTCATGAGAATATGCCCGCAATCTAATATGGTAAACATTCAAATCATAAGCCAAAACAATCAAATGCAAGCAAATAATGAAGCCAAAGGGTTAGAAGAAGGCTTTATTTTGATGTAGGACATAAAGGGGACAAATGATTATGGATATGTGGAGCTAATGTTAAGCTAGCAACAAAACCGTGTGACGATGCTCATTCCAACCAAAAATAGCCCAATTAGAAGACAAATGACTTCTTACATTACAAACCTTAAGAATATCTCCAAAATATATAATTAACCATATGAGAAATCTTATCTTCTTCTTCTTCTACCACTTATTATTAACATCAACTTCATCAAACAAATCTTTTCTTTTTTTTTTTCTTTTTTTTTCTCATCCCCTTTTTTTCATTTTTTCTTTCTTTTTCTTTTTCTTCAACTCTAATTCTTTCTTTCATAGCACAACCGGAAACAATGACATCCGGCAAACAAATTCACAATGACATAAATTTTAAAGAACATCCCAATTTTGAGTATCCCACCACCAAAAGACATAGCTACTAGCTTTAACAAGGGTAGGCTATTTTTAATGTAGCTAGGGAATAATAACAGGTGAAGGGGGCTAGAAAATGGGCGAATTTATCAATGTGAATTTGGCTTCAAAAATGCATGGCAAAATGAAAGTAATGCTTAAAAGAGATGAAAAGAAGAGCATACTTGTGCGTTTTGATGTAACACATACCATAAGGAGACCTACCACTCACCTAAGTGAGACCAAATAAAGATGAAAAGGCCTTTAAGGAGGTTCTACCTTACCAATTTTGTAGTTTGCCAAAAGTCAAGATCAAGCCTACTTGGTTTAATTTCCATCTTCCACCTACTATGTCAAGACATCCCCATGCATGCTATATCCCGTCAAAAGTAGCGAATCAAGAGCTATCAAGCCAAAAATGGGACAAACAAGAGGGCATAAGTAGGACAAGCAAAGAATTAGAAGCAAAAATTCACACAAATTTTTCAAAAATTCTCACTAAATCTATACTAACTAAATGGAAACTAACTAATATGCGAATGTAATCTCCCCCCAAGCTAAACATAACTTGTCCTCAATGTGCCAACAATCAAATTACCCAACTAAACCAAAAAAATTGTGCAAAGCACATAAACAAGAAGGACAAGAGGTCATATTTAATGGGTTGCGAGAAATAAAGTAAAGTGCAAAACAAAGAAATCTTATTAGACTAACGAGCCTCCCCCCAAGCTAGCATAAACATTGGGGGATTCCTCCATTTAGCATCTCATCAAAAAAATGGGTCAAAATTCCGGTGGGTACTTGTCCTTGATGCTAATAGAGGTTTTCGGAGGTGATTTGATTTAAAAATGAAGAAAAATAGAGATAAGAAGTATCGTCCCTTGCTTTTGAAGCATATGGAAAAGATTAGCATATCCCGTCTTTTTATTAAAACACGTAATAAGGAAGAAAGTCACGACTCCGATCGGGGTAGTCAACCCTGATCGGGGTTGTCCGTTGACCGTTTTTTTTTTTAATTTTTTTTGTAAATAACGGAAATGTTACGACACCCGAACGGGGTTACAACATGGAGTAGTATGCTATCCTTCAAAACGCCTTTTCTCCTCTTCAAACACCTACAAGTCACAACACAAAATAGCTAATTAGTCTAAAATTTATTCCTAATTCTAATAAAACATGAAATTGCGTAAAAATTAAAACAAAACAAACTAGTTATTTTCTAATGAATCCTCCATCATCCTCTAAAAAGCATGTCAATGCCCTAAAAAGTCTATCGTATATCTGCGCATGAGCAACATGAAAACATATGTACGCAATTGATAAGATTAAAACATGAAAGAGCAAGGGTAAAAATTTATAAATTTTATCGATGGGCGCAAGAGAGACTTCAAATATTACAACCGTATCACCCCACTCGTCAGCAAGAGATGGAGCATCATGCTTAAGACCATAAAATAAATCGTTAGAGCACAAATTATAATCATATATGGTCTCAAGTGGGTGGCATAAAGAATGAAAAAGGAGAGGGTCATAAAAAATAGGGGGTTCATCCCACTTAATTTTCATATCAAAATCGCATAGCCCTCTATCTTTCTCGAATGGATCAACAACATCCTCTACAAATGGATTGCCAAGTGGGTCAAAAGACTCGAGAGAAACCGCATTAGAATCACAAGGAATCTCGACAAATTCATTTGTAGAAGGTGACTTATCTACTATGGGGTTAATGTCATTGTTAGGCCCAGATTAGCCTGGCCTGACCATAACCTGGCCTGACCTTACAAGGCTGACTGAAGAAGACGAAGACCGGACAATTCTAGCTGTTATTGCAATCAGGTTGCCTTATACTGGAAGAGAAGCCTGATGGTAAGCACAGAATAGCCTGGCAGAATATTAAAGCAGGCTAAATTAAGCTGAAGAAGAAGCAAAACAGTTATATAAAGATATATATTCGTGTCCTATCTTCAAGGAAGACTAAGTCTAATTATAAAACCATATTGCCCATGAACCTGGACGTGCAAAGGAAAAGGAAGTTAAGGATCAATCAAATAGGAACGAGTCAACCGGATTAATAGGGAATATGCCCTATTAATCCGGTAACAGCTCCGACAAAAGGGAAGGACGTTGAAGACCAGTACAACGTTCGTTTTTATGACTATAAATACTGTAATTCTAGCATTGGCAAAGTGATTGAATATTCATTAGTGTGAAATTAGTCTATTACTTATCTTCTCGACATTTTATTAGCATTCACTTACTTAAACAAAATCTGTATTCAGCTTATCAAAATAATATAAACACTATTCTTTTCTCCTAGTCCTTCCTCATTATTCTTTTGCAACATACCAAACTTATAGAACTAGATACCCTGACTACTCTATATTTAAGCCGGATCCTTTCAGGAAAATCCTGCTAAAACAATTGGCGCCCACCGTGGGGCATCTAGTTCTTCAACCAATAAAATTCCCCTTATCACTTTTCATTTAATATTCACACACAAAAATGGTGGAACTCACCGCAGAACAACAATTAGCGGCTGCCCTGGCCAAGATCAAAGAATTGGAAACAATCCAAGAGAAGGCGACCCAATGAAGGCGAGTAAATCAATAGGTGAAAGAATCGAGTCTAGCCTGAAGAAAAAATTGGAAAATCAAGCTTCGGGCTCCAAGACCAGATTCGAACCAGGAACCCCATTTTCATCCATTATTAAAAACATAGACTTCTCCAATTTTGGAACCCCGGAGAAGGATACATTATCCGGTACCCCAACCATTCCCAATGATGAGACAAACAAAACTGAAGCAGCAATAATGATGGCCATGCTTCAGGAAATTCAAAAACTCCACAACAAAATAGAAAACATACCGGAGTGCCGGACCTGTGGTGAAGTAGAAGTTGACCTTCGCAGATTCACCCTTTGCGAGATGAAATTGCAAAAATTGATCTCCCAAGAAATTTTTGTTAAAAGTCAATGAGAACTTATGATGGAACCTCTGATTCACAAAATCACGTTGCCATATTCAAACAGAAAATGTTGGCTGCCTCAATACCCAGTGAACTCAGGCAAGTCTGCATGTGTAAGGGCTTTGGTACAACCCTGACTGGAGCAGCATTACAATGGTTCATCAATCTCCCAAATGGAGGTATCAAGAATTTTGCAAATTGATTAATGCCTTCAATCAACAATTCGCGAGCAAAGCAGAGATATGGCCAAGAGACCCGAACTGTTCAGGGTAAAGCAACTTCTGAAGAATCTCTCAAAGAATTTCGGCCGATTTGTCAAAGAAAAGGTGGCCATTCCGGTGTGATGAAGAAACAGCGGTGGAAGCCTTGAGGCAAGGAGTCCCGCTGTGATGACATCTATGCGGACGACTAAGAAAGCTTGCCCGACCTTTGCCCTTTGTTCAATCCATCGCTTTAGAGCATGTCGATTGGAAGAAGACCTCAACTTCAGGACGAACTCATCCGGAGGAAAGCAAGGCTATGGACACACTAACGGGAAAAGCTCCTACCAGAAAGGAGGCAATCCCAGATCAAAGACCCTATTCTAGGCTTGAACGATCCAAGTCAATATGGCACAAGAACATAAAGGTAACCTTTCTAGCCTTCCAACTATTCTTGAATATAACTTCTCTATTAATACCGCAGATTAATCAAACGCCTGGAAAACCTGGGAGATACGGTCAGATGGCCAAAGAAATCCGACAACCCCAGGAAAGATCCAACAAGATGGTGTGACTTCCATCGGGACATCGAACACACCACGAGAAGAATGCATCCAACTCAGGAAACGGTGGCATATCTTTAAAGAAAGGCTACTTGAAAGACTTAATCCCAGCCAAAGAATAAAGATGAAGGACAAAACAAGAGAGATCCGGGAAGCGGCAGAGACCCTCCTCCTCCTCCCCCCATCTATGAAGTCAAATTCATAAATGGAGGATCGAAATCGTGGTCCGACCAGCTCACCGCCAAAAGAATATCCAGGGAATCCGGACTTCAACCTCCTTCCAGGCCCAAGTCATTGCCTGCTATTACCTTTGATGACTCGGACTGCAAGGAATATCGGATCTACACCATGACAAACTGGTAATCACCATGCAAATCGGCACAAAGCAAAAGTATCAAGAATCACGATGAGAGCGGAGGCGATTCAATCAACCTGGTGATGCTTGACGTCCTTAAAGCTATGAAGATAGACGAAGGGAAGATCATCAAAAAATCCAGCGTCTGGTTGGATTCGGTGGAGAAACAAAGAACACCTTGGGGAAATCACCGCCTACCTATGTGGAAGGCGTGGCTTCATATGAAAGATTTGGAGTAATGGACTGCCTATCCTCGTATAATGTAATCCTGGGCAGACCATGGATCCACAATGTCAAAGCAATCCCATCAACGTACCATCAATGCGTGAAAATTCCAACAGAATGGGCGATAACCACCATCAGAGGAGAACAAAGGACGGCTCAGGAATGTTACACTCAGGCTTTGAAACCCTCAAAGTCAGGTAAGTCCCTCGCATAGCAATTAAAGTCACCTGTCAGGGAAGAATATGTAGCACAATCACAGATGGAAACAGGAGAAGTCATATTAGATCCGGAATTCCACTGACAGGGAAAGTACTTGTAGGGTCGATACACCGACTCAATCGGACCAAATCGTCGACTTTCTCAAAACTAAGATGTCTTGTTTTGCTTGGTCACATTTTGATATGATGGTATAGATCTTTGATGTTATTACTCATAAGTTGAACATTGACAAATCCTTTAAGCCCTGTACAAAGAAAAGAGAAGAAAATTCGCAGAGAGAGGCATGAAATCATCAACCAAGAAGTTGACAAGCTCATCGGACATGGGAATGATCGTGGAAGTAATGTACCCGATCGGCTTGCAAACGTGGTAGTCGACCAAAAGAAAAATGGCAAATGGAGAGTCTGTGTAGACTACACCGACTTAAACAAAGCCTGCCCAAAAGTCCATTTCCCCTGCCACACATCGATGCAATGGTAGATGCCACGCTGCAGCCACGAAATGTTAACATTCATGGATGCCTCGGCCGGATTCAATCGAGATAAAAATGCACCAATGAGACCAGGAAAGCATGACTTTCATCACCGAAAGAGGTATATATTGTTATCTTGCTATGCCCTTTGGATTAAAAATGCAGGTGCAACCTACCAAAGGCTAGTCAACATGATGTTCAAAGACCAGATAGGAGACACCATGGAAGTCTATATAGATGACATGGTAGTCAAGTCAAAAAAGGCGGAAGACCACGTCAAAGACCTGGAAGTAGCCTTTCAAATACTGGAGAAATTCAATATGAAGCTCAACCCACGTAAATGCCACTTCGAGTCTCAGCAGGCAAATTCTGGGCTACATGGTGACAAAAGAGGAATAGAAGCCAGTACCGAACAGATCAAAGCTATTTTGGAGCTAGAACCACCAAAGACAGTCAAAGACATACAAAAGCGATTTGGAAGAATAACGGCCCTAAACAGTTCATTTCAAGATCATCGAGAGGTGCAAATCATTCTATAACCTGTTAAGGAAGAACAAGGACTTTCAATGGACCCCGATCATCGACCGCCTTTGAAGACCTAAAGATATATCTATCCTCTCCTCCCCTATTTGGCAAAACCAATCAAAGACGAGCCCCGACAAAGATAATTCGATCCACAGTAAACTTTGTCGGTGCGAGTCTTGGTCAAAGAAGCGGACGGACAACAAGACCCGTCTATTATGTAAGTAAAAGTCTACTGGACGCAGAGATCAGGTATGGCCCGCTTGAAAAGTATGTTTTAGCTTTAATTATGAGTTGCACAAAATTAAGACCATACTTTGAAAGCCACCCTATAATAGTCAGAACCAATCTTCCTATCAAATCTGTACTTAGAAAGCCAGAATTATCCAGGACGAATGTGTAAATGGTCGACTAAACTAAGCACATACAACATAACATTTGAACCAAGAACAACAATTAAGTCACAAGCACTAGCAGACTTTGTGGCTGATTTTAGTCCGACCCTAGAACCCGACCTAATAAAAGAAGTAAATAAACCGACCTAAATGCGACCAAACAGGACCTAGAATGGACCCTATTTGTCGACGGTGCAGCCAACATGAGGGGCACAGGCCTGGGAGTAGTACTAAAATCGCCACAGGGGGATAAGATAGTACAGGCTATAAGCTGTGCATTTGAAGCCACCAATAATGAAGCAGAATACGAAGCCCTAATAGCTGGGTTAAAGGTATGTATTGACCTTGGTGTACAAAACCTAAAGGTACGTACTGATTCCCTCCTTATCTCAAACCAAGTAAATGGGATATATACAGCTAAAGACTCAAAGATGATGTTTTATTTAGATGTTGTTCAAATCCTAAAATCAAAATTTCGCAATTTTAATATTGACCAAATTCCCAGGGACTTCAATACCCAGGCCGATGCTCTAGCCGACCTAGGATCCAACTTCAGTCCCCTAGACTTCGACAAAATACCCATCGTACATTTACTAGAACCTGCAATAAATAAACAAAATGAAAGCTTCCCAATTTATATTGCCAATTCTTGGACAAAACCCTACTATGACTGGCTACAACAGGGAATCCTTCCCCTAAATAAGCAAGATGCCAAAGCACTAAAAATAAAAGCTGCTTCATATACTATTATTGACAACATGCTTTTTAAGAAATCGCAGTCGGGCCGTACCTCGGATGCCTGGAACCACAAGAAGTCGAGCAGATATTATCGAGAAATCCATGAAGGATCTGTGGAAATCATAAAGGTGGAAGAAGCCTGGCAAGCAAAGTACTCAGAACAGGTTATTATTGGCCTACCTTGAGAGCCGATTGCCTGGATTTTAGCTCTAAATGCAAAGCTTGTCAGATTCACGGACCATATATCCATCAGCCATCTGAGGAACTACATTCCATATCCGCACCCTGTCCATTTATGAAGTGGGGCATGGATATAGTAGGAAAACTACCTCAAGCACCGGACAGAGAAAGTTTTCATGCTAGCAATGACCGATTACTTCTCCAAGTGGATAGAAGTTGAATCATACAGGCAAGTCAAGGAGAAGGATGTCATAGCATTCATCAAACACAACATCATATGTAGATATGGCATCCCCTCCGAAATAGTATGCGACAATGGCACACAATTTGTGGGAAAAAGAAATGCTGACCTTCGTGCTCAATGGAACATCAACGGTAACATCCACACCAGGATATCCAAAAGCCAACGGTCGGCGCGAATCCAGTAATAAGGTGGTAATTTGCATAAAGAAAAAGTGGAAAGAAGAAAAGGCGGATGGGTCAAGAACTCCCCCGGTCCTTTGGGTGACAGAACCACGCCTAAAACATCCACAGGCCAAACCCCTACTCCTTGGTCTATGGATGTGAAGCGATAATCCCCGGTGAGGTGGACATTCCATCAGCCAGATGCGGCCTGAACACAATAACAAGCAATATACCTCTAATGGAGGACAGCCTGGACTTAAAGGAAGAGCTAAGAGATGCGGCCAAAGATCGATTAGCAAAGATATCGCAAAGAGTTGCGAAAAGCTACAACAAGACTGTCAAAGCCAGGGTATTCAGGGTAGGAGACCTTGTCCTCGGGAAAGTCTTCCAAAACACAAAAGAAAAGAATCTTTGGCAAATTGGCCCCAACCGGGAAGGTCCCTATCGATTGATTCAATAGTCGCCAGGGAGCTTATAGATTACAAACCTGGACGGCGAAATGATCCCAAGAGCTTGGAATATTGCACATTTAAAACTATTTCACATATAAAATATATCTCTCAATCCAGGTATAACTTTTCACCTTGACATTTCTTGCCTGAAAACTACATGTATAATACTTGCAACTATATGAATAAATGCCGTATATGATTTCTTCAAATTATGTGCCCAAGTACTTATCTATGTTCTCATATTTACTTAGTGAAATCTTCAATACTTGTTTTACATATTGCATTTTTAAAACAAATCTTAAAGATTGGGGGCCACCCCCACCAAATATCCAACTGATATCCAAATTTCAGTTGCAAAACAGGCCTTTAAATATTGAACTCCACTTAAACATACAAAGCTGGAAAACTCCTTCCTGACTTGTATAACATAGATGGGTCATAAGCCCTCCAGACAGGCAGGGGACGTAAGCCCTCCAGACAGGCAACAACCCCACCCATAACATACAATAAAAATAAGGACTGGCCAGATCCAGCACAAAAACTGGCCCGGTCCAGTCAAAAAACTAGTCAGATCCAGTACACATCCAACATTTCAAAAGTACCTTATCAAAACACAAAAAGAAACAAACAAAGACCAAATATTTATTCACCCAAAATAATTGGCCTTACCACACACCTAATAACCATCCATTCCAGGGACATCCCCCCTGGATGGGCCAAAAAAAAAAAAAAAATTTCCAAAATATTCATTCCAGGGACATTCCCCCTGGATAGACCAAAACCTAAAAGAAAAACAAAACTAAGCTACCTTTGAGCCAGTGACCGACTCACAACTATCCGCCATTTCCTGATCATCAGACTTTGCCTTGGAAGGAGGAGAATCCACCTCTTCTTCTTGACCCATATTGGCCAAATCAGGATACTGAGCGTCCAAAGCTATCTCATCCCGGTCCGGATTCCATTAGCTTGGCGTCGATTCCCGGATCCCTCATAGCATCGACCCGGCCTTTCCCGAAGAAGTATTGAGCAAGATCACCAACCTCGCCTCCACCAATTCCTTTTCAAGAACAAGCTCCTCATTTTTCTCGGTGATCTCGCATTGCACGCTTCTCGGCCTCCAACTCTTGCCTCGACAGCCTTCTCAAGCATTTTTTGCGCCCACCTCACAAACTATAGCGGCCCTGGTTGATTCCCTAGCTGTCCCCAACTGAGATTGAAGCACTACTTCATTACCCCTGGATGTGTGCAGGTCACGGTTAAGTTTATCCAGTTTTTCCTCCAAACTAGAAACCCTGGCCTGGGCATCCCCGAGTGACAAGCGTAGCCAACCCGGCATCCAATCCCTACATATATATAAAATCAATCAACCAAATACAAGGCAAAACAAAAAGCACATGAACAATTAAAAATATCCCTTTACAACTAACCTCCCTAGCATGGGAAGCAAGTTCAGTGACCTTTGTCACAAGAGAAGTCGAATAGAAACCACTCGGTAGACGACTCAAGAGTACTAGCGACGAGTAGCCGGCCGCTCATTTTTGCGGAAAACTCATCTATCCGTGCCGGGCATCATCCATGTCATCAACCCTAGTAGGCACTTGCCTTATACTCCCGATTGGCGAGCCTGGATAGGCTCTTTCTCTCTCTCCTCCTCTTCCGGGATAACATCTTCCCTCTTCCTTTTTTGAGCACGGACGACCTCCGTGACGCTATCCTGGGTGGATCTTGAGAAGGTGGATATCGAAACCAGGATATCAAGCGTTTTGTCACTCCCACTAGCCTCCTGGCTCTTGGATACATTCAGCAATCCTAGCCACCCTTTGACCTTCAAATCCTTTGCGAAAAGTGGCCACCCTAGCAGAAGACCTAAATACCGAATATATAAAAAATATACGTAAGTATCAAACAAGAAATGACAAGAAGATAACAGCTAAACATAAAAACATACAGTAAGACGTACAGAAAGAGAAAGAGAACTAGGCTTGCCTTTGGGTACTCGACCCCGATCACTTGGTCTTCATATACTGGGGCAACAATTCCCCGCCCAAACTAGCGGCCAGGTTCTCTTCTCCTCGGGAATAGCAAGGAAAGCCTCTATCCGGAAATAACTTCCTCATCAAGAGGATCAAAACTCCAATCGGGAGCGCAAAAACCGTCAAAATTACACAGGTAAAAATCAAAATCCATTAATTTCATGTAATGTATATTGCAAAATAAAAGTACAGGGAACCTACCACTCTCCAAGGGAGGATATCTCAGATAATCAAAGCCTGATCCCAAAGTCTCAGTCCGGACAAACAGGAAAGTCTTTGCCCAATTTTTATCATCTCCAGAGTCCAGGTTAGTAATTAATGGAGACATTTTCGATTTAATTCTCAAATTAAAGCGACCATCAACAGGATTTTTCATATGATATACTGCCTTGATATCATTAATAGTAATTACAAGATTGTGTTTAGCACATAAATTTTCAATAGAATGGACAAGTTTCCAAACCATTGGCATAATCTGAAAAGGAGATACCTCCATAGCACGAATGGTGTCAATCATTAAGGGAGTAAAAGGTAACTTACAGCCTGCTTTGAACGCCCATTCAAAAATACAGAACCAGCCAGGTGACACCCAATTAGCCCTGACTGGACAAGACTCAGGAATCCATACCTCAGTTGACTCGGGAATTATTTTCTTCTCCCTTAGAATTTTGTCATAGTTTGTTTTTAGTAAGTTTTCCTCAGTGAAAGAAGAATCCAGAGATTGAAGGGCAGTGAAGACAGAATCCTGGTACTTAAAAGCCACAGCACGAGCAGGAGGATCAATTTCCCTCACCTCTTCCTCTTGAACGTCTGTGGGTTCAGGCTCAACAGCAGCAGCAGTTTTCTGGGATGAAGGACGTTTTTTGGCTCCCATGTCTTTTATTGTCAGATTTATTGTGATGAAGTTAAATTATTTAAAGAGTATAAACTAGCAGAACAAGATTGCTGAGAAGTAGGGAAGAATTTCAGAAGAAAATTTAGCAAAGAAAGTGGAGGAAAATTGGTGAAGAATAATCTCGTCTCAAATACCGTATTTATAGAAGATGTGTAACGGTATGAAAACCCTAGAAATTGCAAAACTCTCAAAGATGACATCACCTAGCCGATTTGAGTGTTCAACGGTAACTAGGAGTCTAAGAGTCATTGATTAAGTATAATTCTCTTTATTATTCAACCCGGTAAAATTGACATCTCACCCTGGCCCGATCCAAAGACGGGTAAAATGTCAAGGGGCAATTGTTAGGCCCAGATTAGCCTGGCCTGACCATAACCTGGCCTGACCTTACAAGGCTGACTGAAGAAGACGAAGACCGGACAATTCTAGCTGTTATTGCAATCAGGTTGCCTTATACTGGAAGAGAAGCCTGATGGTAAGCACAGAATAGCCTGGCAGAATATTAAAGCAGGCTAAATTAAGCTGAAGAAGAAGCAAAACAGTTATATAAAGATATATATTCGTGTCCTATCTTCAAGGAAGACTAAGTCTAATTATAAAACCATATTGCCCATGAACCTGGACGTGAAAAGGAAAAGGAAGTTAAGGATCAATCAAATAGGAACGAGTCAACCGGATTAATAGGGAATATGCCCTATTAATCCGAATAACTCCGACAAAAAGGGAAGGACGTTGAAGACCAGTACAACGTTCGTTTTTATGACTATAAATACTGTAATTCTAGCATTGGCAAAGTGATTGAATATTCATTAGTGTGAAATTAGTCTATTACTTATCTTCTCGACATTTTATTAGCATTCACTTACTTAAACAAAATCTGTATTCAGCTTATCAAAATAATATAAACACTATTCTTTTCTCCTAGTCCTTCCTCATTATTCTCTTGCAACATACCAAACTTATAGAACTAGATACCCTGACTACTCTATATTTAAGCCGGATCCTTTCAGGAAAATCCTGCTAAAACAGTCATCAACATGAGTCTCTACATTTTCTATTTGAATGACACTAAGGGAGATTTTAAAAGATAAAATAGGACCATCATCATCATCCAATAAATCAAAATCATTAGATTGAAAAGACTCACATTGGAGAGGTGAAAAAGCAAAATGAGAGAAGATAGGCTCACGTCGTCTCGGTTTCTCTTGAGAATTTTTTCCCAAACGAGCCTGTAAAACTTTAAGCTCCTCTTCGATGCACCAATAATGGAATTGGCGTGCTAATTCCCGACATTCGGAAGCCATGAAATTTAAGAAATTCCAAAGTTCCGGCCCAATCATGTTGTAGAGATTCCCATTACTCAATTTTAGAGCAAATTCACGGGTCTCGGAATCTATGCTGCGAAGAACGAAATGACCCTCCCCATCAAAGACATGTCCAAAGGAGATGAGACTATCGCAAAAGTAGTAGAATCGGTCAAGATAGTCAAGAAAAGGCTCATCTTGGAGTTGTGGGATGAATTCGTAACTCATTATGTAAGGCCAAGCTTTATTACCTACAAAATAGGCACTAAAACTGCAAGAAAATAGTGAGATGAATCTCAAGGAACAAGTGTTCCTCGAGACAAAATAAAAAGATAAAATTCAATAACTAATTAGCAAACAAAACCGTCTCCACGACAACGGCGCCAAAATTTGATAGGCGGTCGCACACCTATGCAAAGATAATATTTATACTCTAGGTAACAAATTAATGTAGTACTTAGAGGTCGAACCCAAAGGAGACGGGAGTTTATAATTTAGCTGTTATGGACAGAATTTTACCTTGGTAGATTAACGTTTGCTTATGGTTGATTGGTTTGATGTAAAGTAAGAACAACAATAAAAAGAAGATGTCTAGGGAGGTCGGGTCACACATGCTAATTATGTAAATGCTCATGTCAAGTTAGGAAGTTGATTTCATGATAAATGTTTAGGCTTAAAGACATCCACCTTACGATATTAGTGTCAACCATAGACCGGGTCCGAGAGAAACTCTCGTCCATGACTAGGTCGTCCTACTACACATGTTTAGTCTAATTAAATTCCGTGTCTCTTGACTTTTAGAATTAATGAACAAACTTAATCAATGAATAAGGCCTTTAATTATAGATTAAACATTAAGGTGCAAACATGTGATAGAAACAATTATACAATATTAACTTATCCTTATTTTGACGTTTACATATTACTTAATCATGCAAGGCTTCCTTTATTCCCTAGACAAAGGTAAATTATTCTAAGATTGTGAAAATATAAACTAAACTAATGCTAAATGAAATGATAAATAACATAATTAAAATAAAGATAGAATTACCTTGAATAGAAATAGAAGAACAATTGCAAATAGAAATAACTTGGAAATAACTTGGAATAAATCTTGAACATGATAATAGAAATGTTGTAATAAACTAATATAAGCTAAACTAAACTAAACTAAACTACTAATATTTAGAGAGAATTTTGGAATAGAAATATGTGTAAGAATGTGTAAGAGGTGTTGGAGTCTACACCCTTTATATAGGAAATAAGAGGTGAAATTTAGAGTAAATACAAGGAGTTAACCCCAAATATTTTCTCTTAATTGCTTGATTAATTACCAAAGGAATCCTACGTAAGCCATTAATCCATCTTTAAGCCTTTGGTTAATCACACAAGTTAGCATCCAAAGTTGGGCATCCAAAGTTGAGCATTCCATGTTGAGTTTGTGTGGACTTATTAATTGGGCTTGACATTTCTTGACTTGTGTTGTGCATTTCTCAAATTAATCCACCACATTTGCTCATGCAAGTCCATGCTTTACTTCATTGTTGGTCCATTCTTCTCTTCAACTTAGCTTTGTTTCTAGTGTTAGCACATTTTATAGTACTTTAGCTCATTTAGCTCATTTTCCTACAAAACACACTTGAACACACAATTGTACTAGAAACACAATATTAGATTAAAAACACTTTGATAAGTGTTAAACGATATGTAAAATCAAACTAATATAAGGGGTTAAAATGTATAGAAAATGCACTTATCAGATTTTCTTTTGATATATACTTACATCTTATCAAAAAAAAAATAGTTCTTTCTATAAAAACCCCTTATGATAAAATTAGCATTTTAGAGTTTAAACTAGTAATAACGTAAGTAAAGTTGTACTGTGGCCTATTTTAAAATTTTCGCACAGGTCCTCCGAAATCTCGGACACAGCCCTGGTGATTGGCCATTAAAGAACTTATGAGTCTAGCCTACTATAATTAAAGAGCAGGGGACTGACAAAATAGACGGAGACACACGAACAAGAACGGACAAAAATAATACCACTACAAACATACGACGAAGCACAATAATATGGAGAGACACACAAATTTATCCAGACCAAAAATTATATACCTCTAAACACCATCTCAAATATTCTCTCACAATTTCAAACTCAAACCTCACATCAAATTGTCTCAGTTCCATAAAAGCAAATTAGAGACACTAATTTACGATAAAGTCGAAATTCATTCATAGTTAGCATCCAAATGGGCATCAGGGTACCGATATCCTATAGTTTTCTTTTACTCTTCCTTTTATTTACTTTATTTATTTTCTTTATCTATCGTATTATTTATGTAACTAGTTTAGATCCCGCGCATAAATGCGCGGTATTTATAAAGTTTTTACTTTTATATTACTTAATAATGCTAAATTAATACCTCACTAATTTTTCATATTTCATGTCATTATATTTTGATATGAGAAAAAAAATTGAACTGTAAAATTATTCAAGAAAACCGAGTAAAATTGAACTGCAAAATAATAATGGTATTTAATTAATTGTTCATTTTCTCGTTATTATATATTTTTTCGAGAAAAAAAATTAAAATCGAAAATTAGTCAAAGAGAATTGAGTAACGTGCTGAAATGTATTTTTTAAAAACTATTTTTTATATCACAAAGCTAATGATTCCAATTTATTAATTGTCTCATTTTTTTTTTGTCATGTAAGTAATCAAAAAGATTTATAGTTTTGTTTATACATAATATGAGTCAAGTCATTCTCAAATAATAGCATCAATAAAAGATTTAATAGTTTATAGCTTTATATTATTTATATTTTAATTAAAATATTATAGTTTAGTGTTTAGTAAAAATTATAAAATTTGATGAAAAAGTTATTATTTAACTAGTTGAGATCCCGTGCTAAAGCACGGCATTTGTGAGAGACATTAGAGAATTTAACAATTATTTAATTATATTTAACTTATTTTAACTCCATTTGAAATTTTAGTATAGAATAATGTTTTGTATTAAGAGATAGAAAAAAAAAGAAGGTTCAACACTGTTACTCTATATAAAATTGCTAAAACTATTTTGTGTGTATATGTGTTGTAATAAATATACTTATATATATATTAAATAAAAAAAATAAAAAATTAACCAAAATTTAAATGCTCGCGTTGTATAGAGTAGAAATAGATATTAAATTAAAGTGTGAGAAAAATATATATTATTGACAATTTTTTTCGTTTTAGAAGTAAAAGAATATATGAATACTCTTATATGTAATTAATCAGTATTGGCCCAGTTGTAGGTATATAAATGTGTAAATGAAATAGAATTATATGGAATTAAGCAGTTTGGCCCAATTGTAAATAGAATATAATGAAGCCCAAATATGGAATATTCATTTAGGCGGGAAAATATTAGAGCTTTCTTATTCTTTTAGTTTAGTGGGGATTATAAAATTTGATGAAAAAGTTATTATTAAATGAAAAAAATTATATAATGAAATACATTACAATTATTAATTACCTTATTTAGTGAATACAATTAAATTATCAATAGTTTCCTTATTTATAAAGATGCTTTTTGGAGGGAAAATTTTGGAGTTTAGCTATTCATTTAGTAAATAGGGGATTGTATATAAACTAACCTAGTTAACTTGTCTTTGTATATAATTTGTATTGTCTTCTAAGAATTATTTTATAATCTTTTATTTTCACCAAATATATAATATTACAATAGTAGAGGCCGTCAGTTTGATGGGTGGTTCAGGTACCTAACACCTTCGATGACCGAACCTTTACCTCCGAATCCGCAATCTTTGGTTTAGACCGGAGTAATGGATCAGTTCCCATTCCAGAGATCAAAAGGAGTCTTTTCTGTTAAAATTATTTTTGTATGTTTTTTTTATAAAAGCTACTAGCGACTCCTACCTATTATTAATTTGTATTTCAAAGAAAGGAGATTTTTTCAGAGATCTCACAGAGTATTACAGAGTTCTTTCCAAACTAACTCTAATCCCGGGTATGGTAACGTTACATGTTTATAATATATTTCTTACATTTTACCAAAAAAAATGCATCTTATTGTATGATAATTTTGGCAACAGATTTGTTGAAGAACAGTTCTAATACTGCTTGCTAGATTTATCTCATGAAGATTTGCGAAAAGTTAGGATTGCCTACTCCACTTGCGAAAAGGCTACGGTTACACTTAGTGTATAGAATCTTCTATATAGAATCTTCTATACACTACGAGTAACGTTACGACAAGTGGCAGTTGTGGGAATGAGATAGAATATTTTTTAAGTTTGATTTTGTTAAAAATTTGGGAGCCATAATTCAAAAAAACAATTTTTAAATTGAAACTTTTCCTAAATTATTATATACCATAATTATTAAGATTGCCTAAGATATTATTTTTTAAAATACTATTATTTTTTGAAATTTTTTCATATCTTACGTTTTATTCCCTAATAATAGCAAAGTTAGTCTCCTCCATATATAGTCATATAGTCATAGAGAATATGTCTGCTCCCGCCACCCACGCATCCGCACCGGTGATGATTCATGCCGGCGACCACCATCTCCAGCCGCCACACGTCCCATGTGCGACCACAACCACCAGAAGCCGTGGCCAAGGTTAATCTGAAAACCCTAGTACATTGGGCGCACATCGTACAAAATTTTTCAGCAATAAACTCGTGATGAACATTGCGGTACAAGAATTTGATTAGAATTTGATCACTGTGTTAGAAACCAATTTTTATTATAAAAAAACAATACCCTAATTGAAGACTATAAGTATCAAACCAAGTTAAATGAAAATAAATTTTTGTAGTTTATTAATGAAACGGAAGAAATTCTTGTTTGATATGAAAATTGTGATTCATAATTGAAAAGTTTGTAAGAAATGTGATTATGTTTTGATGAAGGAGAATAGATAATTGTTTTTTTCCTTGATACGATAGTTTGATTTCTCATGAAGTCATTAACCATAATTTTTTTTTTTATGAAAAGCAACCTAATAATTGTTAGTTATTATAATAAATATAATTATTAATTATGATATCATAATTAATAAAGATCTTAATATTTTCCCACCCATATTTCCCTCCAAAGATGATTTTTTTTCCTTCCAAAGCTTTTCATAATTTCCACCATAAATAAAAATAGATTATTCTATACGTCAAATTTTAATCGGAATTACTTTTTCACATACGAATTTTACTCTTTCACATACACTCTTTCATTAATTTTCCATATCATACCCTTTTTCTAAACCTAATCAAATTAATTTTTCTATGTACCTTTTCTTCTAAAATCGTATTTAATTGATATAAAATCGATCATAATTCTCCAATTAATGAAGATGGGGAGTTAGACGGAGATGTGGCTCGCAGAATTAAAGCGGGATGGTTGAAATGGAAGAGTGTTTCAGGGTTTTTATGCGATAAAGATATGCCCCAAAGATTAAAGGGAAAATTTTATCGCATGGCGGCCTGCCTTACTTTACGGTTCCGAGTCTTGGGCCGTGAAACATTGTCACATTCAAAAGATGAGTGTGGCGGAGATGCGTATGCTGATGTGGATGTGCGGACATACAAGGAAAGATCGATTAAGGAATGAGGTGATTACGGAAACGGTAAAAGTGGCGCCATGTGAGAAGGAGACCTATGGACGCACCAGTAAGGAGGCTGGAGACTTGGAGAACATAAAAAGTCCCTAGAGGTTGGGAAGACCGAGACAGACATGGTTGAGAGCGATAGAGCACGATATGAGATTTATGGGGCTTGAGGAGAGTATGGTGACGAAGAGGGCACAATGGAGGTAAATGATACATGTGGATTTTTAGTATTTAATGTGTTTTTTTTTTACATATTTAGTGTTTTTTATTTAATTTATAAATTTAATTATTTTTTCTTCTCTCCTTTATTACACTTTTTTACCAACCACTTTCTTATATATTTTACTTTGTTTACTTTTAAGGCATTCCGGATCCTTAATTCTATTTCGGTTTTCAAAAGCGTTTTAATCTTTTCTCTCGATTTAAGTTTTAAGTTTTTATAAAAGAAATCCGAAATTCGATTTTAAAACCCGTAAGTTTACCTTTACTTTGCATTACATTTCCGCTCTTCCTTTTGTTTTTCATTTTCCCTTTTCTATTCGCATTTTGAGGTGTGCGTTCACCCACGGACAGTTCTAAAGGATGATTCATGTCAGCCAACCCCAAGTCATTTTGGGATTAAGGCTCTGATGTTGTTGTTGTATTTATCAATTAGGGTTAGTGATGGTGTGTTGGTGGAACGTTACTAATTATCAGTCCCTGTACAAATTAATCAATAATTGAGTACGATAATCTTACTCGTCAAATTTGTTGAAGGGGTGGTCTTGCTCCTAAAATTTTACCGCAACTGAACATAGATGCCAAAGCTAATTAATGCATTATTACGTGCAAATCTTTATCTTTGCCTCTTTCGAAGGCTTTCTTGAGCATTTTGGACAAGGGTGTCTTTGGGAATCGGGGAAGTGCTGATTGACCCCATAACTTTGTGCAATTGTGAAATTAACCACAACAACTTTTAATTGGAGTAATTTGGCCTCATAACTTACATAATAAGTGAAATTAAACCCATTTATCAAAATCTCACGAGAAATTCAATTTATCATATAAAAAAAAAGTAAAAATGGTTATGTTTTTATGAAAAATACAAAATAAAATTTTACAAAAATAAAAATAAAAAAGTAGCATATATTAGATAGAAAAAATTAAAACTAATTTACGAAAATCAAACAATTTATTATTTTTATATGAATTATATATTTTTCAACTAATTTTTACAATTTTTGTAAACAAATTTCAATTGCAAAATATTTTTTCAACTTTTTTTTACATACGTATGTAATTCGGTATGATTTTTGTTAAAAAAACAATTAACAATTTTATGTGAATTTTTTTGAAATGTTGAAAAATAGAAATATTTGAATATTTTTTTACCCTTTTATAATATTTTTTGTCATCAAAATATTTAATTTCGATTTCTGATTTTAACACAACTACCTAACAAAATATTTTGCAATTGAAATTCTTTTACAAAAATTGTAAAAAAAAGTTGAAAAATCTGCACCTTATATAAAAAAAAATTTGTTTGATTTTTGTAAAGTATTTTAAATTTTTTTTTATCTAATTATGCTTTTTTAATTTATTTTTTTAAACTTTTATTTTGTATTTTTCATAAAAACATTAACCATTTTCACTTTTTTTTGATATGATAAATTAAATATCTCGTGAGATTTTGATAAAGGGGTTTAATTTCACTTATTATGTAAGTTATGAGACAAAATCACTCTAATTAAAAGTTGTGGGGGTTGATTTCACAATTGTTCAAAGTTATGGGGATCAATCACCACTTCCCCGCTTTGGGAATTGGTATGAACTGTTGAAAGAAATAGAGGAAATAATTAGTACACAAATCCTTAGTTTTCAGAATTGTTGAAGGGGGTGGGTTGCGGGTGTTAGAAAAGGTGGAGCAATATTACCGTAAATAATATTACAACAATATACAATAATATAAATGACGTAAATAAAAGAATAATAATATAAAATAGAGTAGAGAAGAAAGATGTAGCCTGGGTCGAATCATGCTAGGCGCTTTCCTAAGAGAGATAGCGCCTCCACTGCACTGGTTACCAAATAGTGCGTTCCTCTCCCAAGATACGACAACCCGTTGGACTCCTTCGGTAGTAGCAAGAGGAGCCCCCGAACCGACGATCGCCCGATGCTCAATAATAATATTATATGATAATAATAACTTTTATGAATATTATAATAATGATAATAATAAGATGTGCTTAATCTTTGTATTCGTCGATTCGCATGATTGCATGTAGCTTCAAAAGCAATATACGCTGAAGAACAAAGATCCTCATATATATTCAATAATTGATAAGATGGTCAAAACTAATTAAGGTGAATAAAGACCAAGATCACACCATTTGTAAAGATAATTATAAACCCAACATAAATGCAATATCGAAAACGGACAAATGTAATAATAGTGATACTAATCACTCATTAGATCACCAACATAAATGTGATTGACCAACATCATATAAAAATCAATAACTACGGAAATAAATGGAGGATAAAAACTAATAAACTATATTTAATATAAGAGTTTTTCTAAAATGTGCCCAATAGGCACATGATAAGATGCTTAGAAAGGAAAGATTTACTTCAATTATTCTCTTAAGTATGGTAATAATGAGTTTGGAATCAATTTCTCATGATATATTGATATAAATTTTTCCTTTTTTAGCATCTTAACATGTGCATATTGGGCACATTTTAGAAAAACCCTTAATATAATTACTCAAATATTAAAACTTATTAAATAATTCTTAAATCAGAATATTTTCCAACAATCCCCCACATGATTTAAGAATCCAAAATATTTTAAAATAATAAATATATAAATAAGATTTAATAATCCAAAAATAAAATAAACTTTTAATATAAAAATAATAATAGTGAGCATGCAATACCGCGCAATAGGTGTAGGTACCTTTCGGGTTTGAACCAACACTTAGTGTACGTGAGCTTGCACTCGAAAGAACCATAGTAGTATAAATACTTTGAATTAGGTCCCTTAAATCGATCAGGTTCTATCAGTGGTGCGCGTTAATTGTCATGCGCAGGTATCTTGTATCATGAGTGTCTCTAGGGAGTTGCCCACGTCCCATAGTAGCGACCACACTACGAACACTCACTAGGTGAATCCTCCAAGAGTAGGTGTGACATCCACCTGGCAAAAATTATGCCTTCGGATTCATTAAGAGTCGATGCTCAACCTCAAACCGTCACAACCAAAATCAATGAGAGCACCTCATAAAACACAATATCACACTTCGCAATAGGAATGAGAAGCGGATCAAAATAAAATATCCGCCAAACAAATAAATGGTGCTCTCCTTAATTAGCCCCACCCACAGCTTCGTTATTACCCGTTGAACTTCTTTCATGTGATCTCCAATCTTTGAAGACGAGTTTCCACTGCGATGGCTATCATACGGGCAATAAGTCTCATTCCCCTCGACGATTAAATTCTCATAATTCAAGTACGTACTTGCTGGCCAGCTTTCTCATAAATGGATCGGTGATATCACTTCCTGAATATTCAAATAAGATCTCCATCATGATGGAAAAACACGTGTCTCAAAGACCACGTCTCAAATATCTCATTTTCTCACTTTTTCATCACGTGTTTTTAGCTTTTAGGTAAAACCCTTTGATCAAATAATAACGGAATATGAGGCATAGGCGGCTCGGACAATATAAATATATAAAATATATCTCAATAACTTTAAAATCATTTCGCTTCCATGCTTGTGGTATCCAATATAATATAATAATAATCATCCACAACGAAAATTTCCATGATACCGCATCTCCATAAAAATAAAAGCCATGATAAGAGTCCTCCGCCATATAAAGATAAATATAATATATAACCATGGTTGCCTTTGGTCTCAAAACTAAATAACCATCTCGCTTTAACATACCCTTCATGTAAAGAAGGAAAACACAATTAGTGAAATATATTATAAACATCCAATAAATAATATATGTCCCAAATTCTACACTTTCACCACATTAAAACTAGTACATGTGATATAATCTCATGAATATATGTCACCAATTTAATAGTGGTTAAAAAATCACACACCAAGCCAAAACTCTAAAATGTTCTCAATACATCACATATCAAAGCTAAATAAACATGGTGATAAGATTAATATTCAAACAAACATTACTCTTTTAGCATTTACAAAATATTCATTGATAATAGACAATGATAAAAGCATTAGTAAGTCACCCAAAGCATACATATGGTACATGTATAGTTTACTGTTGGAGCTTGTGTCCTCCACAAATTAGTGTGATAACATTTGTAAATCTCTTACAGGTTCACAAGGGTATACTTCGTATTTAATCAGTTGATTAACGATTACCTAATAACGGTTGGCTTGCTAGAAAGTTTATCGTTATTATCATACAGATGGCGGTGATCAACTGGTCCCTAAAGGTCACACATAAAGGATGTGTTTGAGAGATGTGGTTATGGAAATGTAATCACATTGATGCCTTATATGACTAAATAGTTAGTCAATGTGTTGATGAGACAATTATTTAATGCCGATTAAATAATATTAGTTGAGACGAATTAACTGTCAATTCGTAAATTGAATATAATAAGTTATATTTAATTAATGTATATAATTTTAGCTTGGACGAATTAATATGTTAATTCGTAATTAAATGTAATCGGTTATATTTAATCAGCAAATGATAATTATACGATATTGTCATAATAAATTGTTATTGACCCGTATTAATAAACCGCAAGCTATTGTGTGTAGACTTGTTAATGCGGAATAATATAAATGACAATTTATATTTAACACATTTTATACATTTTTGGAATAACCGAAAATAAGGATTTTTATCCTCATTTTCGGTAGTTGCCAAAACCGAAATTAAGGAAATAATACTCCTTATTATTTCGGCATTATGGGCCGAATTAGGGAAAAATAAGATCTCCATTTTTCCTTCTCTTTTTCGGTTTATTAAGAGAAAGGAGAGATCATTTTCTACCCTAATTCTGACCTAGCACACAATCATCAAAACACAAAAACAAAAACCCTAAATAATTTACAGAAATTGGGGATCGATTCTAGCAAGAACACAAAGGGCATATCTCATATCGTCTTGGGTGCAACTGATAGGTGAATATCATTGCGATATTGTTCTTAGGCCGATTTTGCTAGGACCGAAGGTTGTTTCTTCATTCTCTACTTTTGTTTATGCATTTTATTTTATGACTCGTAATCATCTCTATTATTCGTTATAATCCTTAATAATAACGGAAGTATACAGATTATTTCCTACAAGTGGTATCAGAGCCAAGGCCACGAATTTTATTTTGATGATTTTCATAAAATTGGATGCAAACAATTTTAGGGTTTCGAAAACAAAAAAAAAAAGGGGCGGCTGGAATTTTTCTTTTTGGCCGAGAAGTTTTTTTTAATCCGTTTTTTTTCTTTTGTTTGATGATTTATTTCCATTTTACTCCCTCCGATCCAGACAGATGGTAACACTTACCTAAAATGGATGAACCACACCAATGGTAACATACCATATTTGGCATGAAAAAGGACTAAATTACCCTTACATCCACTACCTATTTACAACTTTATCATCCACTCACCCACTCACCAACTACTTATTTAATCCACCTAAATTCATGTGGTCCCAATCAAACTTTCCTACTTTATCCCTCATTTTTCCACCTTTTCTTAAATAACCATTTTTTCCCTATGTTACCATTTGTCTGGATCGGAGGGAGTATTTTTCAAATTGTTGTTTTAATCAGTTAAAATAATCATATGATAAATTTGTAGATGTTAGGTATAATGAGGATTAAATCATAATGTAAATGGAAATCGTCTAGTTGTTGATGATAAATTATTTTTTGCTATATTATTTTTGGCATAGTTGTATATGCCAATCTTGTTAATAGCAACTTTCAAACAATTGTTCTTTTTCTTCAATGCTTGCGGCTGTTTTTTTCCAAATAGAAAAAAAAAATTTGTTTTAGGGTTTATTCAGCCGAGAAAAAAAAAAGAAAAAAAAAATTTTTGGTGTTTTTTTTTTGCTGAAAAACCGTGAGCCAAGAAAAAAAGGGGATTCTGTTTTTTTTCGGGCTAAAACCGTGAGCAACAAGAAAAAAAAACTGATTTTTATTTTTTTTGCTAATATGCCGAGACTATTATAAAAAAAAAAGTTTTTCTGTTTTTTTTATTCGGTTTTAGCTGTAAAACAGAGAAGAGTTTTTTTTATTGGGTTGTTTCGGTTTTTACCGAGATAAATTTAAAAAGGAAAATTTTTGTTTGTTTTGGCCAATATTAATTATACATTACATTTACAATGTATGATTAATTGTTGTGAAACGGTTCACAAATTTTAAGATACCTAATTATTTTAAAGCAGTTTAAAATATTGATGGATTAAATTCATATTACAAGTTTAATATGAATCTCCTATTTAGTAAATGAATAGGTGAACTCCAAAATTTTCCCTCCAAAAAGCATCTTTATAAATAAGGAAACTATTGACAATTTAATTGTATTCACTAAATAAGGTAATTAATAATTATAATGTATTTCATTATATAATTTTTTTCATTAAATATTAACTTTTTGATCAAATTTTATAATTTTTACTAAACACTAAAATATAGTATTTTAATTAAAATATAAATAATATAAAGCTATAAACTATTAAATCTTTTATTGATGCTATTATTTGAGAATGACTTGACTCATACTATGTATAAATAAAACTATAAATCGTTTTGATTACTTTCATGACAAAAACAAATGAGAGAATTAATAAATTGGAATCATTAGCTTTGTGGTATAAAAAATAGTTTTTAAAAAATACATTTCAGCACGTTACTCAATTCTCTTTGACTAATTTTCAGTTTAAATTTTTTTTTCTCGAAAAAAATATACAATAACGAGAAAATGAACAATTAATTAGATACCACTATTATTTTGCACTTCAATTTTACTCGGTTTTCTTGAATAATTTTACAGTTCAATTTTTTTTTCTCATATCAAAATATAATGACATGAAATATGAAAAATTAGTGAGGTATTAATTTAGCATTATTAAGTAATATAAAAGTAAAAATTCTATAAATACCGCGTATTCATTGCGCGGGATCTAAACTAGTTAAGATTAAATTAATAGTGAGTAATTGAGGAATTGCCACTTAATTTGATCAATTTAAATAGGTGGTTTGGAAAAAATTAATCTACATAATTAAAGAATTATGTCTTGTATGTTTAATTTTTTTAGTTGATGCATTTTATTTAGATGAATGAATCGTTGAATGGTTTTATTTACTTATTTTTGCAATCGGTTGTAATTTGTAATACCTAGTGTGGCCTTAGTCAAATTATGTTTTCTTAATGATGGGAACATAATTTTTAATGTAATTTGAGATCTCGTATCTCCGTTTTGGTTTTGGTTTTCTTTATTTATTACGGTTTTGAAATTAGAATGTAAATAGGTTTATTATGTAATTTTTAAATTGTAATTTTTGAGAAGACTAAAGATGGAGATTGGAGCTCACTACCGCTACATGGATCAAGATGGAACATCAAGACAAGCTTCTCGGGTCCATGGATGGATTCCAAAGTTGTATTTATGTTCATTTTGATAGGATAGGCCACACTAGGACTTTATTTTTGTTTTACGTTTTACCGTTCTTATTGCTTTTCATTCACATGCTAGTTAATGCATCATATTCCGCCTAAAACCAAACCACCTACTAAAATGCATGAAAATTGACACATATAGGTTGTATGTTAGTTTTCATAGACATACAGATGTCACATGTTTTTTAAGCCATCACCTTAGTTTATTCATTCACGCATGCTAGATATTAGTTCACTTAAAATGAATTAAAACAAAGTTGATGGGATCTTCCTCTAAAACGGAAATTGAGACTAGTCTTTATAAGGGCAAACAACTATGAATCCCTTCTTCGTCGGTAGGCATAATATGACCCCTTCTTCATTGGGTAAGTAGTTTGTGTTGACTTAGTTTATCTCAACAATATAGTCCGAAGAGTTTCTCGTGATTATGATGGAGTAAAGATAGAATTTACAGAAATTTATCGACCAAGAATTCTAACAGTAGAATTAGCCAAAAGGTTGGCTTATCAATTTACAGATAATTGAGTCTTAGGATCATTTATATAATTCTTGAGGAAGGTCAATTGTATAAATGCACGAGTCTTCTCGTTATAACAGTATTGCATTAGACTTAAATTAAAATCGATGCACATGCTTATTATTTATTCTTCTTTTCGCAGTGTAGAACACGTTTATTTTACTGTTACAACAAATGGCTGGAAATAACGAAATCCCAATGCCAAGTGCCACACTTGGACGCGAGTCCTGGCTGAAAGTTTTTATGGACAACATGAATCAGTACACGCGACTGAAGAATGATGGGTCCAACTTTGCGGACTTGGAGGCAGCACTAGGGAATACTGCCATTGCTGACGGTAAGCTCAAGTACTTAACTGAGCCAATTCCGGTCAAACCAGCCCCTAATGCAGGAGTTAACAAGTCACTTGCTTATAGTGATTTCGTTATGGAAGCGGGTGCGATAAAGAACGTACTCATCTTTGGAATGGAAACCAAGGATCGTTACTTATGAGCATACCTGTCGCTTCTTTGATGCGAAACTCCAAAAGGGTCAACCAGTTAGCCCACACATTCTTAACATGATTGAGAATGTCGAGAAATTAGAGGCACTTGATTGCAAAATCAGTGAAAGCATTGCAATTGACCGAATGCTTCATTCTCTTCACAATGGTTTTGCCCTTTTCAGGGCGAACTACTACAAGAATGACTTAAAGAAAAGTCCTCATGAGCTACACTCACTTCTCGTACAGACCGAGAAGGATATGAAATTGAGTGGGAGCATGAAGCAGGATGTTCTCACGATTTCCAACAAGGGTAAATGTAAGGGCAAAGCTCCAGGTGACCTAACTGTAGGTAAGCCAAAATTCAAGAAGCCAGGAAACGGTAAGAGTTGGCCCGGTGAGACTAGTGGCTCACAGGGCAAGGCAAAGAGCAAGGGCGGTGACATTGAGTGCCACCATTGTCACAAGACTGGACATTGGAGGAGGAACTGTCCCATGTACCGTGAGGACATTAAAGCAGGCCGCGTCGTTCCTGTTGGTATGTCATCTTATATTCATATGATTGAGATTAACCATGGAAGTTTCGGAACTTGGGTACTTGATACTGGTTGTGGTTCTCATCTGTGTAATCATTGCAGGGCCTAAGAAACATCACACCTCTCGGAAAGGGTCATGTGGACCTGCGAGTCGGGAATGGAGCCAGAGTTGCTGATGTCTCGAAGGGAACATATGTGATCCAACTCCCTAGTGGTTTTGAGTTATTTTTAAATAACTGTTACTATGTACCCAGTTTGTCTAAGAACATTATTTCAGTTTCCGTACTTGATAAAGACGGATTTTCATTTTTAATAAAGGATATTAGTTGTATTTTCTCTTTCAATGAAATGATTTATGGCAAAGCGGTTTCCATGAATGGAATTTACATCTTAGATCAAACCACGGAAGTATTACACGTGAATAATAAGAAATTAAAGGTTGGTGACAAAGATCAAACCTATCTATGGCATTGTCGAATGGGACACATAAATGAGAAACGCGTAAAGAAACTTGTCGATAATGGGACTATTCCCGCATTCGAATTTTCTACATATGGCACGTGTGAATCATGTCTCATTAGCAAAATGACTCGAATTTCCTTCAAAGGTGTTAGAATGCGCGCTAGTGACCTATTAGGACTCATACATACTGATGTTTGTGGACCTATGTCAATTACCGCTAGAGATGGCTATAGATATTTTATCACTTTCACGAACGATTTAAGTAGATACGGATATGTCTACTTAATAAAGCATAAAAGTGAGTCCTTTGAGAAATTCAAGGAATACCAGAACAGGGTTGAAAACCAACTGGGTAGAAAGGTTAAAGCACTCCGTTCAGATCGGGGTGGCGAATATCTTTCAAATGAGTTTGATCAACACCTTAAAGACTGTGGAATCGTTTTGCAGTTAACTCCACCTGGAACACCTCAATTAAATGGTGTGTCCAAACGGAGAAATCAAACATTACTCAATATGGTTCGATCCATGATGAGTCACACGGTAGTGCCTGATTCATTATGGGGTTTTGCTCTTTTGTCAGCTGCTCTTATAGTTAACCGAAGTCCGACTAAAGCTGTCGACAAGACTCCATATGAAATGTGGAAGGGAATGGTCCCTAACTTGTCCTTTATTCGGGTTTGGGGTTGCGAGGCTTATGTCAAGTGGAGACACGAGGATAAGCTCGGCCCGCGATCGGTCAAGACATACTTTATAGGTTATCCAAAAGGAACATTTGGTCATTACTTCTATTCGCCTACCGAACATCGAGTTTTTGTTGCGGCTAGTGCGACGTTCTTAGAGAAAGAATTTCTCGAGAACAAGACAAGTAATAGAACCTTCGAGCTGTCGGAGATTCAGAACCAACAACGAGGAAAGAGATGGAGGAAGCGGTTCCTCCAACTGATGATACGGTTAATATTCCTGAGGAACCTAGGAGGTCGGGTAGAGTCTCTAATCCTCCGGACAGATACATTGGTATGGTCGAGGAGAATGACGTTTTACTCCTAGAGAGTAATGAACCCGCTACCTATAAAGGTGCTATGGCCTGTTCCGACTCAAAGCTATGGCTCGAAGCCATGCAATTCGAGATGGACTCTATGTATGAGAATGACATATGGGATCTTGTTGATTTACCTAATAAGGTAAAACCTCTACAGTGCAAATGGCTTTACAAAATAAAGCGTTTTGTAGACGCGCAACCAGATACCTATAAGGCACGACTAGTGGCAAAAGGTTTCACTCAAGTGCACGGATTGCATTATGATGAAATTTTTGCACCTGTAGTCATGCTACGTTCCATTCGGATAATCTTAGCGATTGCCGCATTTCATGACTATAAAATTTGGCAAATAGATGTGAAAACCACCTTCTTAAACGGTTATTTGGAGGAAGAGTTGTACATGGTGCAACCCGAAGGTGTCATAGATCCTGAACATCCTAAGAAAGTATGCAAGCTTAAGCGCTCCATTTATGGACTTAAGCAAGCTTCTCGGAGTTGGAATCATCGTTTCGACCAGGTGATAAATGAGTATGGTTTCACACGATCGGTCGAGGAACCATGCTTATATATCAAGTCGAGTGGGAGCAAGATTGTATTCTTGATATTATATGTCGATGACATACTCTTGATTGGGAATGACATTCCTCTCCTATCTTCGGTTAAAGAATGGTTGAAGAACAATTTCCAGATGAAAGATCTGGGTGAGGCACAACGCATTTTGGGAATCCGTATCTACCGAGATAGATCACGACGGACGTTATCACTTAGTCAGGAGTCTTATATGGATAAGATTCTTGAGAAGTTCAGCATGACCAACTCCAAGAAGGGCAACCTTCCAATGACGTCTGGGATGCAGTTGAGCAAGTCTCAATCACCCACGATGCCTGAAGGGATTGAGCGCATGAGTCGTGTTCCTTATGCATCTGCAATAGGATCAATCATGTATGCCATGATATGCACACTTCCAGACGTGGCATATGCATTGAGTATGACGAGTCGGTACCAAAAGAATCCAGGTGAAACACACTGGATAGCTGTTAAAAATATCCTCAAGTACCTACGGAGGACTAAGGATAGGGTATTGACTTATGGAGGCGATACTAAGCTATGCGCAATCGGTTACGCAGATGCTAGCTTCCAAACGGATCGAGATTGTGACACCCTAAAAATTAGCGATAAGTTAAGGCGTAAATTCTACGGAAAAACTGACAGGATATGTTTGTAATTGGTTCAACTAGACAAAACCTGTAATTTCAAAAACTTTCCTAAACCAACCACAAACATTTCCAACATTCCCAAGAGGAGGGTGCCAAAACCTGCAATGCTAATGAACTAATTTACATGCCATAGCTAACGATAAGAAAATATAATAATACAACCCAAAGAAAAAGAGGGAGACATATGTCCCTTCAAAATATATACAAAACCAAAAGTCTAAAGGTTTACTATAAAAATAGCCAAAACTAGGTCCAAGGTTCTCTTGCTCACTAGCTCGTCCGTGAACCCCAACTAAGCATCAAGTACCTGTCAATCGCATTTTATACAAACACGAAAGCCACAATTCAGTGGGGAGTAACTTCGAGTCCTCCCAGCCACGAATCGTCATATTTAATGTAACATGTAATGAAACATGTAAACAACATGATAAATAATTCAATTATCAATTATTCTAACATATGAGTCCTAATCGACCAAACTAAACTATCATGTGAAACATATAACAAGCAAGATAATCCAAAATTTATCAATTGTAACCTAGCTTACATCTCACCTATTACAATTCATAAAATTACCTTACAAGAAAGGGCAATATATCAAAGACAGGCATAAGTTCTTAGCACCGTCAATAGTCACTCTGTAACTCGAGTCTATACCACGAGATAGGGAAGGTAATCGAACCGGTATCTTGGCTCAGCGGTTAATATTAATAAAACATGGCCAAGACACAACACAACCCTAGCCTAAAATCTGCGCAGACCTAGACATGCGGATACACACCACCGCACCCAAGACCCACAATTTTTCTAAAACAAAGTGAGTACCCTAAGGAGTCCACCAAAGGGTTGGCTAGTACTTAAGCTGACCACTTACTATCAAAATAAGTAACGAGGTCATGCCCCAACTTGGATATAAATCCACTAGTCAGGAACACAAAGGCTATTAAGCAGTGAACATATACTCGTCAGAGACTATAAAGACCTATCTATGACAAACACAACAACAACCTGCAAGAGATATTCACTACCCATTCCAATTCTAGCAATTTTAACAATATTAAAGGCTTTAGGGGAATCTAGGGCCATTTTTACAATATAAGAAGCTACTCAAATCAACTAACTACACATGTGAAACATAAATATAATAAATGGCCTAAAACAAGAAAAAGGCCGATTATCCAATTCATATAAAACTTCATCCAACCGAATTTTTACATGCAACCTGACCTGCGACAGTGCGGGTTAAATTGCGGTGACCAATCACTCAATTAACTGACATCGAATCAGTCAAAGGGACTAAGGCTCAGTTTTCGGCACAATCATCAAAACATTACAATTATAGTTATATAATTCATTTTGAGCCTAATCGTTATAATTTCATTTTATAATTTACCCTAACATGTACAACTACCAATATAAACCTAATTTTTACCATTAACATAATTTTTACTACTAATACGATTTAATTTAAAAGTGTACTCATATGTAATTTATACTAACTATAACAATAATGATCCCGAAATGACAAATATTGCATGAAAAACCGCGACACAAGCAACGGGCTGACCCGGGCCAGCCGTGGGCCTGCCGGGCTGCTGCCGGGCCTGCTGCCGCCACCCCCACATCTCCATTTCTCCATTTTTGTTCAGTATAAGACCGTCTGAACCATAATTAATCGTTCCCAATACTAACATGTTAACTAAAACTAACAAAAATACATGGATTAAACATGCATGCAATCATTTTAACATGTGAAATTAACTACTTAATTAAAAATCACAAAAACATACAAAAATCAAAGCATGTGACGATTTTTCGTCGAGTAACTCGAAATATGTTACCTTAAGCTAGAAAATGAGCAATTAGCACCTTAAAACCCAAACCCTAACAAGCAACTATCCGCTATCTTCGACAATATACGAGTCCCCAAACTCGTCTTCCAATTCTTCACCTAAATAAACAATAAAAACACATTTATAAGTATAAATACCGAATTTGTGCCAAAATTCGTCTTAAAACAACTTCAAGAAAACTGAAATTAATTTATACCAGGTTGTAGATCTCGACGAGAGGATTCCGGAAATATAAATTATGCAAAAATCCGACAAGAAACGAGAAAGATGTGATGATTTTAGCTTGAAATTGTATAAAATCGTGTTTTGGAATAGTTTAGAAGGAAGAAGAAGAAGATGAACAAAAGAAAATCAGAAAAAGAAAAGGGAAGGGGGAGGGTGCCGCGGGTAGGGAGAAAGGAAAGGAGGGAGACGGGTTTAAGTCGGGATTTTACGAGTCGGTTTTGGCTCGTTTCGATAATAATTAGAACCGCTTGTCAAATGCAAATTCCGACAAGACCAAAGTTCTTAAACACGAGATTACAAGAAAATTGAATACTCATACGACCCATTTCCAAAATCGTTTACCCAATTTTCAAAAGAGTTGTAATTTCCCCCCCGATACACCCTTATTTCGAAATAAAAAGTTTTACACGGTTTAAACTATTTTTAAACATTTCGAAACTATCAAAATAAATACTTTACCTCAAAATATAATAAAATTATATTTCTTTGAATTATTTTTACTTTAAATACATTAATATCAAATTTTATTTGATTACTAAATTATTTTCGAAATATATTAACGGTCCGAAATTACGGGGCGTTACAGAGATGATTCAAAATCTCAGTCCGGGTTCGTCTTCACTCTTAATGGTGCTGCGGTCAGCTGGAAGAGTTCCAAACAGAGTGTTGTAGCAGATTCTACTACTGAATCTGAGTACTATGCCGCTTCGGAAGCAGCTAAGGAAGTGATATGGATGCGTCAATTCTTACAAGGACTTACGATAGTTCCTAGTTCGAATGACCCGATCACCATCTATTGTGAGAATAGAGGTGCCATCTTCCAGGCTAAGGAGCCAAAGTCTAGCAACAAATCTAGATATGTACATCGAAAAGCTCACCTGATCCGTGATTATGTGGAGCAAGAAGAGATAGTGATTGACAAGATAGATTCGGATGATAACATCGCGGACTCTCTCACTAAACCGTTGAATTTTGATAAGCATGAAGGGCACGTTATTTCCATGGGAATTAAACGTGTTCCTGAGTTGTAGTAGTTAATTATGGATTTGATACATTATCTTTTTTCATATACTATTTATAACTTCATCGTTTTAATATAATATTTTGTTTTCATGTGGATTGTACTGACAACATTGAACACCACAAAGTGAACTGAATTACATTTTATTTTATTTGGTCCGTAATCGCCCATATGAGCTGATAACTCTGGCTATTATATTGTGCAGTCGATTGATGGTGGGTTCAACGAGCCATAAGTCAAACGGTTGACTGATCGATCACAGATGCGAGATTATAACGATACCTCGTAGGACAAATTTTTGTGACAACGTAATGGAGTCCTAAATGTTTAATAACATTCGGTGCCAGGTCGTGGATAGGACATCCATTGTGTTCCTAGAGTGGATTCTTTTGACTATCGACTATCTCTTGAGATTAAGGCAGTTTTTGGGTGACTTTGGTTTCTTTCTCACGGTCTGCCGTAACTGGAGGCTAAGTAGATTTTTTCTGGGTCATTTCATACTGTGCTTATATCTGCAAGATTCGAGTTGAAGAAAATAAGCAACCATTATCAGGTATAGTTATTTCTCAGGGCCACTCGAGGAGTAGTAACTGAAATGCATGGTGTAGATACCCGGTATCTGCTGAGACTCTGACAAACACCCGATGATTATCGGACTACAACATGTTTTGGAATCGCGGCGTTTGATCGACAGTTTGTGTACAACTTTACGTCAGAAAACTTAAAACGATTTTGAAAATAAAACATCTCAAAACATTTCAAAAATACCTGGAGTGTTTAATGCACGACGACGGGGTCGCAATGACACTAACTAGAGTCAAAACCGACACCGGACCAAAAACCGACTCAAAAATTCAAATCCCGACTCCAACAACGAGTCAAAACGAGTCAAACCGAGTCAAACACAAAAACCAAAACATTTTAAACCTTCTATGATAAGATTTCCCGGATTTATGTTTGGTCAAGTACCAAACATATGACTACAAATCCTAGGATAGAACAAATCATGATTGCGTTTGTTGTGAAAGTGACAACACAGCTCGAAGACCCGCGACGTGGCTCGCGCCTCTTTGAGCAGCCCAGGTGGCCACGTCCCTCAAAACTCACACAACCACTCATTCTCCTATAAATACCCCTCAAATGCCACCCATTTGAGACTTACGCGAGTGTCCGCCCCCTCTTTTCTCCCTTAAAATTCTCGACTCGAGTTCTTAAGTCACAATCCGACGCGTATTTACGACCTACCGATCGTAAATACAAGCCTTACACATTTTTTGGTACCGTCATCGTGCATTAAATCACTTGTCCGACCACTTTGACCACTACACAATCACTAAACTTTTAAAACACTCTTTTACTTACCATAACGGTTTTAAACCGAGTTTTTTCCGATCAAACGAGTTGTTACACTTACGTCGGTCACTCGCCATAACCAAACATGTAAGTATGAGGATGTAAAAATCCTCTTTTATTATGTTTTCATTTGTTTCATGACTTTAACATGCTAAAACATGCATAACATGAACCAAAACATGGATTAAACGAGCCAAAACTGATTTTTGGTCTGAGGCAGAAGCCCCTTGGGTCGCGAACAGGCTCGCGCCTAAATGGGGTACTCAGACCAGAGATCAACCGTGTTTGTTCTCGTCATTTCCCTTAATCCATTTTTCATATTTGTAATCGGTTTTTACCATTTCAAGTATTTTCGAAACCTTTTTATTTCATTTCACATGTTTTAACCATAAAGCATTTTTCACCCTTGGTTCTTCATACCATGACGGTTAAATCCGTGTTTCGGTGATAATATTTGGTTAATGACATTTAAAAGGTATTTTAAAGCCTTTTATTTTATTTCTTCATATTTTCAAACAAACATATTAGTCACCAACACGAAATCATCCTTGGTTCTACATACCATGCCGGATTTTAACCCGGGTACGATGATGAGTATCAACTAATTACATTCAAAATGGACTTAAAAAATTTAGTCCATAATCATTTTCAAAACTATTCATGTCAAGTTTGTCAAATCGAACCCGACACCGAATATTATCAAATAATGATGATTATTCAAGTCTAGTTCTTCAAATCAACAAATGCGGTCTAAACGACCCTTTCAAATCAAACCGGGTTCAAATACCCATTTTCAACACGTTTTATAACGTTTTCTAAATAGTCAGAACACGGCATACAACCGTTGGCTAACCCGCGCCTCAAGCAGGCTCTCCATTTCTCATTTTCAAAACCAGAGGGAGGCCCCTTACACCGCCGGCTGGCTCGCGCCTCTTTAGCCGTCAGTACATGGGCTGTTCCTTCCAAAGATTAGTCTAGGACGATCCCGACTCCGGTTAACCCGGATATAGGACGGATCAGATGACTATTCGATTATTCAAAACCATATTTGCAAATGCCATACTAAGACAAATGGATCATGTTATGCACCCTAAACCTAATACGGTAAATGGATGTTTAATTTCCGTCTTGCATGCAAATCAATCATTAATCCAACTCGACATCTTATACTTGATACTTGGATTAAATCAACCGACTTAGAAAGCTCTCACATGTTAGGTTTAAATTATTGGATGCGCATTCATGCATTTAAACCGTTTTATCAACTTTTGCATTCAACCAACCAAGATCGATCAGTAGAGGCCGCTAAATGCGGGCGGGATTGGGTGTCTGATTAAAGGGCTTTCCAATACGTACCTTCACCTCTTACTCAGAAACTTTGGATAGTGGACGACCTTATCCAGGGCGTACGAGAGTCATTCTAGAGATAGGATGCTAAAGAGGGACGATTTCCTTATCTTTAGTACCTATGTCAAACACTGCTTTGTGCTTCAATTTGACTGAGGTATAAAGTGAAATTCGAACGGGTTCCAGGCATCCCACAAATGCTTGGTGGCGACTCCGAACATCTCTAATCGTTTCGAGACCCTTACCGAGACGAAACCGACCGATCTAAAACGATCCGGTTGAAAGCATTTTTACGCCGCCGAGCGTGGCTTTCAAAAGACCGCTGCATGTCCACAGATTGGCTTGGCGTGCAGGTGGCCCGTGACTACGGATTGGTAGGTGGCCCCAAATCCACAGACCGAGACGTGGCCCATGTCCACAGATTGGCGACTCCGCTGGGGAAAACTAGGACACTTACGTCTTTGTGATCCCTAGATGGTTAGACTCGAACGAGGTCTTGGTTGGGATGCATTAATTGATATTACGGTCACGGTCGGGTTCCTTGTCCGGGCCCTCAACCTAACCCTTTTTCGACCAATTGGCTCGTCTCGTCGGCGTGAGTTTTCTCTTCCCCGCGTTTCGAATCCCGATTGAGTCAAGCATACCGTTGACGTTACACATTTCTGTTTCGTCAAAGAGCTTTCATCACTTTCGAGCACGAGGCTAGGGCACCCTCCTTACACATTTTGTTTGGATTGGTATCCCTCTCGCAAATCGGGGTTTGATTGCTTGGTGTGTAACCCACCCTTCTAAGCCAAAACCCGTGTCAGCATGATGCATAATATAATGAACTGTGAGTGCTTATGTGCTATCTGATCATAAGTCCTTCCGTGTCATTTTCAAACTTTCAAAAACACATTTTGCACCGTTATAATGGCCATTTTAAACCTCGGTCTTTCGCCGACCGATGGACGCCTTTCTAGGCCGTCATAATGACGATTTTCAAACCCGTTTTGTATAACCATTTCAACACGCCTTTCTAGGTCGTCATAATGACGATTTTCAAAATCTGGTTTTTATAACCATTTCAACACGCCTTTCTAGGCCGTCATAATGACGATTTTCAAACCCGGTTTTTATAACCATTTCAACACGCCTTTCTAGGCCGTCGTAATGACGATTTTCAAACCCGGTTTTCTACAACCATTTCAAATCACCTTTTTACGCCGTTATAATCGCCGCGTCTAGACACGGATTTTAACCCGTTTCGCGCCGACAATGGCTTTCTTTCAAAATCCGAGAAAAGCACACACCCTTTTCTCGAGACACTTTCGGGATCCCGAGGACCATGCACCATCTCCGAGACCTTTTCAAATATTCAAACCCGATTTTCAAAACATACAATTTTGAATTTCAAAACCGTCTGGGGAAACGATGTACTGTTTTCCGAGCCGACTCAAACTCGAACCGTCTTTTGCAAATAAACTTAAGACAACCCTTTTCAACTGATCGGCTTGCGGAGATTTCTATCTTCGGAAGCCGCCCTTTAAAGCGACAAAGGAATCTTTTTAAAAATTCCTATTTTCGAGAACTTCAGTCCACCATTCCAATTCCGCCTCGTGTCTATCGAGTCAAAGCAAACGTACTTATGGGTCTTTACTTATGAGTAGTCTCACCACGAGACCCGTCCAGCGGCGTCACGCCGTCATGTTGGACTCATGTCAAAGGTTCGGTCAAACACCGTCACGTCATGAATCGAGTCAGCACCGAGGGACCACACACGGTCACCCCGTCTTGTTGAGTCGATCTTTGTCTCGTCCTTTGTGTTGTCTGCGTTCAGTCGTGGAACCGTGTCGGATTGAGTTATAATGTGAGCCGTTTTTCTGCCTCAGAGCCATGGCCCCGTCTTCAACTTCGTCTGTCAACCACAACAACAATGATAACAACAGAGATGTCACAACTGATCAGCTAGCCAGCCTACTTACCGCTCTTATGGTCACCCTGGATCGCGTCAAGACCCGTATTGACGCCCTGGAGAACAAGGAAATTGGGGAACATAATACCCCACCTCTGACTGAAACTGAGAAAAGGCTGAAACTCCTGGAGGAACAGCTCCTAGCCAGGGGTAACAATATCCACCTTGAGAATAACCGAAGGTTCGAACCTGTTGGGGACCAGTTATCTGACAACTTCACCCTGACTGATGTGCCTAAGTTCAAGGGAGTGGAGGACCCACTCAACCACATTCGTGCTTTCAAAGACTACATGGCCATTAAGGGGGTCAAACAGGAGCTCTTTACCAGGATCTTCCCATCCTCTTTGGAGCCGATTCCTCGCCAATGGTACTACTCCTTGGATCCGAAAAACCTTACCACTTGGGATGAGATCGCAGTTGAGTTTGCCAAACAGTATGCCGACAATGTCGAGATCCAGGTCAACACCCGTACTCTCGAGGCGCTAACCCAAAACGACAAGGAAGGATTCACTGAGTTCCTAACCCGTTGAAGGAGGGTGAGTACTCAATTGGTCAGTAAGCCGAGTGAATCAACCCTGGTGGAAAAATTTGTCAACAACCTCCGCCCGGTTTATGCCAACCTGCTGTGATATCAGAATATCAAAACTTTTCAAGATCTGCAAATTATGGGGACACGAATTGAAGACGACCTCTGAAATGGTGTCTTAGCAAAGACCACTGGCAGGGGTTATCAAGGATCCACCTCAACCAGATCTCGCCCTTACGGTCAGACAAACAAGATTGATGAGGTCAACCTCGTCGAACCATCTGCCAAGAAAACTGAATGCCCCCAGAGAGTGTTCACCAACATAGGGTCGACTTATGCAAGTGCCTTGAAAAGGCTCATGGATAAAGGGAAGTTACAACCGATCGGGCCCGCCCCGGACCCGGCCGACGCCAAGAAGTCCCGATTTTGGAACCCCAACGCCTACTGCCAGTATCATCAAGGGAAGGGGCATGATACCGAAAATTGCTTCAAACTCAAGCACCTCATTCAAGACATGATTGAGAAGGGAGATTTGCCTATACCCCCACCAACTAAACCGAACAACAAGACGAATCCCTTGGGAATTCACGCCATCTCCGACGATGAGCCGACCCTGGACTGCTCTGATCTCATCTTGCCAATTGACGACGAGGTGAATGTTCTGGAAAAGGATCCTTCAGACGGAGTGTTTGTGTTTAGTGCTGCCACCATGCTCACTATGTTTCAGCAAGTTGAAGAGGCCATAGCCAGCCTGAAGGAAAAGTATATCTATATACTCAACATATTCATATATGTTTTATGTTAATTTGTCATAAAATTAAATGGTGATCTTATGCATGCAAACAATAAACAAGTTAAGGAAGAAATCTCCATCTTACATTGGAATTTCGGTTTATTTGGGCACAAGAGAGATCTCCTTCTCTCTTGTTCTTGTGCTCTCCTTGATGGATGAACTAGGATCCAAGTATAGGATCCCTCCCAAAGTAAAATACCCAAGGTAAACTTCTTAATAAAATTAATATTATGTATACTAGAACAATATTAATTTAGCATAAAAATGACCCAAAATAAATTGATTTTGGTCTCCTAAAAACCGGTTTAAGAGAGGAGGAAGAGGAAGGTTTTTATCTTTCTAAAAATTCTTATTTTTAGATGATGAATGAATTAATTATCCATGTAAACATTATAGAGAATATAAGGTAAATAATAGAGCAAAACTCTTGGCTTTGCTCCATCAAAAACCGGGTAGAAGGGGGGAAGAGAAGGGACCAATGCATGCACTAGTTGTTCTTCACAATAATCACTAGGTTTTGCATGGCTAGTCTATTAGGGAATGATTATGTTTTCCACTAATATAATCAACACAATATCATCCTAATACTCCCTTTAATTTCGGTACATTTGTAAAATGGAATCCATTTTATTTTTGTCAATTTGTCAATATGTCACATGTCACATGTCACATAAAATTGTTTTGTGTTTTTAACATATTAAAAATCAACGTATTAATAAAAATACGTCATATTTAGGTTCAAGGAACGACCATGACTGCTAATGGAAATTCCATTTTCATTTAAATGAATAACCTACGTTTCTTGTTGATTCGATGTGTATCTTTTAATACTTATCCAACATCTATTGATGTAATTGGATTCATCATAGTCCATTTTCATCCAGAATTGAAAACTCAAATCTTCCTCTGCGAAGGAAGGTATTAGCTCTCATTCTTCAATGAGTGATGAGTTATAAACTTTTACAAGATGATTGCTCCCACTAAATTCTATGTCTTCACATGATAATTTTTAACTCCCACTTGATTCGCAATTGACTACTCAATTGAGACATTTCAAGAATTGGAATTTATTGCTTTGTCAAGTTATTAAGATAAAACCATATATGTTCCCATCATATCCTTTCAAAATACCTATTTTGAAGTGGTCTCATTTTTAACCTTATGGAAAGAGATTTTAAATCTCTAACACATTCATTTCATAATGATGTGTGGCAATGCCATTTATTAAATATAAGTAATATATAATACACGTCCTTCAAAATATCCCTTTCAGAAAGAGGTTTAACCAATTCATTTTCATAATGTGGCTAAGTAATGACTTTTGCGTGGTTAAAACTTAACTTAGCAATTTGAGGATATCGGTATATCAATCCTTGCAACCTCTAGTTATAAATATGGTTTATTACTAGAATGTTAGTTTGATTCATTTAGGCTCTTAAGTAAAGTTGAAACTATTGGTCAAAATTTATCATAAACTAGTCAATTAAGACTTTACATTAGTCATTCTTGTTCCAAAAATTTCTTTCTTTTGGTCTCCTCGTGTAGTTATCTTGAGAACATACTCTTATGATTACTTCACTTGGTCTCTTTAGTCATATAGAACTATTTGAGACCATAGATCTCATCTATTGAGTATACTGTATAAATAGATATACCTCCATTCAAATCATTCTTCCTTGCGTAGATCTCATTTACACAAGTACACAAACTTATCTTGGTGTGAGTTGTGTCCTCATTTTTCTCCCACTCTATCTTTAGAATAAATACACTATAGATTCAAAGATAGCATATGAGACACAAATAATGATTTTGAAGTATAAGGAGAATTATCTCATAGGTTGACTAATAGTTTTAGATTTCGTAAGTGTACTTGGTGATTGACATTCCTTTAAGAGAGTTCATAGACTCAATATCACTTTATAAATGATCATACACAAGCCTTAAACATGTGGACATATAATGAATCCCATCATTATAGTTGTCTATTAGATCACTTTAAGTGAATAATCATATGTTTCTAAGAGCAAGCATTTAAATACGAATTTTAGAACAAGGATAAAATGATAAAACGGGTGACTTGGGTTGCAAACCAAGCCACCATTATCCAAAATACAACCAATTATCCAAAATACCTTTCCATGTCAAACACAAAAACTTAAAGGTTCTAAAATCCAAAACATAATTAAAATAAGACAATAAAAAGCGAAGCTCCATGAAAGCTATTCCTAGCTTCTTGATGGTTTCTCAAGCTTGCTTTTCTTTTCCCTTGTCTTTGCTTGGTGGAGGCCCTATTTACAATAAAAAGGGAGATACATTATCACAACTTTGTATCACAATACCATAGTTGAAATAGAAACATAAAAGAAAGGATAGTCATTTACCTACTGGAGTAATCTTTCCAGCCTTAATATCACCAAGGTATTTGGAACAATTTCTTTTCCAATGTCCAACACCATTACAATAATGGCATTTATCAAGAGGACCCTTCTTGATTTTTGAAGTGCTAGCTTCATAAGTCTTAGCTTTGGTGAAAGTGGGAGCTTGCTTCTTACCCTTCCTCCCATTCTTCTTGAACTTTCCCTTGCTTTTGGTGCTAATGTTAAGCACATCCTTAGGTGGGTTCACATTTAACCCCATGTCCCTTTCCGCTTGCACAAGTAACTTGTGCAATTCTTCAAGAGACACATCCTTGTCTTGCATGTTAAAATTCACCCGGAATTGAACATACGCTTTGACTTTGGATAAGGAGTGTAGAATCCTATCTACAATAAGTTCTTTGGGGATTTCAACCTTTTGAATCTTCAAGGTCTCGACAAGCTCCATAAGTTTGAGCACATGAGGGCTAACCTTTTGGCCCTCTTTGAAGTCGAGATCAAAGAATGCCGCGGCCGCCTCATATTGGACGATCCGCGGAGTTTGTGAAAACATTGTCACAAGCTTGGAGTAAATCTCATTAGCGGTACCCATCTTAAAGGCTCTCCTTTGGAGATCCGCCTCCATCGCAAAGATCAACACGTTTTTCATTGCGGCGGACTCCTTATGGTAAGCCTCATATGCTTCCCTTGTGGCGGCGGTCGACCTAGTATTAGGTTCGGGTGGAGAGGCCTCGGTAAGGTAACGAAGCTTGTCGTCACCTTGGGCGGCTAATTTGAGTTGGGCATCCCAATCGGAGAAATTTGACCCATTCTTTTCAAGTTTACATCGATCCATGAAGGATCGGAGCCATGATGAATTAGCGAGAGGCATGGCGTTTGGGTTTGGTGTAGCCATTTGTTATGAGAAAAAGAAGTGGTCTACAAAACAAAATAGAAGGAGTAAAACAAATGTCGTTTTAATAATAATACTCATAAAAACTAATTTAAACAAGTTTTATTGCATTTATCTAGTGACCTCTACCCAACTTAGATAAATGATTCCAAGACCCAAATTCATATCGACTTAGGCACGGTAGGGCCGATTCATCCTTTATCAATATAACTCGATGGATTAACGTTTAATCGATTCTACTTTTAGAACTCTTGGTTGATAAAATTACTCTAATAATTATCTATAGCCCGGAACACATGCGACTACGGTCACGAATACTTCCGTTGAGCTCAATCCAAATTTCGAATAAATGTGTCCATGATCCAAATCCACATCAACTTGGGCACGGTAGGGCCGATTCATCCCTTATCAACATGAATTCGGTGGATAGACATTTATCACCCACTTCCCCTACGTAACAAGTTTTGTACCTCGGTAAGGCCGAGTGCACTCCCTCGCGAAATAGGTTTTCATGGTTTCTACTATTTGGTAAGGCTATGTCTCAATTGATTATTTTAACGAGAGGTCATGTCAATTTATTATCTATCACGTTTTAAGTGAACTAAAGCGGTGAACTACGATAATTCTAATTGACACGGTCGATAAACTCGATAAAAAGACAATGCATGTTTTAGTTATGGCGATTTAGCGATGCATGCGACATATAAATAAAATGCAAACATAAAATAAATCCTAGTATGGCCTTCCTAAAATAGAAAATCTAATTAACTATTACATATTCGGAAACCAACTCCATTGGTCCCTTGAACTTCGGTTGTGGCACGCATCTCGAGGTAACACCGTCTTTATGTATCGCCATCTTGAAGAAATCCGTCTTTGGGAACTCCGAAATAAATAAAATTACATAACAAATTACATAATTTCCTATTATACATTTGTAACTAAAATAAAATAAATCTATTAAATTACAAAACGGTGATACGAGATCACAATAAATTACAACCGAATCGATATTCCCATACATTTCGGGTAATACCAATTAAAAACTAAGGCCATACTAAGTAAAAATTACATAAAATAAAATTACATAAAATAAAATTATGACAATCATAAATAAAAATGCAGCATTATTATATGTATGAACATGCCCAATTTTATGCTAAATCGCCTTTAAGGAGCCAATATCGTATATTACACGGTTTTTACGGATTTGCGTGATTCAACATTTTAAAATCACAAAAATTACATAAATTCATATTTATGTATAAGTTAATCACCCTAACCTCTTAGGACTCAAAATTTAGTCTTCACTAATTATTTGACCATAATTAACTCATATTTCTAAAATTTGTTCATTAATGGACTTAAAATTATAATAAAATGCTATAAACTTCAAATAAATCACAAAATTTCAAATAAATTCAAAATTTGAAATTTAAACTCATGAACATTCTGGAAAAATACCATGACACTCATAATGTTCAAAAATTAGGTTAAAATATTTCGAAATTTATCCGGAAAAATAATGTTGCGGTTTATCGGTTTTAACAAAAATAATCATAAAAACATGAGAAAAATTATATTCATCAACTTTTCAATTTTATATCTGAAAAAGATAATAAAATGCAACATATGAAGTTTTTCCTTAGTCATGGAGTATGTTTTATTAATATTTCACTAATTAAGTCACTATTTATGCTATTTTTCTTCAAAAAATCATAAATCATGCATAAAGACTTCAATATAGCCTATTATTTTACACACATCTTGTAAAATTTCATGTGACAACATACTAAATTTTTATGACCAGATTCGAAATTTATCTCATATTAACCTATTTTTCATCTAAAACCGATTTTAATAATGAAAAATCCATTTTTCGAGCATAAGAAGTCCAAAAATTATGAAAATTTACAGGTAATCTCAAAATAATATATGTAATAACATATCCAAAAATCACTGGAAAATACGAAGTTTAGCTAATTTTAGTCCAAAAATGACATTTTATTCATAAAATCATATTTTTAATGCCATTATTATATAAGATGAACAATAAAAATCCATAAAATAACCAAAATATCCTAAAAACATTTTAGGACCAGAAACTTAACATGCATAAATTTATTTCGTGATATTTCATAATAACACAAATTAAACAAGTTTTATATGTTAATCGTATAACTCGGAAAAACTATAACCGATTTGCATGCAAACAACCAAGGCTCTTGATACCGATTGAAGGAAAAGTATATCTATATACTCAACATATTCATATATATTTTATGTTAATTTGTCATAAAATTAAATGGTGATCTTATGCTTGCAAACAATAAACAAGTTAAGGAAGAAATCTCTATCTTACATTGGAATTTCGGTTTATTTGGGCACAAGAGAGATCTCCTTCTCTCTTGTTCTTGTGCTCTCCTTGATGGATGAACTAGGATCCAAGTATAGGATCCCTCCCAAAGTAAAATACCCAAGGTAAACTTCTTAATAAAATTAATATTATGTATGCTAGAACAATATTAATTTAGCATAAAAATGACCCAAAATAAATTGATTTTGGTCTCCTAAAAACCGATTTAAGAGAGGAGGAAGGGGAAGGTTTTTATCTTTCTAAAAATTCTTATTTTTAGATGATGAATGAATTAATTATCCATGTAAACATTATAGAGAATATAAGGTAAATAATAGAGCAAAACTCTTGGCTTTGCTCCATCAAAAATCGGGTAGAAGGGGGGAAGAGAAGGGACCAATGCATGTACTAGTTGTTCTTCACAATAATCACTAGGTTTTGCATGGCTAGTCTATTAGGGAATGATTATGTTTTCCACTAATATAATCAACACAATATCATCCTAATACTCCCCTTAATTTCGGTACATTTGTAAAATGGAATCCATTTTATTTTTGTCAATTTGTCAATATGTCACATGTCACATAAAATTGTTATGTATTTTGAACATATTAAAAATCAACGTATTAATAAAAATACGTCATATACAAAAATCGACTTAGTAATTCATAATTACTTGTACCAAAATATTTTACATATTATAAATCACGATAACTTGTATTTATAATAATTCATTCAATTCAACTGTTTCCATAAACAACAATTTCATCTAAGTAATGAAACAATTTGATTACTTAGACCGTATCTTATTTAATCTGATTATAATGAGATACGTAAATTTTACTTCCAAAATTGTCCGTCAATTTTAAGTAATTTAATTGACTCGTAACGTTATACGATCAATTAAATGATCAATTAAGAGTGTTACCCTTTAGGTATGGCCTAAGGGGATCAACTGGTCACCACCGTCTTACGACAGTAATGTCAAACTCTAGTCAGCCAATCATTACCGATATGTGTGGACCAGTTGACAGTAAAATATTACTTCCCAATTGTATTCTTTATAATGAGACTTAAACATGTGATCATCATGATCAACAGTTGTGATCGCATTATTGTCGGAGGACACATATTCCAACATAGCCTCTCTGAGAGAATCACCCGACTCGACAACGCCTACCGTCGACTCATCTTCAATCCACCAACACCGCGCCCGAGGGAGAATTCCCTAAACATTCAAAACTACCCACCCCAGGACGGATTGCTCCCGCGACCATTCTGGCACAGACCTCACGAAAATCACCCTCAAAATAACTACCCTCAAAATAACTACCCTCACAAAAATCGCCCTCACAAAAATATCCCCCACAAGAACTACCCACCGAGGAATACCCCTCCAAGGTATCCTCGAGACCCTGAAATTAACGGCATATGGCGGGATGATGTTGAGGATGTTTATGTCATCCCGGGGAAAGAAAAGCAGACAAAGGAAATCGGACACCTCACCCGGTCCGGACGTCCCTATCAGAATCCGAGCAACCCAGCGGTCGTTCCAATAACGGATGACCAAGTCGTCCCGGAAGTGGACACTCAACCAAAGGCTCCTGAGAACTCAATCCTGAAGTAGCTCCAGAAAGCAAAAGCCGAGACCTCGATCTGGCAACTCATCGCAACGTCTTTTGAGCATCGGCAGGCCTTGCTGCAGGCCTTGGGAAAATTAACCGTGCCCTCCACCTCTTCCCCAGAAGAAATAGTGGCACACATGATGAGAGACGCCCCTGATCTGAGTAACCCGGTCGTCTTCTCCGACGAGGATATCCCCCTGTTCGGAGCCAACCATAACCTGGCCCTGTACATCACCGAACAATGCCTCCAAAAGAATATACCGATGGTCCTCGTGGATGACGGTTCCGCCGTGAATGTCATTCCTCTCAAAACTGCCCACAGGCTGGGCATCAAGGAATCTGCTTTAATCCCGACGAATCAAGGAGTACGCGCCTACGACGGCACTTGTTGCAAGGTCGCTGGGCTAGTCACTTTGACCGTCGCAACCGGGCCGCTAGAAAGACAAACCAGTTTCCAAGTGGTCGATATCGACGCGTCCTTCAACATGCTCCTGGGACGTCCCTGGATTCACGCCGTCAAGGCGGTCACGTCAACTCTCCACCAAAAGATCAGGGTCCCCTTCAATAGGAAAACGATCAGGATTCCCGCTTCCCCAATCAAAGCAGTCATGAGAAGGGGGATAGCCTCCCAAGCCATTGAGGAGGACGACAATGAAATGTGGGGTTTCCAAGCCGTGAACGCCATAACTGATGAACCTTCAACCTTTGAGTGTGACCCGTTCACCAACCTCATGATCAATCGTATCATGATGCGTCAGGGTTATTTCCCGGGTTTGCCGCTCAATCCACTGAAGGACCCACTGCCTCCCTTGAAACAGGCTAAGGTCCCCAACATTCCCTTTGGGCTAGGATACGAACCTACTGACAAAGATATCCAGGAGATGAACCTCCTAGTCCGAAAACGCAAGAAGCACGGAGTTATCCTCCGTCCATACCACCTTACTCTCAACGGATACTTTGTCCCCGAGGGAGAGTCTGAACTCTACCACGGCTTTCCGGAGCCGATCTATGACTATGTGGCGAGGGCTAGATACCCGGGAGTGGAAGTCTTCCAGGACTGCTACTTTATCCCCGACAACATCGAAGCCGCATCAACTGAGTCCAAGCTGTCACCATGCCTCGACGGACAAGCTGTCACACTACTCTTTGGGAAAGATAACATCGAACGCCTCGACTATGAGGATATCATCAACATTGCCCTGAAAGACAATCAGTTTGATCCAACCGCCTTGATCTCCGATACTAACCCGGAGAAGGCTATCCAAGGCTGGAGGAAAACTATCAAGTGGACCGATCGCCAAGGCCGCATTCTCAAGATAACAACTGGAGAAGGCCCTATGTTCAAGGAGGGAGATGAAGAAGAATCTGAGTATGAGTCTGAGTCGGAGTCAGAGTCTGTTATAGCTCCTAACACTCCTGATGTCCCAGTCAAGGTCCCCTTCCCACTGTTTTATCACAAAGTCGTGGCTGATTCAGAGGCTAAGTCTACTAAGGTCACCCCCACTCCCATGAAAGGTGACAACCTGGAGCCTGTTCCAGGGGCCACTTCCTCTGTCGTGTCGCCTCTGACTGACCACGAGATGTCTGTCCTTTCCGAGCTTTTCGCTCGTGTCAACTTAATGAACACTAAGTTTGCTTATGACTCGTCTCAATTTAACTGCAATGCAATTCTGAATGATTATGAGGAATTTGACTTGAGTGACTACCCACCTCACTTAGCCAAAGAACTTGACAAACGGGAAACCAGAACCCCCATCATTGAGGAAACCGAGCCTATTAACGTAGGAACCGACAATACACCTCAAGAACTTAGGATAGGGACAACCCTGGACCCCTCGGAAAGATAACAGTTCATTAACCTCCTCCACGAATACAAGGACGTATTCGCCTGGTCTTACGGAGATATGCCCGGGATTGACAGAGAAATTGCAGAGCACCGGATACCCATTAAACCCGGGCTAAACTCGAAGAAGCGAAGCTACGCCGGATGCGTCTGAATGGGCCCTAAAAATCAAGGAAGAAGTGGACAAACAGTTCAAGGCTGGGTTCATCAAAGTGTCTGAATACTCGGATTGGGTGGCCAACATTGTGCCCGTACCGAAGAAAGACGGAAGAATTCGGGTTTGCGTTGACTTCAGGGATCTGAACAAGGCAAGTCCAAAGGACGACTTCCCTTTGCCACATGTTGACATTCTGGTGGACAACACCGCCGAACATGCTCTCCTATCATTCATGGACGGGTATGCCGGGTACAACCGGATTAAAATGGCTGAGGAAGACATGCATAAAACTGCGTTCACTACACAGTGGGGTACATATTGCTACACGGTCATGCCTTTCGGCCTCATCAACGCCGGAGCAACCTATCAAAGAACCGCTACCACTATCCTACATGATATGATGCACAAGGAGGTAGAGGTATATGTCGATGACATGTTCGTCAAATCAAAAGAATGGGACGGCCACATCAATGCCCTCCGGAAATTCTTCGCTCGTCTGCGAAAATATAACATGAGACTAAATCCTCAGAAGTGTGCATTCGGGGTCACCTCCGGAAAACTCTTGGGACATGTTGTTAGCAAAAGAGGCATTGAGATTGATCCAACCAAAATCAAAGCCCTTCAACAAATGCCTCGGCCTACGAACGAGAAGGAGATTCGGGGATTTCTCGGTCAGGTCCAATACATCAGCCGGTTCATTGCCAAGCTCACTATGACCTGTGAACCGATATTTAAGAAGCTTCGCGCCTCCGATCACGCCGATTGGGACGACGACTGTCAGAAAGCCTTCGACAGGATAAAGGAAATCCTATCCAAACCTCCTGTCCTCATGCCACCTCAACCGGGGATTCCTCTATCCCTATACCTGACTGTAACCAACACGGCCATGGGAGCAATGCTAGCACAAACAGTTGGCAACGAGGAGCGAGCCATCTACTACATCAGCAAAAAGTTCATTGAGTACGAGACGAGGTATACCCAACTGGAAAAGACATGCCTTGCCCTAGTATGGTCAACAAAGAAGCTGCGGCATTACATGCTCAGCTACTCGGTCCACATCTACTCCAAGATGGACCCGGTTAAATACATCTTCGAAAAACCCGTACTAAACGGAAGGCTGTCTAGATGGACACTCATGCTGTCCGAGTTTGATCCCAAGTCTGTACCCTTCAAGGTTATCAAGGGAAGAGCGGTTGCTGATTTCCTAGCAGAAAATCCCGTCAATGAGGATCCAATGACCGACACATGGTCACTTCTTGACGAAGACATCCTTTGTGCCGACTCCGACGCATGGGACCTATACTTTGATGGTGCATCTAATCTGAGAGGCTTCGGGGTAGGAATCCTTCTAATATCACCAGAGGGAGAACATGTTCCGATCTCGGTCAAGCTGGACTTTGCCGTCACCAACAATGCCGCTGAATATGAAGCATGTCTTATCGGCCTACAAGAAGCCATCACACTTGGCATCAAGAGACTGAGGGTCCATGGCGATTCCTCACTCATCATCAATCAGGTATCCGGATCATGGAAAATCCGATCTGACAGCTTAGCTCCCTACCGAGCGAAGATCAATCAAGAGGCCGAGTTCTTCGACCAAGTCGACTACTTCCACTTACCGCGAGAGGAAAATCAATTCGCTGATGCCCTGGCAAACTTGCCGCGCTCGTCAACATACCCGATGACATGACATCGATGCCCCTCTGTGTCGAGAGAAGGAGCGAGCCAGCTCACATTTGTGCCATTATCGACGACGAGGAAGCCATGATGAACCTTGGTACCAAGCCATCCTCAATTACAAAACCAAAAACGAATTCCCTCCCAACTCTGATCAAAGAGGACAAAGAGCCATCCGTTTACTTGTATCACAATTCGTGATAAACCAAAATCAACTCTACAAAAGAACACCCCAAGGAATTCTCCTCCTTTGCATTGACCATCACAAAGCCAAGAAAGTCATGGGAGAGGTTCACGATGGAGAATGTGGCCCTCACATGAGTGCAATGATGCTTACACGAAAAATCATGCGGCTAGGTTACTACTGGACCACCATGGAAGCCGATTGCCGTAACTACGTCAAACATTGCCACAATTGCCAAATCTTCGCCAACATACAACACATACCACCATCCCTTTTGTACACCATAACATCACCCTGGCCATTCTCAACCTGGGGCATCGACATCATCGGGAAATTCAACCCGATAGGCACCAAGGGGCATTGCTTCGTCCTCGTCGCCATCGACTACTTCACCAAATGGGTGGAAGCACAGTCATATGCAGTCTTGACCGACAAACAAGTGGCCAAGTTCATTCAAAACAACATCATCTGCCGATATGGGGTACCACATGAGATCATCAGCGATCAAGGCTCTCACTTCCGGGCGGAAACTCAGGCCTTGCTGGACAAATACAAGATCAAACGACATCGATCATCCCCCTACCGTCCCAAACCAACTGGGCGGTGGAGGCAGCGAACAAAACTCTTGTTACCATTATCAAGAAAATGCAAGACAACTACCGCGATTGGCCGAGCAAACTCCCTTTCGCACTCTGGGGATACCGAACCTCCATTCGAACACCGACAGGCGCCACACTCTTCTACCTAGCATACGGTATGGAGGCGGTTCAACCGGTAGAGTTAGAGGTCCCTTCTCTACGCATCCTACTAGAAAGTCAAGTCCCTGAGGCGGAATGGACCCGTCGAAGGTACGAACAACTCACTCTTCTAGACGAACGGCGGCTCAACGCCTTGCACAACGTCCAGATATACCAACGACGTATACAACGGGCATTCAACAAGAAGGTCAGACCCAGAAACATCCAGGAGGGCGACTTGGTCCTCAAGTCAGTTCGAGCACCATTATCCGTCGATCCGAGGGGAAAATTCAAACCCAACTGGGCCGGGCCATACCTGGTCAAGAAAATACTTTCGGGGGGCGCAGTGAGATTGAGTGACCTAGACGGGGAGGACTTTACAAACCCGACCAACCTAGACCAACTCAAGAAATACTACCCTTGAACCATAACAACCGACAACCTAGCCTAGTTTTGCAACTAGCAACGACCTCAACCCTTTTCAAGTCAAGTTCCTCAATACGTTCTGATTAGAAATTGCATGTTTTATCGAGTCTAAACTGCGGCACTTTTCCCGTTTCGAATGTCCTTTGATCCGTCAAAGGCAACGTCCATTTGCATTACCAAAAAAAACCCCTGAACTACGAGCATGGTTTGATTTCACCTCTTCAGGTGAATACGTAGGCAGTCCCTCTTATGCCTGAGGGATACAACCACAAAACCCAATCAAATTCACAAAACATTTCGAACTACGATCATGGTTTGATTTCACCTCTTCAGGTGAATACGTAGGCAATCCTTTCTTACACAAGAAGGATACAACCATTCCCACAATAAAAAAAAACAACCATCCCACATACAAAAAACCCTATCAAAAAAAAAGGGGAAACCATTCCCTTTCCCACCAAAATACAAAAATGAGCCTTTCTCCCTTTCCACAAAATACCACTTTCCCAAGTGCAAATGTTTAGGACAATTCAAATCGAATTGCCTTTACCAAATGGATGGAAGAAACTAGCGTTCACAACTTTTCAACACGAGCAATCCTCTTATTTAATTAATAATGGGAGGGATTACAATTTCAACAACAAATGAAGCACGACGAGTCTACAACTTGTCGAAGCTAAGGTGTCAACAAACACACCTCACATAGTAAAACTAGCACAAAACACACAATAACTAGCTAGTACAACATAATAAAACCTACAACAATAATACAACATAATAATAAAATGGGTAATGGAGGTCTTCACTCTTCCATTCTACCCTTGCCTTTTCCTTCGGGGTACATCTTCCCCTTGTTCTTCTTGTTGGCCCGCCTAGCATGGTTTTCCTCCTCGGAACGGATCCTCAACGGATCTAAGACGGCGACGGCCTTCGGTCTAGCACAAGACCCCATATTCGACCCAAGACGAGCCAATGCACGGCCCACCATATTCTTGGGGCCGGAACTCCTTCTCTTCGGTGGTCTCATCACATCGGGAGTAGCTCCATCAACATACTCTTCAAAGAAGGAACGGTTGGCCTTGCCAACCTCTCGATACTTCAAATCGACAACCTCGTCCTTACGAAATTTTGATCTCTCTTCCAAGGACGGAGCACGTGACCACTTGACATAAGCAGGAGTCACCCATGTCGTGGCAACGGGGTTTGGCACCTCCCAAAGTGGCCGAGTGGCCCACCACCTTTCAAAAAACTCCACAAGCTCGGAATTCCGAAAAACATTCTCTTGGACAAGAGTATCTTGAGCGGGCACCTTTTGTTGACGCCCCATTTGCCTCATGAGCCTTTCGGGATAAATGAAGGAAACAACCTTCAAGCCCACCACCATCAAAGAACGAGGACTGGCACCCGAAGCGGGCAACCCCGTGAAGGACCTCAAGTGCCACCACGACACCACCCAACGGATATGAGGACCACCCTCCTCCGCCAATCTTGCGGCCCAATAGGCCTCGGTGGAAGCAAAACTATCCGGGTACAACTTCATCCTCATAGTAAGGTGACGGAAGGAGTAAGAAGAAGGATTAACCGGAGGCTCTACATACCTTAGCCTCTCCAATAGCCACACTTGGAGGATCCTTGGCGATCCAAAAGAGGGAGCTTCTCCACAAGAGCCTTCCTTGTCCAAAGCTTGGATAATCTCTCCAAGCACCAACCATGATGGATCTCTACCATGTTCCATTTGCTCGATCACATGGATAAGGGTCATGCTACCATGACATCTTGGCCCCTCCTTCTTCAAGACATCAACAAAGAGGTACACATGGACAAGGCAAAATGCAAGACCCCTTCTCCTAGCCACCTCCGAGACATTAACATCTAACCGATTCGAGAAGATGTTGATAAGAGCCAACATATCCACACCATGTGGAGCAAGAAGAAAGTTGACTTGGCTTGTTGACAAGCCCAACATGGAGCGGAATTTCTCTTTGTAGCACAACCGAGTCGGAGGAAGCACCGGAGCACAACCCGGCCACCCACCAATAGCTCCAATTTCTTCGGCAAGAGGACAAATCTCACCTTTCGGGAAAACGAAAACATGATGTTTCGAATCCCAAAGCCGAGAACATGCTTCAAGAAATGAAGGTTGCACCTTGACTTGACGAAGCACCAACAACTGACCAACTCCCATGCAATCGAGTTGATACTTCTCGGGAGGCGACAAATCCCGGCACCATTGTCGCAATGCATTCTCAAAAGCATCCATGAAATATTTTTGTGGAAGAAGAAGAGGTTTTGTAGAGTTGTTTTTTTCTGTTTCGGATGATGAAACAATGGAGCGCAAAGATCCCTATTTATACAGAAATGTTCAGCGCGTTTTTCAGAAAAAGAGGAGAGCCGGCTTCCATCGCCAAGACGCTCGCGCCTCTTTGAGGCTTCCCCGGGATTCCCGCTGTTGAGTTGTCTTTTTCAACATGTGTTTTCTCCTGACACCTCAAACCTCCCGCCAGGAACCTCTCGCCTCTTTGGGGTGATCCGGGAAATATTGTCTTTCTTCACACTCACATTTCCTTGTTTTCGCGTTTTACGAAATCCGACACGGTTTCCATGACGCAGCTATAAACATACGGATTTTTCTTTCTTTTTTTAAGGGGGGAAGGGCTAGTCGCCCCGATCCGCGATGGATCGTTTCCATGTCAGTCGAAATTCCGAAAATTTTTCGCTTTTTCGCAATTTTTCGGCAAAAATCAAAATCGAGAATTGATAACACGACATCAATTTTCCTCAAAAATTCAAGCGCTCACAAATTCGAGCCTTGACCTCAAAAGCAAATATACTCGCAAAAATCCTTTTCTAAAATTCTTGCCTGACGGTTTGAGTTTTTCTTTTTTCCGAGTCAATTTTCAATAATTTCGATGCAATTTAATTCACGACACGAGTTAATTGCTTAAATTTTCAAATCAATTCCTTTTGAATTCCAAACGCGACGATTTGTCACGGAATTTTCAAAATTCCAAATTTTAACTTCAAGTCATCTTGGTTAATTTTGATTTTCAAACAAATGCTTTACGTGTTTTCAATCAAATGCTTCTACGTGTTTACGTTTCTGCGTATGTGCTATCTGTTGCATGTTTTCCACACTAACGATGCAGGAACTGGTGCAAAGCAAAAGGAGAATCAACAGCCGACAGCGCTCCTCCGAAACACAACACAAAAAGCCAAAAATCACAAAATAAACCACAATCCAAAAACACATATATACAAACCGCCTTACGCAAAATACATCGATAAACGTCTATCATACAAACACTGGCCTAAAACAAACGTCTATCATACAGACACTGACCTAAAACAAACGTCTATCATACAGGCACTAGCCTAAAACAAACGTCTATCATACAGACACTGACCTAAAACAAACGTCTATCATACAGACACTGGCCTAAAACAAACGTCTATCATACAGACACTGGCCTAAGACAACGAACTGGGGGCTATCTGCCACCTACCGAACTAAGCACCTCTATCCTCTCAAACGGAAAAGACAGAGAGCAACATAGGGAACAAAGGAGCAACAGCGAAAGCAGAGGAGATTACCATGACGATAATCCTCCGCTCCTGCTCCATGACAAAAAAGAAGACAGTGTCTTGCAGACTTCGGATGATGAGGAGGCCAAGAACCATGATGCGATGCACCATTCCGATACTGAACCCCACTCATCAGCCACCCTGTCTATGAGCCACAACGAAAAGGACAAACCGGCCATATCAGCCGCCTATCCTCCTCTACGGAAGCATCCTCCACCACCGCCTCGAATACGGCAGCCTCCTTGGCCGCTATATCCCCTCCAGGATCGACTTCCTCCTCCAAAGACTCAACCACGGACCCCATCGGTCCCAGACGATACCCTGCGATCAAAAGCAACAACAAAAAACATCAGCCGAAATTTCGGCATTACGACGGCATGAAATGGATAAATCCAAAAACAAAACACAACCTGCAATGCAAAAACACGGGGCGATCCCGCCCCAAACCATTCACAAAACAAAAAAAACACAAAAACGACTCGCCCCTCTTTTCAAGCAAAAGACGAGTCAAAACCCCAAAAAACGGCATTTCAAGACCCATACAAGGTCCGCCAACAACCCACAATACATTCCCGACACAATGGGGATTTTTCTACGGTTCAAAAAGGCAATTCATACGCTAATTTGAGCCCGAGCCGGTCAAAATTCAAAACGACCGCAAAAAGGCAAACGTGATTCTATCGCGCCTCAAGGTGACCTAAAATACCAATAAGGTCCATTTCAAGGCAAACTGACTCAATTCAAGCCCAAACAGGCGCTTATTTTGTCAGACGTAAGACCGTCGCAAAAGGCAAAAATCCAATTTTGCCCACAAACATCCAACGAAGGTCCTTAGATGGCTAACACGGATTTTCCCAACTACAATGCAACCTAGTGGGACCCACTACCCAAGCAAATACACTTGGCATTGCGAAATGAGACGGTTTCTCGCCTCACTCACGTTTTTCGAGCCTAGGGAGCGGACACGGGGACCAAAATGCAAACTAAAAGCACCCCTATACTCCTAAACAGGTTTCTAACCTAATGCAAACATCAATTTCACTCGAAATTGGCTCAAGCAAAAACGCCCAATTCGATTTTTAGGGCAAAATTTCGCCCTAATTTAATCAAGCTAAAAATCAAAAAATTTGAAAGGGTTCAAGAGGAAATACTTACCTTGAGATGACATTTGTTGACAATGGCGCAAGTGAAAGAAAGCTAGAAGGTCCTTTAATGGCGATTTTACGAGATTTTTGAGGTTGAAGATGAATAATCATCCGCAGCTCAACCTCGCGTCTTTTTAACAGAAAAAAGGGAAGCCGGCTTCCATCGCCAGATGGCTCGCGCCTAAACCAGGCCTCCCCTTTGCTTTTTCAGCGATCTTTGATTGACCTCGGGGCTCTACTTTGACTTTCGCTCTGTCCAAGCCTCAGTCAAAGTGGGGGCGATGCGTGTCTAATATATGATGTTTTTCACCTCATTTCACACGCATTTCAGAGCTCAATTGAGTAGTTTATGCTACTATTTCCCTTGTTTCGTATATTTCTTCCTTTTCGTGTGATTTTGTAGGAATGTGAAGAATATGGCGGAAAATGGACCAAATCTGCCCCGGAGTGTTTAGCATAGGATTTGACATGAAGTATTGACTCGAGGAATGAGCTTGGTGCGCGTTTCAAGGCCTAAAGATAGCAAAAGCATGGGTGCGTACGAGTTTAACAAGCAAAGAAGCACTTCACGATTTGGCAGCCTGCTTTAGATGGCAATATATCGAGTTCTAGAGCTTATAATCGAGTAATTCTAATTGGAGGTGAAAGCTTATCCTCTTAGCTTTCCAACGCCGCGTAGAACTCCTGATTTGACAAAGTAACGAAGAAATGGCAGCTATTTTAAGATCGGTGCGCGCTGCAGGAATCGTTAGAATGCAATTCTGTAGAGCACTCTTGGTCGATCGACTGGTACAAGTGGTCGATCGACCACCCCACGAGCTGTTGCGCAAGTTAAAAGATCGAGAATTCCAAAGCCCATTGTAATTAGGTTTAGGAATAAGAGTTACGTAATATTTTCTATATAACGTAACCAGAGGCATCAGTTTATGATCATCGAATTTTAGGAATTAATTAGGGTTCTTCTTAAAAGATTGTTTTAGTTTAATTCTCCGTCAATAAAGTTTACTTTTCGCACTTGCTTTTGGTATTTTCTATTCAATCCTCCTTACGGTATTCTTCGGTTCCTTCTGTTCAGTTTATTGCTTTAATTCCTCCGTAGTTAGAATTGTTAGTTTAAATTTCCAAAAGCCATATTATTGTTTTATGTTATTCATTTGCTTAGTTAATTTAAATATGAATTCGTTAGCTTTGTTTGACAATATTATTGTTGTTATTCGCATGAATATGAGTAGCTAAATCACCATTGCTAGGATGTAGGGGAGCTATAGCGTAGATGGCATAAATTATAGGCGATTTCGATTCACGGTATGGTCGATCGACCGGTACCCATGGTCGATCGACTGGTTACGCATCTGGTTTGCTTTGTTTGTTTCGTTAAGTGCTTTATATTTCAATGAGACCGAAAGGAGACTTGATAGATGCTTAAACTTGACCATCCCATAGATCGAGAGATAGGAATGGACAATAATTAACGAATTAAAACGACTAAATTGCTAAGATCGAGAGATAACGTGATTTAGTTTGCATTAGGAATCATTAATCAAGAACGAAAGTTAGTATTAATGAAACTTAGGGAATAGTAGCATAGGCGGAGAGGTAGCTGCTATTTAACATGGACCGAGAGGACTTGTTTTCCCCATCCTTTGCGACCGTATTTCGAAGTTACTTAGGATTATGTGCCATCGCAGCTATAGTGAACCGACCGTCTTAGCATTTCTTTTATCATAGCTTACACCTTTTGCAACTTTTATTTATTTATTTAATTTATGTTATTAGTTTTAGAATTTATTCACATCAAAACCCCCACAATTGTTACCCGACAGACTGAAATATATAGCAACTATTATCTCCCTACCTCCCTGCGGATCAACCCTCACTACCGCTTGCTATTTGTAGTTCGGAATTTATAAATATTATTTTTGGTACTCACTTCGACAGGTATCAAATTTTGGCGCCATTGCCGGGGAGGCAGCGCTAGTTTTAGTTGTTTTTTTTTGTCTGTGTTTCGCCTCAAGGGAAGACTGAGTACCTTGAGGCAGTTCTTACCATTTCCTCTAGTGTTGTTTTGTAGGTCCTATAGGTCCTATCTACAAGATTTACTTCGAAGGGTGCACCCATGTTCCATTCGGGAGCAAAGCAGAGTGCCGTTTTGTGGGAGATGCGGCGGAGCGGGACACACATCTGAGGCATGCAGGCACCCTAAGGAGAAGATGTTTGCTTTTCATCAACTTCAGCTCGACAATTCGTATAATTACGCTCCTACTTCACCGCATCAACCATATGTGCCTCCTTATAAAGCCCCACCACCATCCACTCCGTCACAGCAAGAGCCAAATAATGAAGTTGCAGAGTTGATAAGTCTAGTGCAGCTGCTTATGGTAGAAGTACAGAAAAGTAATGCGGCAAATGAGGTCTCAATCATGGAGCTGAAATCTCAAATTGCTACATTAGACAAGAATGCGGTGAGATACCGAGTCAATTTCACTCTCAATCGAAGCGTATTAAGACCGTACATGCAATGACGCCGAGGAGCGGGTATGCTCTCGATGGACGAGAAAGCTCTTTGAAAAGGGAAGAAGAAAAAGGGCGAGAAAAAGATGATCAGCAGTAATCACGGTCGATCGACCACATCACCGATCGATCGACCGGTCCGCGAAATGACATAGCTTCGTATCTTTGTTGAAACCAGTCGATCGACTGACCAACATGGTCGATCGACTGAGGAAGCAGCTGATGACGAAACATTCCATCCTCCAATGCCAGACAACTTGAGGGACTTCTTGTTTCAGGGTATGACGGCTCTAAAACTATCGAGACAAGATCCAGATATTGATGGGTCCGTTCCGATTCCAAAGTATGACCCTACGACGGTCAATGGTTCATTCCTGAGACGGACTGAAGAAGGTTCGAGCTATAACAAGGATAAAGTAGTGGATTTTCAGCCTAAGTCCACCGATGCCGGTATGAGAGACCTAGAGGAGAGGGCTAAGCTACTTCTGACAGCCCCATATCCAGAGAGGCTAGTACCAACGAAGGATGAGGTATATTTTGAAAATTTTAAAAATGTCATTCATAGTCTTAATGTGCAAGTACCTTTTCTTAAGTTGGTAAATCAAGTTCCCGCTTATATGAAATTCATGAAACAGCTTTTAAATAAGAAGCGGAAACTTGATAGGGTCGAGTCTGTTAATTTAACTGAAGAATCTAGCTCTTATTTGACTCACACTGCCCTACACAAGTTAGCTGACCCGGGTAGTTTTTCAGTCCCTTGTAATATTGGTACCTTCTCAATTGAGAAGGCATTATGTGATTTAGGGGCTAGTATTAGTGTCATGCCTTTGAGTCTTGCTAGGAGATTAGGATTGACTAGATTTGCGGTCTCTAATATGATAGTGCAAATGGCTGATCGTTCTGCGGTCCAGCCCGTAGGAGTCTTAGAAGATATTCCTGTGCAAATAGGAAAATTCTTCTTCCCAGTTGACTTTATTGTATTAGACATACCTGAGGATGCCCATATCGCTATCATTTTGGGTAGACCCTTTCGCACACTTTGGTGCGAGTTATTGATGTTGGTTGGGGACACTAACCTTTAAGGTGGGGAAACAGTCCATTAGTTTTGCCCAGACTTATAGGAAGAAAGATGCTATGTGTCCTGTGACTTGTAATGCGATTTCTACTCGTAAGTCTTATGTTGTAATTACTGACACTCCTCCTTCATTACTTGTGCCTATTCCTGTTATGACACCTCCGCCCTAGAATGGGAGCAAATTGGAGGACAATTCTTCTGTTTTGGATGTTGCAGAAACCGGTTTGGGGAAGAAAGAACCGCTGATCGCTCCAGCTGTTAAGGAGCCCATTGTTCAGAGAGGTGGTTTGGGATGTCTGAGCTATGCAACTGACGAGGAGCCAGATGAGGAGCCCAAGAAGAAGGAGCCATTCAAAATTTCGGAGTCGGATTTTGAGTGTGAGGAGCTAGAAGATGATGGCCATGCTTGGGAAGATGCTAGAGATGATCCGTTGAGTATTCCAGGCGGAGTAGAGTGGAGTCCGCACGAGATGAGCACTGCGGAAGCTACTTCATGTAGACGAAGAAGCCTTGGTCGGAGATTTTCCATGATTTTCGTTGATTCATTTCTTAGACCTTTTTAAGACAATTTATTGCTTTTAGACTATTTATCGTTTTTCGTGTGCGCGAAACTTCGCTTAGTTTGGTTTGCTTAGGATTTTTATAAACTTTAGACTGTTACTTTGGGTTTTGCGCAATTTTAGGCGCATTATTATGTGTATTTGCAGGTTTATAGACCTTGTTAGCTCAATTTATTGAGCTAATTCGAAGAAATCAACAAAGTTACAGCTAGACTATTTCGATCGATCGACCGCCATCTTAGTCGATCGACCGAGCGCTCTGATTCAGGAGCTTGTTCCGTCATCTTGGTCGATCGACTGGGTAAGGTGGTCGATCGACCGCTGTCCGTTGTTGTACCTGTTTTCGATCATTCCCCTGCTGTGTTTGGTCGATTTGCGGAGTTGAGGGAGTCTTTTCTCCACTTTATTCTCTGATTTATTTCTGTTTTCTTCCATTCCCTTATTGTGCACATAATTTTGCGTTTCATAAATTGCTTTCTCGGAATTTATGCGCGGTACTTTTGTTTGTCTTTTCGGTACTTGTTGGTAGCACTGCGCTCATCAAACCTCCTAGCTCACACTGGTTTGGGAGGTTTCCTTTTGCTGCGCTCAAAGTCTTGTGAGTTTCCGAGTCCTTCTTCTATGTCAATTTTAGTTATAATTCCGCAACTCCCATTTCCTTTGCTTATTTTCTTATATGACTTTGCACAATGGGGACATTGTGTGATTTGGTTTGGGGAAGGGTTTTGCGTTGCATTCACATGTTCCATTGAATTTCTGTTTCACGTTTATTGCATTTCAGTTTGCATTGGTTATTTCATTTCATATATATATATCAAAATTCAAAAAAAATTTGATTGAAAAATTTCAAAAAATTTCAAATAAATTGCATGTTTATTTTAGCATATAGGTTGAGTCGGAACGGTAGTATTTCAATGATGACATTGCATTTGCAGCTGTTTATGCCTAAGTCTTGCTAATTGACACGTTATTAGTAGAATCATATATGCATAGTCTACGAGTTTTCGTTAAATTTCTTGCTGAACTTGAGACTTGACTTAGATTTTTGGCAAACTACATTATATTCTGAGATTTAGAGCTTATAACTGGTGTCATTCATGACCAGTTTATTTAGGATGTGAGTAGTTACTCCTTATAAGACATGTTATATCAATATGCATAAATATGAACTTAATCTGCTTAATACCCGTATGCATTCGGTTTCTGGTTTGTTGACACATGTGGTAGATGTCCCCTTTTCTCATTTTACCCATAAGCCTCACATAGCCAAATTTGCCTTTTCGTCCCATAAGCTACATACCATTATTTAGCCTACCCTATCCGAGCTAGTATTGGTAGTTGTGGGAATGTGTTTATTGCATCTTGGTTATATTGCTCTGTATGAGAAGGTTGGTGGAATGTTGAAAGGAGGAAAGAAAGGAAGAGAAAATAGAATTGAAATGAAAAGAAAAAAGAAAAAAATGAAAAGAAGGAAGAAAGAAAAGAAAAAAAAATCAAAATCGCATAATTCAAAGTCTTTATCAAATGGCGGTTTTTGCTCCCATGCTTTATTATTATCATTTGGAGAGTTGACCTTTTGTGGAGATTGTGAGATTAGTGCTACTCATTAGCACCGTTTTGTATTGATTTATCTGGAGCAAGAAGTTGGATGTTGCTATAATTTGGACATGTAGTTACTAGCTTGGCTTTAACTCCTCTTATCCAAATTCATTTTTGCCTCTTCTTACCCATTACCTCACATATCCATATTTACCTCGGCATGTGTCATGGTCACTGGTTTGGTTGGAATGCATATGTACGGTTGTAGAGATTATTTTCATATTAGATTGCAGGCATGTTCTTATAGGTCGTAGTTAGGTGAGTGTCGTTACAAAATTACTTCTTTCTATCTTTTACATATATTCACCTGTGCTTGTTTGAGTGATCTGAGTGACCCGTGAGAGTCCAATTTGATAAGTCTCTATAGTCGACGGTTCAGCAGTTTTTAACGACTCCATAACTCGTTTGCATGATTCACAATGCTAATTGATTGTTAGTTGTGCATTAAATTGGTTTAGGCTTTACTTGTTGCATTTCGCTCTGAGATTGAACTCGTTCCATTAGGTTCTAAGATCGAGTCTAATTCTTGCTTGGGGACAAGCAAGAGTTTGGTTTGGGGAAGTTTGATGCGTGTCTAATATATGATGTTTTGCACCTCATTTCACACGCATTTCAGAGCTCAATTGAGTAGTTTATGCTACTATTTCCCTTGTTTCGTGTATTTCTTCCTTTTCGTGTGATTTTGTAGGAATGTGAAGTATATGGCGGAAAATGGACCAAATCTGCCCCGGAGTGTTTAACATAGGATTTGACATGAAGTATTGATTCGAGGAATGAGCTTGGTGCGCGTTTCAAGGCCTAAAGATAGCAAAAGCATGGGTGCGTACGAGTTTAACAAGCAAAGAAGCACTTCACGATTTTGCAGTCTGCTTCAGATGGCAATATCTCAAGTTCTAGAGCTTATAATTGCGTAACTCCAATTGGAGGTGAAAGCTTATCCTCTTAGCTTTCCAACGCCGCATAGAACGCCTGATTTGACCAAGTAACGAAGAAATGGCAGCTGTTTTAAGATCGGTGCGCGCTGCAGGAATCGTCAGAATGCAATTCTGTACAGCACTCTTGGTCGATCGACTGGTACAAGTGGTCGATCGACCACCCCACGAGCTGTTGCGCAAGTTAAAAGATCGAGAATTCCAAAGCCCATTGTAATTAGGTTTAGGAATAAGAGTTACGTAATATTTTCTATATAACGTAACCAGAGGCATCAGTTTATGATCATCGAATTTTACGTATTAATTAGGGTTCTTCTTAAAAGATTGTTTTAGTTTAATTCTCCGTCAATAAAGTTTACTTTCCGCACTAGGTTTTGGTATTTCCTATTCAATCCTCCTTACGGTATTCTTCGGTTCCTTCTGTTCAGTTTATTGCTTTAATTCCTCCGTAGTTAGAATTGTTAGTTTAGATTTCCCAAAGCCATATTATTGTTTTATGTTATTCATTTGCTTAGTTAATTTAAATATGAATTCGTTAGCTTTGTTTGACAATATTATTGCTGTTATTCGCATGAATATGAGTAGCTAAATCACCATTGCTAGGATGTAGGGGAGTTATAGTATAGATGGCATAAATTATAGGCGATTTCGATTCACGGTATGGTCGATCGACCGGTACCCATGGTCGATCGACTGGTTACGCGTCTGGTTTGCTTTGTTTGTTTCGTTAAGTGCTTTATCTTTCAATGAGACCAAAAGGAGACTTGATAGATGCTTAAACTTGACAATCCCATAGATCGAGAGATAGGAATGGACAATAATTAACGAATTAAAACGACTAAATTGCTAAGATCGAGAGATAACGTGATTTAGTTTGCATTAGGAATTATTAAACAAGAACGAGAGTTAGTATTAATGAAACTTAGGGAATAGTAGCATAGGCCGAGAGGTAGCTGCTATTTAACATGGACCGAGAGGACTTGTTTTCCCCATCCTTCGCGACCGTATTTCGAAGTTACTTAGGATTATGTGCCATCGCAGCTATAGTGAACCGACCGTCTTAGCATTTCTTTTATCATAGCTTACACCTTTTGCAACTTTTATTTATTTATTTAATTTTATGTTATTAGTTTTAGAATTTATTCACATCAAAACCCCCACAACGGTTATCCGACAGACTGAAATATATAGCAACTATTATCTCCCTACCTCCCTGCGGATCGACCCTTACTACCGCTTGCTAGTTGTAGTTCGGAATTTATAAATATTATTTTTGGTACTCACTTCGACAGGTATCAGGGGGCTCTGTAGATACCCGGTATCTGCTGAGACTCCGACAAACACCCGATGATTATCGGACTACAACATGTTTTGGAATCGCGGCGTTTGATCGACAGTTTGTGTACAACTTTACGTCGGAAAACTTAAAACGATTTCGAAAATAAAACATCTCAAAACATTTCAAAAATACCTGGAGTGTTTAATGCACGACGACGGAGTCGCAATGACACTAACTTGAGTCAAAACCGACACCGGACCAAAAACCGACTCAAAAATTCAAATCCCGACTTCAACAACGAGTCAAACCGAGTCAAACACAAAAACCAAAACATTTCAAACCTTCTATGCTAAGATTTCCCGGATTTATGTTTGGTCAAGTACCAAACATATGACTACAAATCCTAGGATAGAACAAATCATGATTGTGTTTGTTGTGAAAGCGACAACAGAGCTCGAAGACCCGCGACGTGGCTCGCGCCTCTTTGAGCAGCCCAGGTGGCCACGTCGCTCAAAACTCACACAACCACTCATTCTCCTATAAATACCCCTCAAATGCCACCCATTTGAGACTTACGCGAGTGTCCGCCCCCTCTTTTCTCCCTTAAAATTCTCGACTCGACTTCTTAAGTCACAATCCGACGCGTATTTACGACCTACCGATCGTAAATACAAGACTTACACATTGTTTGGTACCGTCATCGTGCATTAAATCACTTGTCCGACCACTTTGACCACTATACCATCACTAAACTTTTGAAACACTCTTTTACTTACCAAAACGGTTTTAAACCGAGTTTTTTCCAATCAAACGAGTTGTTACACTTATGTCGGTCCCTCGCCATAACCAAACATGTAAGTATGAGGGTGTAAAAATCCTCTTTTATTATGTTTTCATTTGTTTCATGACTTTAACATGCTAAAACATGCATAACATGAACCAAAACATGGAATAAACGAGCCAAAAGCGATTTTGGTCCGAGGCGGATGCCCTTGGGTCGCCAACAGGCTCGCGCCTAAATGGGGTACTCAGACCAGAGATCAATCGTGTTTGTTCTCGTCATTTCCCTTAATCCATTTTTCATATTTGTAATCGGTTTTTACCATTTCAAGTATTTTCGAAACCTTTTTATTTCATTTCACATGTTTTAACCATAAAGCATTTTTCACCCTTGGTTCTTCATACCATGACGGTTAAATCCGTGTTTCGGTGATAATATTTGGTTAATGACATTTAAAAGGTATTTTAAAGCCTTTTATTTTATTTCTTCATATTTTCAAACAAACATATTAGTCACCAACACGAAATCATCCTTGGTTCTACATACCATGCCGGATTTTAACAGATGCGATGATGAGTATCGACTAATTACATTCAAAATGGACTTAAAACAATTAGTCCATAATCATTTTCAAAACTATTCATGTCAAGTTTGTCAAATCGAACCCGACACCGAATATTATCAAATAATGATAATTATTCGAGTCTAGTTCTTCAAATCAACAAATGCGGTCTAAACGACCCTTTCAAATCAAACCGGGTTCAAATACCCATTTTCAACACGTTTTATAACGTTTTCTAAATAGTCAGAACACGGCATACAACCGTTGGATAACCCGCGCCTCAAGCAGTCTCTCCATTTCTCATTTTCAAAACCAGAGGGAGGCCCCTTACACGCCGGTGGCTCGCCTCTTATAGCCAAATGCAGTACAGGGCCTGTTCCCTTCCAGCATTAGTCTAGGACGATCCCGACTACGGTTAACCCGGATATAGGACGGATCAGATGACTATTCGATTATTCAAAACCATATTTGCAAATGCCATACTAAGACAAATGGATCATGTTATGCACCCTAAACCTAATACGGTAAATGGATGTTTAATTTCCGTCTTGCATGCAAATCAATCATTAATCCAACTCAACATCTTATACTTGATACTTGGATTAAATCAACCGACTTAGAAAGCTCTCACATGTTAGGTTTAAATTATTGGATGCGCATTCATGCATTTAAACCGTTTTATCAACTTTTGCATTCAACCAACCAAGATCGATCAGTAGAGGCCGCTAAACGCGGGCGGGATTGGGTGTCTGATTAAAGGGCTTCCCAATACGTACCTTCACCTCTTACTCAGAAACTTTGGATAGTGGACGACCTTATCCAGGGCGTACGAGAGTCATTCTAGAGATAGGATGCTAAAGAGGGACGATTTCCTTATCTTTAGTACCTATGTCAAACGCTGTTTTGTGCTTCGATTTGACCGAGGTATAAAGTGGAATTCGAACGGGTTCCAGGCATCCCACAAATGCTTGGTGGTGACTCCGAACATCTCTAATCGTTTCGAGACCCTTACCGAGACGAAACCGACCGATCTAAAACGATCCGGTCGAAAGCATTTTTACACCGCCGAGCGTGGCTTTCAAAAGACCGCTGCATGTCCACAGATTGGCTTGGCGTGCAGGTGGCCCGTGACTACGGATTGGTAGGTGGCCCCCAAATCCACGGACCGAAACGTGGCCCATGTCCACACATGGCCATGCTCGAATGATGATTCGTTTATCAGTTAAGTTACTCTCTAGTCGGGAAAACCACTCTTGATACAGATCACTTGTAAAATACGACCTTTGTGAATACAGATTTTGCAAATTGTTTTACATTGAGTGGAAGAAATTTTAGGATATGAGAATCGATTATCGCACATACACTTGTGAGGACAAGTGGGAGTTTGTTGGAGCTTGTGTCCTCCACAAATTAGTGTGATAACATTTGTAAATCTCTTACAGGTTCACAAGGGTATACTTCGTATTTAATCAGTTGATTAACGATTACCTAATAACGGTTGGCTTGCTAGAAAGTTTGACGTTATTATCATACAGATGGCGGTGATCAACTGGTCCCTAAAGGTCAGACCTAAAGGATGTGTTTGAGAGATGTGGTTATGAAAATGTAATCACATTGATGCCTTATATGACTAAACAGTTAGTCAATGTGTTGATGAGACAATTATTAAATGCCGATTAAATAATATTATTTGAGACGAATTAACTGTCAATTCGTAAATTGAATATAATAAGTTATATTTAATTAATGTATATAATGTTAGCTTGGACGAATTAATATGTTAATTCGTAATTAAATGTAATCGGTTATATTTAATCAGCAAATGATAATTATACGATATTGTCATAAGAAATTATTATTGACCCGTATTAATAAACTGCAAGCTGTTGTGTGTAGACTTGTTAATGCGGAATAATATAAATGACAATTTATATTTAACACATTTTATACATTTTTGGAATAACCGAAAATAAGGATTTTTTTCCTCATTTTCGGTAGTTGCCAAAACCGAAAATAAGGAAATAATACTCCTTATTATTTCGACATTATGGGCCGAATTAGGGAAAAATAAGATCTCCATTTTTCTTTCTCTTTTTCGGTTTATTAAGAGAAAGGAGAGATCATTTTCTACCCTAATTCTGACCTAGCACACAATCATCAAAACACAAAAACAAAAACCCTAAATAATTTACAGAAATTGGGGATCAATTCTAGCAAGAACACAAAGAGCATATCTCATATCGTCTTGGGTGCAACTGATAGGTGAATATCATTGCGATATTGTTCTTAGGCCGATTTTGCTAGGACCGAAGGTTGTTTCTTCATTCTCTACTTTTGTTTATGCATTTTATTTTATGACTCGTAATCATCTCTATTATTCGTTATAATCCTTAATAATAAGGGAAGTATACAGATTATTTCCCACATTTACCACCATTATCACCTCATAAATCATAGCTAGTGAAGTATAAAACACAATGACTTTCGATATTAACCAAACATCATATGGAGTAGTATTGTAGTAAACAAACATAGCAACATACTTAGCTTTTATTTATGGCACAAATTAAACGAGAACAAAACAAATTCATAGGTAAAAGTACTCCCACCATAATATCTTGGAGACAAATAAATATGGTCAACAACTCTATAAAATAAATGATGTGTTTGTACAAACGCAAATAACTCTTAACATAATTATCATCACTAAAAAAAAAAAGAAAAAAAATATATATTTTTTTTTTCCACAAACTTGATTTTTTGCGCCCAAATTAATCTGCTAACCACTAAAACTAAAGATTATACAAATTTGTAGGTCGGAAATAACCCTCACATTTACCAAGTCCATAATAATTTAATACGAATTGCATACAATTGCGAACAAAAAATCTTTATATCAACAAATTTAGCAATACAAAATTAAACCAAAAGTAAGGAAGAATTACACACATCAGGGGCGTCTTAAAATAAATGGAGGCCCGGTGCGACACGGAAAAATGAGGCCCCAAAATGAATGCTTAAGTATATTATACTTCGAGATTTGTATTGAATTTTATTAATAAAAGCTTATAATACGGTGATAAAAAATGGAGGCCCGGTTCCCACGTCCGTGGTTGAGTATTAAATTATGTGATAGTGACATGACTAAAATCCAAAGAATACTAAGGTATTCTAAGTGACAATTATTAGGTTGCAAAGACAATCTGAACACAACGTTATGAAACAACAAATAATGTCAACATGGAGTTCACATAATTCAAAGCCATCAAAGCGATTAACTTGTAGAACTCATTGAGCAAAAATAGACACTTGAAACGTAATAAGAACAACCCAATATTGCTCGGATAACAAGGCAAACATTAACACCTAACTAAACAAAACAATCAGCCTTCTAATTATCATGAATTTTACGTAGGTGCAAAAACCTGCAAACTAACTATGAATATAAAATTCTAATGTATTTTGAGACGTGAGTTTAAGTAAACAAATACCAACGGTAACCTATAATATTACTAGATTTTGTGCCCGTGCGTTGCACGGGTTTCAAATTTGATTCTCCTTTATTTGTTGTGGAATTTTTTTTACCATTTTAAACGGTTCACTATTATAAATGTTAATTAACATCTATATAATATTTTACCGATAGTCGTATGAGTTTTAGTGGGTAAAAAGCTCAAAATAAATATAAATAATGTATAATTGAAACCAACGCTATCAATTTAATACCTGCTTCACAAGTAGATTGGTTTGTTTTAGAATTCATATGCATCTCTTGTAAAATATCAGTATTCTAAGACTAAGTAAATCCACACGACTACTAATTCCACCCCTTTGCCCTTTGGCCCCCTACAGAGCCTTTGGCTAAAGGCCGATCTATCATGACCATCAGCAATAAGGTGATAAGACATGATGAAAGATGTAGCCAGTAGGCTACCATCACAATTACTATATCAATTTAATCTTTTTAACTATTTATGATCATATTAACGTAGGTTAGTTAGTAACTATTTATGATCAATGATACGTACATAGTAAGAGTTCCTCTACTTTGCATTACATGAACTTTTAAGAATATCTTCTTTGATGAAAATCATGGTAGTAATATAACTTTTGTCCCGATAAAAATAATTTCCCGTAAAATACAGAATAACATGATTACTTATAAATTAAGTGCCTTTCAAGTATATTAAGAAAACTCTTTTATATAACTTTCGACCCGTATTCTGACACAAATCATTTCCGTAGTTACATATAATTTCGCCGTCACAAAAACTTCGTATACCGCACTGAAATTTGATAGTGCATAACTGCAAATCCATTGTCCCTCGAACAACTGTGCTTAAGCGCTTGTTATGAAATGTTGCGGACACTTCAAGATTATTTATTGGATCTCTCAAGTATAGAATTATACCCCAGTCACCATTATCAATGGCACGAAAATTGAACTCTGGATATTATATCTGAATACAAAAAAGCTTGTTAGTTCAACCAGAAATAGATAATAAGAAATAATAATAGGGAACATACAAACTGACAACACAAATAATAGAAAACGAATACCTCACGTATTTTCTTAAAATTGACAACTTTATATAAATCCTTATGTTCTTCGATGATTAATTTTCGAGTTAATGGTAAGATAAAGACCCGAACTTTCATTCTTTTTCTAGATAAGGGACTATACTTTCAAAACGCCCAGCTAAGGACCTCGTTGAACCTTCCGTTAACTTCCCCGTAACACAACAAACAATCTCAATAAATTCATGCCATCTAAAATAACAGCAAATTAACGGACTAATTCTTGCGGTCTTGCCAATTCGCTCTTTGCCCATCTTTGTTTGATGATCATGATGATCACAATTCACAACTATGACCCCCTCAATCTTCATTCAACACCTACAAATCAATACTGGTCTCTCACGTTGTCGCAGCAGCAACAACCACAACGACAAACTCACTTTGCCCATCACCAATAATCAACCGAAGCCCGAAAAGTTGACGGCTTTATTAGAACCAATTAAGAAGTAGATTAACAATATTTGGAATGACCGACTTGGATTTTGAAGCGACAATTAGCTTTCGAGCGTTCGACGAGGAAAGATACTCCGATGTACGTAAATTGCTGGTTCTGAGAAAGATAAGAAGGATTGGAATAATTCCTTATTAACGTTTTTGGTTGTGTTTTGGGGGAAAGGAAAGGTTTTATCATTTTTGGTTGTGTTTTGGTTTTGGTAATTTTGTTTGTGTTGTTACTTTGTCGTATACTCCATCAGATTAGGCTGGGTATTTGAAGGAGTACTTTCTTAAATTTGCTTTGAATCAATATGCTTCATTCTGTTTCTCATCAACACCGACTTCAATTATTTGTCAATATACTCACTTAACAGCAAAGTTGACGGAAGGTGCATTGAGGTCCTTAACTGGATTTTTTAATAGTATAATCCCTAAACTGTAAAAAAGAGGAATGTTTAGGTCATTGTCTTATATATAACTCATTAATTTTTTACAAATATAACATGAAAGTAAAGTAATTAGAAATCATAAATTCAAGTGAATGTCCAATGATGAACGCATGCAAGATGGTTTAATTTTGGAACAACATACAGAGTCGGGTGAGGATTTGACAAATCTTCAATCTACCTCTACTTGAATCTCTACTCCTGCATAAGAGTAGATAATCAATTTTAGAATCTACGAAATCTACGAAAACCGATGCATAATCAAATAGGGCAATAGTACAAAGTTAATAAGATCAACAAAAAAAAAAATGCATTAGGGAAAATTAAAGCCATAGGGCGTTATCTTGCATAACCAATGGTGGGTTTATATAATATGGACGACAGCTAATTTAAGTTAATGTAGAATTCTATCTCACTAAAATATGACATCTTATCAAATTCTCTATCTTTTAAGATTTATTTTTAACTTTTAAAATAATTTTAAGATTTAGTTTTAATAATATTAATTTATTAATTTAATTTAAAATTATTTAGGTGTTTTAGAATAGTTGGAAACTCTAGAATTGTCTGAAAAAAGCCTCTTTTATATATATACTAGATTTAATGCCCGTGCGATGCACGTGCCACTTGTAATATTCTGTCTCTTGAACCATGGTTGAACGTCAAGGTGTAAAATAATTACTACAAATGTCACCTCCCGGCTACAAAAAAGATCGATGTGAACTCCAACTTCAAATGAACTAAATTATTCACCCTAAAACATTTTTAATTCACTAAAAACACTCAAATAGTTAAGGTTAATTATACGAATAATAATTAGTACAACTCCAAAATAACCAAATTAGGATTAAGTTAGACAGTTAGTAAACTGGTTGTCGTTCTTGTCGGGTTCGTGTTTAAAAAGCTCAACCGGAACCTAACCATATTGAATCCCGTGTCATTATATCGATCCACTTACATGAATGAGTCACTAAATCTCAACCCAAATTCATTAACTTTGAGTCTTTCGTATCGTGTTTTCGAGTTATGTCATTGTTTGCATCTCTAATTTGTATCACCCTATATCACATTCCCTCAAGCTTTTTACTTCAACTCATACCAATAAATTCTGTGACCAAACTAACCCAAAACCCATCTATGTAAAAGACTAAGGCCCTGTTCTTTCTGGCTTTTTAGAGCCGAATCAATCGAATCGAATGAAGTTTGAATAACTAAAATGAGCCGAATCGAATCGAATGGAGCCGAATCGAATGAATCAATCAATGGAGCTGAGCTGAAATGAATCAATCGAATCAATAGAGTGAGCCAATCAATCGAATCAAATAATCGGGACCGTGCTTGAAGCTAAGATCTTCGTGCCCTCTCATAGTAGCTCGAGTAGTCTTACTTCTAGAGAGAGGAAGTTGTTGGTGAGAAGTATTTTACCATTGATTGGTGAATAATGAGGTATTTATAGGTTTATATGTGTACCTCAAATGATGGCTTGACAAGCATGCTTACCAGATTTGCTATGAATACGCCTTACCGATTCGCGATTCGCTTAAAATGTGTTATATGTATTTTCAGTAATCAACTTGATAGAAGTCGCTTTTAACGATTCGTGATTTGTAGGGTACCAATTGTAAGTGAATCCGTAACCATGTTGGCAAGTGTGTTGACTTGTATGACCCCGTATTAGCTAGTTAGTCAAGTCGGTTGGGAACTTGGGCGTGCCCCATCAATAATATTTATAATAAATGTTACTAATTTTAATAATACTACCAATAATAATTATAATAACAACAACAACAACAACAACAATAATAATATTAACACTAATAACATTATTATTCATTTTAACAACAACAATAATAATAATACAAATAATAATTATAATAAGAACAACAACAACAATAATATTAACATTATTAACATTATTATTCATTTTAATAATATTCATCATCATCATCATCATCATAATAATAATAGTAATTATAATAAATAAATTATTATTAACATTATATTAACAATATTATTAATTATAATTATAATAATAATAAAGAATAAAGAATAATAATATTAAAAAAATAGTATTATTGATAACAACATTAATAATAACTATTAAATTTAAGATGAGTAAATTTGAAATGAATTTGAACTTAATGGAGCCGAATCGAATCGAATCAATGGAGAGTGATTTGAAATGGGATCGAATCAATGAAGTGAATCGAATCGAATGGAGTGAACTAAATGGAGTGAATCGAATCGAATCGAATCAATAGAGCCGAAATTTGAATCAAGTGGGTGAAAATAAGCCAGAAAGAACATGGCCTAAATAGAATTCATACACTTAAAAGCAAAGTACGATTGTTTTTATGAAAAAATAAATAAATAAAATAGAAAATATGTATCTATTTTTATACATATTTTTAAGATCAATAAAGACAATCGAAACTTCTTATTAAATTGCGTCTGTATCATTAATGTTTTTATTCTTCTCGTCATCGATTAATTTCTTTAAAATATTTTTATTAATGTATCTTCATGGCTTCATCATTATCATTAACCTCTAATGCTCCATGCTCGTACAATTTCGAGTTAACTTATACTGACATAACAACGAATGTGATTAATTTTAGATTTTTTTTTTGTTCAAAGGAGGGCACTATGTCGCGGAAAAGAATTAACCCTCAATTTCACGATGTAAGTAAAGAAGCTCTTACCATTTAAGCTAACTCTTGTTCTTATGTAATTAATCTTAATATTAATAATAATAATAAAAAATACTCTTTAGATGGAACTTTTTCAATTCTACCTATAGAAGTAGAACAGTTGATCGATTACACATATATACTTGATACTTCCTCTTATCACTTATGAACCTGCAATCAAAATCATAGTACATCTTATGGTCATATAAACGAACACGAATGAATGAAAAAGTAGGGTGCTATTAAGCTGAAATCTAGAAAACACATTATGCAATACGAAAAAAACTTGTGTATTTTGGGAGGATCGTACTCGTTATACCTAATTAAGAATTTATAATTGTCTTTTGGGAGGACCGTACTCGTTATACCTAATTAAGAATTTATAATATTTGGTTTAGTGAATTGCCTTTAGGTATAAGGACTCCGATTTTTTTCAATTTTTTTTTTCATGAAATAAACTTACATGGAGTTTCCTACGTTGGTGGAAGCTCCTCTTCTTAAATAGGAGTAAATAATAGGCATTAACGACAATTTACTGAATAAAGCGATGGTGTGATGCCGAGCTGTTGGCATATTTGGCTTCGTAATTGGCTTCGTAACTGGTAGGATGCTTTTAAAATAAATGTCTACGCCTCTTTTTTATTTATTTGTTTATATTAGATGAAAATACTCTCCTAAAAAATTAAAAAGGTAAACAAATGAATGAGACGGAAGGAGTACATATCAATGTCAATATTAACTATACCTGAGTATATATTTTTGTACGATGCCTGAATTGAACAATCATATTACACGCTCGATTTTATTTGTACCTGGAAATTCAACCAAAACACAATTAGTATAGATGATCTGATACTTTATATGATGGCTAATGCTAAGATACAACTCTAAGCTTGCAATTAAAAACAAATAAAAAAATCTAAAATCTAAAAAGTAATAATACGAATAAAAATAATATTAATATTAAGATACTCTATAAGAAGGAGAAATAAATTGATTTGTACGTGGGAAGTTGCAATCATATATAGTACGTTTTTATATGCATGCGATAAGGGGTTTTGAAGTGTAGTTGGTCTCTATTTTTTGTTTCATTGTATGGGTTATATATTAATTGCTTATCTAATGTAATATAAAAATATTTCTTTGTGATTAGTCTGACAATTATCATCTTACGTTAGTTGTTTGATGGAATTTGATTCTAATTGCAACTTGGTAATTTGGTTTTCATTTGATAATTAATGATTTATGTTAATTTATTCTAGCCAAGTAGTTTGTAAAAGTTGGACTCGTTATAATCGCTCGAAAAAAGCTTCTTTTATTAATATAGATAGATATATTGATTTACGGTAACGGCTTTATCTCTCTTAAATTGTTAGAAAAGGTGGAGCAATATTACCGTAAATAATATTACAACAATATACAATAATATAAATGACGTAAATAAAAGAATAATAATATAAAATAGAGTAGAGAAGAAAGATGTAGCCTGGGTTGAATCGCGCTAGCCGCTTTCCTAAGAGAGATAACGCCTCCACTGCACTGGTTACCAAATACTCCTTCCTATTCTAAATAACCCTCCATATTTCATTTTTGGTCAATTCACAATACTCTCCTTATTTCCTTATTTGTCAAACTGTTATATTTATTTTAATCACCTCACCCCACAACAATACTGCACAATACTTATAATTTATCTTATTTTAATCACCTTACCCCACAACAATACTTATTTTAATCACACAATACCTTCTCTCTCTCCAATCTCCTACCCCACACAAATACTTTACCATATAATACTCCCTTCCTTAATTCTTGTGCCCCCCTCCAAAGGGGAGAGTTATTTAGAATAGGAGGGAGTAGTGCGTTCCACTCCCAAGATACGACAACCCGTTGGACTCCTTCGGTAGCAGCAAGAGGAGCCCCCGAACCGACGATCACCCGATACTCGTTAGAGTATTCAGATTTCAGAGTATACTCGTTAGAGTATTCAGATTTCAGACGACTCATATTTTTGACAGATTTCTGAATGAATAAAATAGACGGCTTATGAGAGTTTATATAGTACTCTCACAACAGATATTTTCCTTAACAGAATTAGGAAACCCTAATAATTTCCTAAACAGACAAGGAAACTAAATAATAGTTTCCTAAACAGATAAGGAAACTAAATCAGATGCGGAATTCAGAACAGATTCAAGGCATATTCTAACAAATCTCCACCTTGACTTGAATCCTCTCACAATCAGCCAGATGTACCAGATGCGCCATAACGGTGCCAGATGTACCAGACGCACTAAACTAGTGCCAGATAATTCTCTCCCTCCTGCCTCAGATATTGCCCACCATGGGGCAATCAGATACTTCTAACATTTAGCAAGTCCAAACAGCGTTGGAACTTGCTATGCGAAACAGAAACAGAACCTGACAGCGTAGAACCTTGAAAACAATACAAGGTATCACACTTAACACCTTTAAGAATCACATTCGAACCCTTGTAGACTTTCAGAACTCCACCTTCACCATGAAAACTGAAACCTTTACTGTCCAACACACTTAAGGAAATCAGATTCATCGTCATCAGCGGAACATGTCTAACCTCGTTCAATGTGCAGAATTTACCATCTTGTGTCCGTAGTTTAATTGAGCCAATTCCAACTGTCTTACAAATAGAACCATTAGCCATAGAAATATTGCCACCATCTATTTGCTTGTAGGTTGTAAACCACTCCCGGCGCGGACATATGTGATAGGTTGCTCTCGAATCCAGGATCCACGCATCATTAGGATGCGTGTATTTTTCAGCAACTAGAGCATAATCACCTTCAGAATTGGTATCTGCTATTGCAGCTGTATCTGGTGCTTTGTCCTGTTTATTTTTCTTGGAACAATCAAATTTCTAATGCCCCTTTCCTTTACAGTAGTTACAAATATCAGTAGGTTTAGGACCCTTAAAATCAGATGTACCAGAGGTACCAACAGAATTAGAAGAACCATAATAAGACGGCTTCTTATAATTTTTCTTCCCAGAATTTCCCTGTCCATAACCCCCGCTAACTATTAAACCTGCGGCCTGATTATCTGTAACCGTACCAGCCGCCTTATGGCGCAATTCTCTAGTATGAAGAGACGATCTAACATCTTCTAGAGACACAGTATCTTTACCAACAATGAAAGATTGCACAAAATTCTCATACGACAAAGGCAAAGATACTAACAGAATTAATGCGGCATTCTCATCCTCAACTTTAACATCAATATTACGCAATTCTAATAAAATTATGTTTAACCGATCTAAGTGATCTCGGAGAGAAGTACCTTCCTGCATTTTTTGACTGAATAGACGTTGCTTCAGAAGCAACTTATTGGTTAAAGACTTCGTCATATAAAGACTCTCAAGCTTTGACCACAGACCTTGCGCAGATTGCTCCTCCGCGATTTCAATAATAACATCATCAGCAAGACACAACATAATTGTTGAATGTGCCTTCTCCTCCAGAACAACCATCTCAGCGGTGACGGGTTCTGCCGCCTTCTTCACAAGCGGCGCCCACAACCCTTGTTGTTTCAACAAAGCCCGCATCTTGATTTGCCATAGACTAAAACTATTCCTCCCCGTGAATTTATCAATCTTCACGCTCATCCCAGACATCTTTCTTACCAATTCAGGAGCCCAGATAAATCTGGCTCTGATACCAGTTTGTTATGCGGAAGCGTGAATATCCCGTGTTAGAAGATCATCTTTATAAGTGTCCAGAAAATATAATAATACGAGGCTTTTTGGGAAGGAGCCCAAGAGTAAATCCGTGAGAGCTTGGCCCAAAGCGGACAATATCGTACTATTATGGGTTGTGGACACATATGCAGCAGAGGCCCAACACGGGATATTCACGCTTCCGCACAACAATACAGATATATTTACAAAAGGCCTGCCTCGTCATTTATTTACTCGGTTTCGAACCAGTTTAAGCGTTCTTCCTAATGCCGCTCCAACTGCGGGGGGGTGTTAGTCAACGAAATATTTTGTAAATATTGTGTGTATACTTAGTCTTCTTAGTTAGTTGTATTCTATCCTTCTTTAGAATATTATATCCTAGTTTATAGCATTGTAATTAGGATTGTGGTTGTATCTTTGAATATAAATATGAATGATAGCAGATCAAACCCTTTTGAGGGATTACGATTATTGACACAACCCGTTGGACTCTTTCGGTAGCAGCAAGAGGAGCCCCCGAACCGATGATCGCCCGATGCTCAATAATAATATTATATGATAAAAATAACTTTTATGAATATTATAATAATGATAATAATAAGATGTTCTTAATCTTTGTATTCGTCTACTCGCATGATTTCATGTAGCTTCAAAAGCAATATACGCTGAAGAACAAAGATCCTCATATATATTGAATAATTGATAAGATGGTCAAAACTAATTAAGGTGAATAAAGACCAAGATCACACCATTTGTAAAGATAATTATAAACCCAACATAAATGCAATATCGAAAACGGACAAATGTAATAATAGTGATACTAATCACTCATTAGATCACCAACATAAATGTGATTGACCACCGTCATATAAAAATCATTAACTACGGAAATAAATGGAGGATAAAAACTAATAAACCATATTTAATATAAGTATTAATTACTCAAATATTAAAACTTATTAAATAATTTTTAAATCAGAATATTTTCCAACAATCATATTGTTAGAAAAGGTGGAGCAATATTACCGTAAATAATATTACAACAATATACAATAATATAAATGACGTAAATAAAAGAATAATAATATAAAATAGAGTAGAGAAGAAAGATGTAGCCTGGATCGAATCGCGCTAGGCGCTTTCCTAAGAGAGATAACGCCTCCACTGCACTGGTTAACAAATAGTGCGTTCCTCTCCCAAGATACGACAACCTGTTAGTCAACGAAATATTTTGTAAATATTGTGTGTATACTTAGTCTCCTTAGTTAGTTGTATTCTATCCTTCTTTAGAATATTATAAACTAGGATATAATATTCTAAAGACATTGCTTGTAATAAAATTCGTTGCCAAAGCCGTCAAACCCAACCTCTTCCTCGCCTCAAGCTTTCCTCGCCCAAAGCCACGACACATGGCATTCTCGTCTTGACCATCCCGGGTCTTCCATTTTGCGTTTATTACCTTCAAATAAAAACATTGCTTGTAATAAAATTTCAGCTTTTAATATTTGTGCTTCCTGTCAAATTAGTAAAAGCTCTAGATTACCATTTCATGATTCCAATTCACAAACAATTGCCCCGTTTGATATAATACACAGTGATCTTTGGACGTCACCAATTTTAAGCAAATCTGAGTTTAAGTATTACATGGTTCTAGTCGATAATTTCACGCAATTTGTTTGAGTTTATCCCCTCAAATTTAAATCACAAGTACGTGTTCGAAAAATTCCTTCAATTTAATCAACTCGTGCTCACTCAATTCAATCGTAAAATTAAAACATTTCACTGTGACATGGGTCGCGAGTTTGACAACAATAAATTTCATGATTTTTCCCACAAAAACGGCCTTACCTTTCGTTTCTCATGTCCCCATACATCGCCCCAAAATGAAAAATCCGAGCATATGATTAAACGACTGAATGCTATTATGCTCACCCTTCTTCACCATGGCTCCTTACCCCCTGCATATTGGGTCGATGCCCTCCATTCCGCCACTCACCTACATAATATACTCCCTACTTCCGCTCTTCAATTTCAAACTCCCACTTCCGCCCTCTACCTCAAACATCCCTCCTATGATCATCTTCGCGTCTTCGGGTGCGCATGCTACCCTAATATGTCAGCCACCATGCCTCATAAACTATCATCTCGTTCTGTCCAATGTGTGTTCATCGGCTACCCTCCAAATCAGCGTGGATATCGTTACCTTGATCTTAAAACGGGTCGTGTCTTAATTTCTCGTCATGTTATTTTTGATGAATCGTGCTTTCCTTTTGCGGGTACTCCTCACAATTACACCTTCCTCCACTCCTCCCCCGATGACAATAACCCCCTGCTTCTCCACTCTATTACCGCACCTGACCCCTCTGCCCTCGACATCACACCACGCGCACCCACCTCCCCTCGTTCTCCTGACCCCACTCCTCTCGACACCTCACCACGAACACCCAACCCTCCCTCACCCGTGACTACTCCTGTCACTAACCCCCCTGCTTCTTCTCCAACCCTCACCACCACTCCAGCTTCCGCCCCTTCCCCATCCCCACCATCACCACCACCACCACCTCGTTCTCGACCACCCCCACCTATCCCCACTCACTCTATGTCCACCCGAGCCATGCATGGAATTTTCAAACTCAAGGCTCTTACCACATCCACCACGGTCTCCTCCGTTCCCAAATCACCCAAAAGTGCCCTTGAGGATCGTAACTGGCAACTAGCAATGCAAGACGAATTTACCGCGTTACGGAACAATCATACTTGGGACTTGGTCCCTCGTCCTCATGATGCGCCCATTATTCGTTGTATGTGGTTGTTTCGACACAAATTTCATGCCGATGGCTCTCTTCAACGGTACAAAGCTCGTCTTGTCGCTAATGGCAAGACACAACAAATTGGAATAGACTGTGATGAAACCTTTAGTCCAGTGGTCAAGCCTACCACTATTCGTATCGTCCTCAGTCTCGCCGTCTCCAAATCATAGCCCATTCATCAATTAGATGTCAAAAATGCATTCTTACACGGGAATTTGGATGAAACGGTATATATGCATCAACCTCCGGGTTTTGTGGACCCCTCTGCTCCTCATCACGTGTGTAAACTTTGTAAGTCCCTTTATGGTTTAAAGCAGGCTCCTAGGGCCTGGTATCATCGGTTTTCCACATTTATTTTGTCTTCGTTGTTTATACTCAAGACGGCCAAAGCCACTGCTTACCTCCTGCTCTATGTCGATGATATCGTCATAACCGCATCCGATACTGCCCTTCTTCAAGCCATTATCAAACGCCTCGTCACTGAGTTTGCTAGGACTTATCTAGGCGTTATGCATCATTTTTTGGGCATCAAAGTTACTAGGTCTTCTCATGGTTTGTTTTTATCTCAAACTCAATATACCATGGATATTGTTAAACGTGCTAGCATGACTGCTTGCAAGCCAAGCACAACTCCAGTAGACCCCAGTTCAAAATTAAGTGCAACATCAGGTCCCCCTGTTGATGACCCCGCGTTATATCGAAGTTTAGCCGGACCACTGCAATACCTCACTATCACTCGCCCTGATATCGCATACGCGGTACAACAAGTTTGTTTGTTCATGCATGATCCACGAGCGCCACACCTTCAGTTTTTAAAACGGATAATCCGTTATATTCAGGGCACTCTTGATCATGGTCTCACATTGCATCCATGTCGGTCCCATGCTCTCACTGCATACTCTGACGCCGACTGGGTTGGCTGCCCCGACTCATGTCGTTCGACATCCGGGTACTGTGTATTTTTAGGTGATAATTTTGTTTCCTGGTCATCGAAACGACAAGCTACAATTTCTAAGTCTAGTGCCGAAGCCGAATATCGCGGTATTGCTAACGCCGGAGCTGAAACTAGCTGGCTCCGCAATCTTCTGCTTGAACTCCATATGCCTCTTAAGCGGTCTACTATCGTATTTTGTGATAACATTTCAGCGGTCTATCTTTCCGGCAACCCCGTTCAGCATCAACGAACAAAACATGTTGTGATAGACATACATTTCGTACGTGACAAGGTCAAGATTGGCGAAGTCCGTGTCCTTCATGTGCCTTCGGAATATCAATATGCATGTTATAACGGATGTAAGAAAGATAAATAAAGAACGTGAAAAAGACAACAGATTTACGTGGTTCACTAACAATTTGTTAGCTACGTCCACCGGCAGAAGGGAAGAATATTAGGAAACCCTAATAATTTCCTAAACAGACTTCAGACAACTTATTAAATAATTAACTACGGAAATAAATGGAGGATAAAAACTAATAAACCATATTTAATATAATTACTCAAATATTAAAACTTATTAAATAATTCTTAAATCAGAATATTTTCCAACAGCGGGAAGGTGGATTGCCGGAGGTGGGGGGAGAGAGATGGAAACAAATCAATTAGGTCAGGGAGGGAAAAAAATGACAAGGGTAAAATTGTAAAAAAACGTATGTGAAAGAGTAAAATGCGTATGTAAAAATGGTGGTGTATAGAAGATTCTATACACCGAGTCTAACCGTAGCATCTGCCACTCAACTTGTTTAATGTTCTCTATGCAATTGTATGAGTTGTGTTATTGTGTTGCGACGGTTTTACAAGATGAATATTGATATTATGATCTATGTTGAAACGATTTATATTCCATTTCACTGTTACATACACTGAGCAGAATTTGAGATTGTTTACTTTTAACTTGATAGTTCTAAGTATCAAATCCTGGAACTTTAAATATTGTTAAATCAGTTTAATTAATTATCTTGAGTTTTCAAAGAAGCTTTTATTAAGTTTAAATTTTTTAAATAGACACTTAATTGAATTGCTTGACTCCTAGTATCAGATTACAAAGAGAAACATAAATGTACTTCTTTTTACGGAGTATCATTTAAGTGAAATCAACATTGACGATGCAACATTGATACTTAGCTTCTACAACTTTTTTATTCAATCCATACTACGAGTATATTACTACGTCTTCAGTAGGCTTAGGCTCACATAACGTGGCATAAAACACAGGAGTACTACACGATAACAAACCCATTTTAACGATCAATGAATCATCCTTACATAATACTCCAGGAACTGCCCCAATTAAAAGGCCTTTGATTGTAGCAATCAAGGTTCTCGCCATAGCCAATACCAAAGATATCACAGTACCTCTTGTAAAACCCGATTCGATCCTCAACACGTGGGTCAGGTGTTGGAATATTACATTCGAGACCACCATTGATTATATTAGTAAGTAGACCATATCCTGCAGCTCGGCCACCAGCTTCATCAGCGGGCGTTGGTTGCCACTGACCGATCATAACTACATGACAAGATGGCTTTGGTGGTTGAGCTGTCATCCAAAACCATAGTGCTGTCTTAAATGAAACGGTGGGATCCGTTTCTACTAGATCCGGGTTACTTAGTAGGTCTAATCCTAATGCTTCTCCAGCCTGTCCATAGTTGTAACTAGATTTCTTGCCCGTGCGTTGCACAGTAACTAAATAGTGTTTTATTTTTAAGTGAGCTGGTAAATAAATGGAAGTTTTTTCATCTGGAAAATATAAATATTTTTTCATAGAATAACTCTCGACTTTAGGGTCATTTTGTTAAAATAATTGAAATGGATTTAAATGAAGTGTAATGCATGTAGCTATGGAGTTAGAATCACACCCTTATTTGTATTTATTTGGTTCCATCCGGAAATTGGGAATAATAATAGTGTGATATTATGTAGAATGGAGTCAAAAATATGGGTATGAAATTCCAAGAATTTTTAATGTGATTATAATCTATCAATTATACCTAATCAGTAAACAAATACGGAGTATCATTGTTTGGTTGCTGAAAAAACATTAGGAGCGTGGGCCGAATATTTCATGCCTTGAGACTGGTTAATGAAAAGTTTGTAAAAATGATTAAAATCTAAAATATTTTAAAAGTGAGAAATGCAATAATTAGATAGGTCTAATAACTTTACATGCATCTTTGATAGCAATAGAGCATTAGACAACCCCAACGTTATGCGGATGAATGCTTGTGTCATGACGATCGAACGCGAAAAGCAAACGACAAAAGTAATCTGCCTACACCACTGTCATTTTAAATGTAATATTTATCACAAACACCTTGTATTTATCTTATTATACCCACATATTTGCAATTTATTTGAAATTGAAATATTTAAATTTTTGTTTTTGAGTGAGAAGTATTTAAATTCTAGTTAAACTCAAACACACATAATAATGTGGGAGTCCTAGCTTTTTCTCTATACAACTTCTATGGTTGAGTTTTGGTTACACATGCATTTTATTTTATGTAAGAGAAAATTGTTGATTACAGCCTTATAAAAACTAATTTTCAAAAAAAAAATTATAAGGCTGTAATTTTCAAAAAAAGATTTTTAAAAGGATGTAATCAACAATTTTCTCTTTATGTAACAATCATTTATTTACTGATTTCTTTTAGGGCTCCATTCATATATTTACCTTTCTTTATCGGGAAGGTCATTTATGGGTAGTTTGATAATTTGCTTACCGATTCCTTTTAGGAAACTAAATGGAAAAAAATAATAAAAACATATTTCTAGGAGTGTCAGTGTGTCACACACAATAGACAATATGAGTTTCGGTTTGGTATGGATACAATACCAATGTGATTGTTATTTTCTCAAAGCGTAACCAATATCATATCATCTTATTTCACTTACCTATGAGCTTTATATGTTGGGTTTTTCTATCCTATGTCCAATGGACACATGTTAAAGAGTCATTTAAGAAAATAATTACCAATTTGGTAATTATGGCTTTATAATTTAAATTCTCATGAGATATTGGTGTAGTTATTTCATTAAATGGCTCCTTAACATGTGCCCATTGGGTACATGATAGAAAAACCCTATATTAATTTTATTATCGGCATATGATTATTTAGAATGCTCCGTGTATGTCTTTAATTTCCTATTTCTCAGGTCTAATAATAAAAACAATATGATTATATCACCCGTTTTTATATGCACCCACTACTTTCCATGTGTCATTTCTACCATGATAATCAACCTTATTTGCTCCGTATGGCATATTGTGACTCACAATAGCTCTTGGTATAGACGGGTGGGGCAAACAGACGGGTAAAGACCTCTAATAAAATGGGTAGGAGGACAAGGTGGGGCACCCCCCATATGCTTTCCACTTTATGACAAATGGGTATTTTGTGAAGGGAAATGGTATCCGTCTATTCGTATAGACGGATAGTGTCCGTCTATAATGAGAATTTGTGTCTCAAAAATTTAACAACTGGAGTCCAAAGGTGGTTGGCTTAATTTGTTAAGATCCTGAATAAAAAAATCAACACGTCTGAAATTCTACCATAATAATAACTCAATTTGATAGATTTTTGATATTTCTTAGTAATATCTCCGTCTCTATTTTACCAAAGTTTATTGCGCTACACTTGTTTTCGCTTCTTTGGAGAAAAACTATACACATTCAAAAAATAATAATAAAAGGGGTACATATATTTAAAAAGGTATAGAAAAATTAAATCTGGCGTAGCACTTTGTTTTCGCTTCTTCGGAGGAAACCTATACAGATTCAAAAAAATTAATAAAAAGGGTACATATAATTAAAAAAGTATATAAAAAATGGTATCTCGATGAATTAGTTGTATAATAAAAAGACCGTCTCTATTAGTTTTTTGGTTTTCAATCAACATATATACATGTTAAATATGTAATTTGTTACCCGATTCTTTACGTCAATGGCAACCCATAATTCATATAGAGTATATGGCATGATACTTATAATTGATTACCTTGTCTCCATGGTTTATAAAGGCTCAAGAGCATTCTTCTTGATGACCGTTATTGTTGAATCGTCTTTCTATGAATACATAAATAGCATAATTAGATACCAAATGACGACGAACCATTAATAAAAACTAAAAGAATGTTTGCCTCAAAATAAAATAGAAAGTGAAACGATAATAACTATGATCACTTACTTGATCAAGGAGAAAGGGATGTAGGGTTCTTCATGATAACAAATTCCAAAAGAATTGCAATGAAGTTAGGTTCCTGTGTAACAATATAAAAAAACCAATATATGAGTAGCAACACAAATTACATGTTGGTTAGTTAGTACTCCCTCTGTCCCGGTCATTTGTTGTCCTTTTCCATTTTGGGGTGTCTCAATCATTTGTTGTCCTTTCTATTTTAAGAATGAACTAAATGAGCAATTTGATCATTCACACTTCATTTGTTCCACTTGTCATCTAGTAATTGGGCCCCCTCCTCTTTCCTTGGTCTTTGTGCCAAAACCAAAGGACAACAATTGACCGGGACGGAGGGAGTATAATGTAACTATGGAGTATATACTATATCAAAAATAATTAAAATAAAGCATAGATTTACATGCATGATTTTTTTTTTCAGTCGAAATTTCCATGCATGATAATGATAAAGGGTAAACAATAATATATTAACTAAAAAGTAAAGAAGAATATTGACGTCAAATATGAGACATAAAGTGAAACTTGGGGAGGCTATTATTGTAGAGTTTGATGTATTATAGGTTTTTGGAATTATTAATGTTAGATACTCCGTAGTAGATAATACGGTATATACAAACATATTTATCAAACTTATCTTTTAGATTTATCTTTATAATTAATTTTATTTTAATTTGAAGTGTTTTAAAAAACTTGGAGTCGCTCCCGTTGCCTGAAAAAAGCCTCTTTTATATATATACATTGATTGATTGCTGCATGCATGTTTCATATCGCAATCACAAAAAATTAGTAAAGAGTATTGTACTATAAAAGTTGTAGATTAAGTTTGTGTTATGCTATGGTTTTGAGTTCAATATCACCACATTCAAACCAATACAACCCGATTGTAGATTAATTTTGTGTTTATTATCGATTGTTAGGGTTACTCACCCTATATAACATACTTGCATTTATCTTAACAATTGTCCTTAAATATTGAAGAGTCCTCTGTAAGGAATAGACAAGGTGGGAGAATACATACTAGGAAAGTTGTATAGGTCCACGACCATAGTATTTCTTTCCTTCGACGCAGGGCCATTGTGTCGAAGGCTCACAGTATGGGTTTGTGGCGAATTTTTTTCCAAAATGGAGTTTAATAACAAAGAATTTAACGAAATGGGGTCACTTTGAAACTAATTACCCAAAATGGGTCCACGTAGGCTCGGTTTTGGCGATGCTAGGTTCAGGATTAAGGTCGCTGAGTGGGAGAGCGATTTCAGGTCAAAACGCCCTCCTCCACAGCGACTTGGGTGTTTGCCAAAAAAAAAAAAAAAAAAAAAAAAAAAAAAAAAAAAAAAAAAAACGCTGTTAAATGGATTCGAACATAGGACCTCCCACAAAACTACAACTAGTCTATGCACCAAACCACCACTCCAAGCAAACTTAATTGTTTAAATGAAGTGCTGAAAGTAAATATTGAGTAATTATTGTTCAAGTCCCAAAATACATTTATAGTCTTAATATTAAATATTTACTTTTAAATGCACTAATAAATCATTAAACTATGCTTGATGTTTTGGTTAGAGTGTGAACTATAAATTGAAGGTTTTTAATCGCTGGTTCAATTCCCATGAACCCCACCTTGCGTTTTTTTTTTCTTTCTTTTTTTTTTTTTTTTGCAAACACCAAGTCGCTGTGGGGCAGGGCGTTTTGACCTGAAATCGCTTTCCCGCCCAGCGACCTTAATCCTGAACCTAGCATCGCCAAAACCGAACCTACGTAGACCCATTTTGGGTAATTAGTTTCAAAACCACCCCATTTCCTTAAATTCTTTATTATTAAACTCCATTTTGGAAAAAAATTCGTTTGTGGCTCCAACTTCTGCCTTGAAACAGTAACCCCAGGCGAATCGTCCATCTGGTGCACTATCCCATCCACCTGCAAATCAATATTGATTTTTTAGACTGCTATTCACTAAAAGTAATTTGGTTTTCCTTTTAGCAAAATTAAACTTTTAGTTGAAGCCTAATAGCCCAGGCCATCTAATAGCAAGTTTAAAAAGTTCTTGGAACTGGGTCCAAACTTTTTAGAGTCTAATTTGCTAGCTAAATGTCCACTTTCAAGTACCTTATAAAACAAAAATTACTAGTTTTTCTATTATATAGGGCTTGATAAAATCTTAAGAAAATGTATGGCTTCCAAAAGAACGACGAAGAATATAGATGGACATTTAAAGAAATGTGTAAATAGATTTTGTCCTTCGTCTCAGTCGACTATTGATATTTATTTATTGAGTATTTCTGTATTTTTATTTTCTTCCCATTTTTTTAAATATTTTTGAAGTGATAGTAAAAGTAAAAGGAGAACAAACCAGTAGTCTCATGAGAAGTCTGAGCAAGAAAAGAAGCAACTTCCCGCTTCCTGGTTTCCTCGTCACCAACAGTTCCAAAACAAGGAAAATACCTGGCAGCGTCAACAAATGCATCAAAGGTATAAAACCCTCTAGCAGGGCAAGCAGGGTTATTCCGTTGCAACAACATTTGATTAAACAAATCCTCATTTATTATGTCAGTAAGCTCACCCTCCGCCTCCTCGCAAGGAGGCGGGGGAGGTGACGGTGGTAACGGTGGTGGTGGAGGTGGGGATGGTGGAGGCGGTGACGGTGTAACACATTGGCTTTGACAACCTTCACCACAGTGTTCAGGCGTACTACCACAATATCCCCATTTACTACAGCAATGTCCCCCAGGACATAGGGCACCCCCTGCTTGGGAGCCACATTGTTGGGCTACTGCACTACTTGCTAACGATAGGAGGATGAAGAGAAGGGAGTAAGTAGCTGCTAGTTTTAGGCTTGTTTTGTTTTTCATGTTTTTTTTTTGTTTGGTTGAGTTGTGATGAAAAGGAGAGTAAATAAGCCTGAATTTATAGGGTAATGAGTATGGGAGTTTTCCTTGTGTGGCGATTGTGGCTTCGGCGCAATGACTTCATTTTCTCAGGTACCGCTCCGCCTACCGATTCCAATTGGGTTTCTTTAGCCTCCTCTCTCGCCTCCCAATGGACCTCAGCTCAAACTACCTACCATCCAAACATGCCCCCTGACCAGGCTCATACTTTTAATTCTAGTAGTGTCTTAACCCCACCTAATCTCTACCCAAACCGTTGGGCCCCTCCCCCGCGTTATTGGTCCAAGATCAATGTCGATGCGGCTTTCTCTCCCTCCTCCTCCTTGGCCGGTCTTAGTTGTGTTTCCCGTTGTCATTTGGGTGTTTGGATTAGAGGTTGGTCTTCCAAGATTTTAACCCACAACCCCTTTATTGCTGAGCTACTTGCGATCAGAGAGGGTCTCGTGTTTGCGGTTAGCAACCTTGGAAATTTTATTATTAGCTCGGATTGTATTCTTGCTGTTAATGCTATTTTGGGTCATAGTTGCCCGTGCGGGCCGTACACTAATATTGTTTTGGAGTGTAGGGAACGTCTAAAAGCCTCACCTACTGTGAAACTCACCTTTGAAAGACGGTGTACAAATCGAGTTGCAGACGCTATCTCCAAATTTGCGCTGAAGGATACAAACTCTAGCAATGGTTTTTTTGATTGGGGCACTGTTCCGCCTTTTGTATCTGCTTTGTACTCTTCGGACTTGGCTCTTATTTGTACCCCCCTTTCCCCTGACCCCCCTCCCTAGCTCTTTTGTGAACTCTTTCTATGATTTATAATATTGTTCCTTCTTTCCAAAAAAAAAAAAAAAAAAAAAAAAGAGTATGGGAGTTTTAGCTATTTTTTACATATTTTATCGACATCATGCACGTTTTCTTTTTTACATGCACGTTTGGCTTGAAGATCTCGCTCTTGAACAACGGACACTCAATTTGGGCGCCACCCTCTCACATGGGGTGAGTGGGGACCCCTTCAATAAACAATTGTTGTGAGAGGGTGGCACCCAATTTGAGCGTCACCCGGCGGCGCCCTATCACTATCCTTAGGAGATTATTGTATGTTGGGATAATATAAAAAGTGATTATTTTATGATATAAAGTAATTTATATTAATAAGTAATTACATATTATTCTTATAAATTGATCACTTTTAGAAAAAAGGCACTTATAAACATGAAGTGATCACTATATATCATAAAGTAGTATTCTTTTATCTATCGTGCCATGCATATACATCGATCGAACAAGATAATAATGGTTTTGAAGATATATTAAATTATAAGCAGTAATAATACTACTATTCAATTTCGCACACAAATTCTCATTATAGACGGACATTATCCATCTATAATGAAAGACGGGCCAAATATAATACCACTTTTTAAATAAGACAAACAACAAGTGGGGGTGATGGGGGCAAAAATGTCACCATTTTCATTATATTTAACTTGTTTATAGCAATAGACGGTTATACCCGTCTATAACAAGACTAATTGTTTCGAAGATGACCCTCACACCATGCTTGGCCTTTCAAAAGCATATTAGTATTAGTATAGTACTCCATTTGTCCTACTTAATTGTTTTCTTTTGTCTTTTACTAGTTGTTGCGCCGCGCCCTCCCGGGCGCGGAGCCCCAATTTGATTAACCGCTAACAAGAGACCAACAGGATTTCCGTGTAGGTAACGTGTGCCTTCCGTGTCGGTAACGTGTGTCTGGCCTTAGAATAGCATGTTAATTACTTTACCAAGCTAGCCCCTACCATTTAACATACATCGGTAGCATTACGCCACCATCTTAGGCACACAAAATCCTAGAGTACAGTTGGGTCACAAATCTGGAAGTAGTGTGCAGCACTGGAAAGACATAATAAAGGTAGGATGATACGGTCTAGATAGGATTCAGACGGGACAAAGTGAGGAATACATGTAAGGAGTAAAACATAGCTTTGCAGGAAAGATACACTTATACACAAAATGTAGGGCTTGTCTAGTAGTCATACATGTTACTAATCATCCGCTACATCCATTACATTGAAAATCCGTCTCCTAGTGCCCTTGCATAGCACACACATACAGCTATACCATCATATTCTGTCGTCAGATAACTTACCGTGTAATTTTTCATTCTCTGGAAGATTACTTGGTTGGTTAAAACAACACTAATAATAACATCTAGACCAGGCTCAGTGAAGACGAATTTAGAAGCACTGCAAGCAGCGTCTCTTGCAGCAGCGACTGCTATCCCAATATCAGCTTTCTTAAGAGTAGGAGCATCATTGACACCATTTCCCGTCATACCGCACATTTGCTTCCTCGCTTGCAACCTCTTTACAATTTCCTCTTTTTGCTCCGGATCATGTTACAAGTTCAAAGTCATAAATTATATTTCAGAAACTAAAATTTGTGTGGTCTACAAAACACATACAAACTAACAGAACTCTAAAGGAAAATCAGCGAGTCTTGTGGAGTAGTAAGATACGATCTCAGATGTGAGTCCAACTGAAATCCTTGTTTAGTCATTTAATAGGTCTGACAAAAGTATTAGGATACGATCTCAATTCTCAGATGCATTTCATTCACCCAAACCCTCAACCCTGTCGGCTAATTCTATGCATCAGTAAGTCATTCCTCAATCTTAAAATTTTGCATTTTGCAGTAGAGTGTAAGGTACAAGTTGGCAAACACTCAATAAAATTTTAAACAAAAAACACACACAACAAAATTAAACCCATTGAAAAGACCAATCTAAACCCATTAAAAAGACCAATCTAAACCCTGGAAGTATAACAAAACCGGTAAAAGTACTAAAAAGGACAGAAACTGCAGGCAACGCGTCATAACGCAACTGACTATTGCAAATGACAGAATTTGAGACCAATTAAAAAACGCGACCATGCTTCACTTAGAAATTGAGTCAAAACATTTTGTAAATAATAAAAACTCAAGTGCAATACCTAAGAAATTGGTTTTCGTTGCTCCGGGCAGCATGCCTCGTCACACCTTTCCAGGCCTCTCATCGCCTACAGCCCTACATAATGCCATCTTCTCAATTTCAGTCCCGAAATGTAATTGTTCAAATCATTATATCCACATATATGCCCATGTAACTAAATTAAAACTATTACAATCAAACAAACATAGTAAGGCACTTCCATTGTCTGTACACCTACAATCTGTAAGGTATCTTTGCTTATCTTTTAATGATATATTGGAATAATTTGGATAAGTAACCACCCTAATCTAACTCTAAAACTTGTATACCACGTGAAACTTATTGTCATTACTTGAGTTGTATTGTACTGAGCTTAGTTAAAGACAAATGACTCGATTGAATCAAAGAAATTCCAAAGTAGTACAAGTTACCCAACAGCGTTTAACTGGAAGGTGGCATATTACTGTGTAGTACAAGTTACCCAACCCATGGATCTTTGATGTGATACAAGTTACCTAACCCATGGATCTTTGATGTGATACAAGTTACCTAAATGTCAAAAATAATATTTTACCTGGAACGTGGCATATTACTATGTAGTTGCTGGCCCATGTATGCCCCTGAAAATTTTAAAACAAGAATTAGAAGGCTTCACAATTAATGTCAACCACGAGCAATTCGAAACATGATTGTACAACAATAATAAAAGAGATAAAATTAGGGGTGAAAAGATGGCGTATTACTGTGGGAATCCCAGGCATTCGATTGCCTCATATAACAATCATGTCATGTACAATATCTGAAATGAACTACTTCAATTCATAAGAGATGTACATTTGCAAATGGAAAGTAGCAAACCTGCTCCTTAGATCACTAATGTGCCCGAAATAACCTATGCGTCAAATTGTTAAGCATGGGGGAAGCTCGGTTCTCCCGAAAAGCTAACAACAGAAGCACGAGTTGGACATTTAAAAATCCCTCAAAGCTACATAGGTAGAAATGTCGTCTTATTATTAAATCAGTAATCTGTAGCCCTGATAATATATTTGGGCAGCATCAGTTATTTGCAATCTTGATAAGGCAGTCAGTCACACAGCTCCTGTGGCATGCAAAACATAGGCATATGATCTGCTCCTTCAAGCTCTTCAACCTCCACTACACCACTGTTATTAGCCAACCATCGCTGATATACTTGGATGATGGCTTGGTCTTCTGTACATACCAAGTAAACTCTCTTCACTGATCCATATTTATCCTCGGACAATTTCGTCTCCGGCTTCCATAAATCATGGGAGAACATGGATGATGGCCTTTTCAACATCATAATCAGCTCCAAATCCTTGACGTACATCATATGCAAAGTCATCACCAATTTTGTAAAACAGTCAGATTTTTATTTACTTCTTTTCAAAAATCATACGACTACCTTTTAAGGACTCCTAATTCTAAACATTCACCAAATAGCAATGTTAGGTGTTAAAAACTTAAAAAAAAGGGATGTGAATAAGCTGAACTGGATCTTCTACTTGAGTCACAGCTGAGCTTAACCTAAAATGAGCTAAGCGCAAGTTGAAAATGGCCCGAATCACAAGCTCATTTAGGCTCGTTTATACTTTATTTAAAATTGGTGTCGCCTAATATTTATTGTGAAGAGGAAGTGAGATTACAATACCTCACGGGGCGACAAGTGATACATCTTGGACAAGAACTTTGAGCCAAATAACATTGTGGTCCGCGTCTCCTTGGATCACCCGAGTTTTCGAACTCGTATCAAGCCAGAAATCTCCTTCCGAATTCACTTCAGCAAACTTCGCCAATGGTTACAAAAAATGAAAAGTTTAGCTTTCACAAACAATATGGCATGCAACTATCACAAAAGACCGTCTCATGAAAGAAAAAAGACAAATAATAATCACCAATTACATCCAATGTCTTAAAATAAGCTTAGGGAGAGACCGTCTCTTGTAATAACATAAGGTATAATTCACCTTTACTGTTTTACATGAAAGAAAAGGTGAACGCACACAATTATCATTCTATCAAACATCTGACAGTATTGACATTCTCCATTTCGAAATATAGACGGAAAAAAAGGACGCATTTAGATTTTAGAAGTCGTAGGTACCTTGTCGAAAATAAAAAAAGGGGTGTGCTGATCATCAGGCATGAAAGCAGCCAAAAAAACAGCAATTTCAATCTTTTCAGGAAACATTTCCATTGCAATTGACAAACTGAGGCCACCGAGACTATGCCCAACAAGTATAACCTTCTGATCTTCAGGTTGTGCTGCAGGGAACTCGATCAACGGTTCAGAATAGTCGCGGAGGGTCTGGACCTCCTCAATCCTCGTAGGGTTGATGCCACAGGCTGCCATGTCGAGGGCAGTGACACGGTGCCCTGCATTTTGTAGGAGGGGCTTAAGCTTGTACCAACACCATGCACCATGACATGCCCCATGTACTAACACAAAGTGCTCCTCACTGATTCCCCCTGACATATTTGTTATTGTTCTCAAGTTGTGGATATAGGGTACGTTAAATGTCCTCTATTTATAGGCCGTATGGGGCTATGGGCCATAAGGTCCACTTCACATGCCGTAGGTGATTTTTTTGACTAAATAGGGTTATTTGATAAATTAATTGGAACTATCTAGTTTAGATCACGTGCATCGTACCTTAAGTCTGACCACAAATACTTGAGTAAACAAAATTTCGGAAAAGAAGTCGCTAAGAAGAGCACTCATACTACAAACTGCTTAGCACCTTCAAATTCAACCGAGAGAGGTGAGGTCAAAATAGATGAACAAGCACCAAAGCTCTTGAAAGTAGCCACTATCTTTGGCAGAGGCCGCTTCATTCACTGCATTAATCGACGAACAATTAGCAGCATACAAACCATTATTTCATCTAACATTTTGTCTACATTGCTCAACCCGGTGACCACAATTCTGTTATCTAATATAGTCAATTGGGTGTGACTTGTGAGCTGATGATTAGCATTGATCACACACTTTATTTTGAAATCCAAACAGCAGAAATTACAATTATAGCATATCAAAAAGTGATTTATGGGCAGACAAATAAATATCTATACAAATAAATATCTATATATGGACAGACAATTAAATCCTTATTTTATAAGTCTATAAAATTGAATCAACCACTAATCGAAGACGACTAATTCAGAATCAAAATGGTTTACTAAATCAGCAAGATTTAGTCCCTCCGTCTAAATCATTTATTTATCCTTTGTAACAGTATTTTAATCAAAGGTAAACAAATCACGGAAACATATATGGTAGATCTGCATGAAAAAAAGTAGTTAGAAGGAAGGTTACCTTGCGATAAGTGGTACCATCAGGCTCAACAATCCAACCAACTTCAGCACAAAGAGCATTAAGAACTTCATTATTTCACAGTGTTTAGGGAGACTATAGCTTCCTTGAGCTCTTAAACCAGCAAATATTATAGCAGCAATAGCTTGTCTTCATCTTTCTCTCTTACGATTATTCTCCCTTTCTCTCCAAGGAGGCTTACTTCTTGATGCAGCTGTAGCTACCGCCCCCGCCTCTGCTGGTGGCTCCCTCGCTGGCCATCAAGTAATAAGGGAGGGAAGAGAAAGCATAAGGTGTGTGTGATGTGTGTTGTAATAGTAATAAGCAATAATAACACTACAGATGCTTTAACTCATCGGTCAAAAAAATGGGTCAAATCAAAAGATAATTAGAAGCCATACCTTCGAAGACAAGGTTGTTACCGAGCTCCTAAACCCTAAACGAAAAACAATGAAAAATTCAGTAATAATAATAAGAACAAAAATAACAACAACAACAACAACAACAACAAAAACAATAATAATAATAATGGAACACACAATCGCTCATAAGGAGTAAATACCTTTGAGCTCCTAAACCCCAATTCAGGAAATTGAAGCAAGACAGAAGCACACAACTCACCACGAATTTTCAAGTAACGGCTCCTATCACGAGGCGCCAAAATTGTAACAGAAATATCATATTCAGCCCAATCTCTAACAACAACGGTAACCCAGCAAAACATAAACTCATGGGGCAAAAGACCATGTACAATAATCACAAAGAAACACATATAAGCCCCAAATCGCATAACCAAAACCCAAAAAACAACATAAACACCATATCTAACATAACCAAAACTAATTTAATCCCAAAAGCTTATCATAAAAAGAACAAAACCAAAAACGGTAAATCAATTAGTGATAACAAACCCTGAATTGGAAACCCATAAGCTGATTATCACTTGGATGTTGAAAGAAGACGACCCAAAAGCCAAAATCGATCAACGGTACCAAACGAGCTGTACAACTTCATGTTCTAGAGGCAAACTAAAGATATAAGCGAAGCACAAGAGGAGAACGAAAGACGGAACATGAAAGATAAGGAGAAGAGATTATGAGATGGAAAAGAGCCACCATTTTAGGAGAAAGGTGAAAATTTAAAATGAAGAATCAAACCCTAAAATTCAACAGGGCACAAACAGAAAACAAAGAGTAAATTAATCAACAACAAAATAAGAAAATCGATAACGGCCAAGAAAACAAACCAATTGTCGTCGTCATCAGCGTCACCGCCATCGTCAACATGCCAGTTCATCATCGTGATTGACCGATCGTGGTGTCAGGGTAGAGAGAAGAGTGAAGTGAAGAATGAAAGAGGAAGGCTTTATGAGATGGAAATGAGTGGATGGGAACAGAAGAGAATGTGATAAAGCAGTGGACGAGAGTGCGAGAGATATGGAGGGATCAGATCTTAAAGCAGGAATCCGACGGTGGAAGAGTAAATTGCTTGGTACTATTCATTGCTACAGTAGCAAGAAGTTGCCTCTTTTAAAGAAGTAAGGATACGTTTGTCAATGCTTATTGCATTTCGTAAACATCTTTATTTACAGAAGTGTTAAAATTATAAAATTTTGATAATCTTAACGTATTCATTAAGACGAATCAAACAACATCCTTTATTCCCTTATATATAATTATATTTTATTTTATACATTGGAAATTATTTTTGGGATTCTTTTCATTTAATTTTTAAAAAGTAAAGGATAACAATTGACTTAACAAAGAGGGAATACTATATTAGTGTTCCACTAGTTCTGCATTAGCTTGCATTTTTTGAGCCATTATTAATTTTTTTATTGATAAATGAGGTACAGTGCCGGTAAAATACATAAAAAATGAAAATTTAAACTCATTGTATTATCACAATTCTTTCGTCATAATCACTAAACTAAAACATCTTTTATAACAAACTAATTATTGTAAATGGCCTTGATTATTTCCGAGACCCCGATGCGCTAGGTGCTGCGATAGCAACGGAAGCGACTCCCTTAAGTTACTCACATGCACATGATATACAATTGACAAATGTTACACTTCTTGCACAATTGCATACGGAAGCGACTTCCTTAACTAAAACACGTACTACTTCCTCAACCTAAGGCATGTTCCTAAACCAACGTAGTAAAATACTCAACTAATCAACTAGTCCATTTTCGAGGAGCTCGCACCCGATGACTATGTGATCCACATATCACGATCTCATGTACGCATAATTTCGAGGTGCATAAAATGCATTGCTACCGGTTAGCGCCAAGTAATTTCATAATGGCCATTTAAATTTATGATATTTTTTTTATATTTTTTTATAAAGTAAGAAAATTAGATTAATCGAAATCAACCTTTAACATTCTCGCGGATGAGAGCGGTAACAGAAAGTCGTAGACTTTCAAATTACCATAGAAGAACCAAGATAACAAGGGCAAAAATAAGACCCTCAAATGAAAGTCGGAATCTTTAAAAGCCCAATAGAAGAAGAAAAACAAAAATTATTCCGGATATATAAAAAAAAATTACAACTAGATCCAAACATATACAAAAGTAAGAGTGAAATACTTATATAAATAAAATTCTCAAAAGAACAAGAAGGAACCAAGGAAATCAAATATTCTAAACACATATTCATTACTCATTATTTTGATATAATGAAAACATGAAATTAAAACTAAATAATGTTCTGAAAAAATTCATGACTTCTTGATTTATACCTTTTAATCTTAAGATGAATGACTAAATATAGCTCACCTAGGCTAAAATGATTAGTCGCTGGACTAACAAAGAAATCTTAGCTTTATCTCCTTACTTAACAGTAAATTTGTAGAATCAGGTAGCCTATGGTATTGATAATTGTATACCGTAGATATTTTGTGTATCGCGTTCACATTTTAACAAACTCGATGTACTATCCTATATATTCTGACCTAATGAAATGAAATCGTCAGGAATTCAACAATTTACATGGTATCTGTAGTCTTGGATTTTTCTCACCTCTTCTCTTCTATTTCGTGTATTGTTTTCATTCAGCGTCCTTGCCTATCCCTCTCGAGCCTCGGCCATGGCAAATGACATTATTATCTTCCGTCAATGAAGGTTTCAAGTCTGTGCCAGTATGATCGGTCTTGAACTCTTCTCATATCTCGATGGTACTACTACCGCTCCATCGAAAACCACTACCGTTAACCCTTTGTCCCACCTGAAACCGTTGTCACAACCACCCCTAACCCCGCCTACTCCACATGGTATAGGCAAGACCAACTCATTCTCAGTGCGCTCACGGGCATATTGTCATCTCCGATTGCTACCCTCATAGTCAACGACATTACCTCTCACGCGGCCTGGACTACTCTCTCCTGTACTTTTGCCAACTCGTCCCGTGGGCATTGTCTTCAGATCAAGGACCGCCTCGACAATATTTCTCATATTGATGATATGTCCATTACCGACTATAAAACAACAATCAAAGCTTGCACCTATGATTTAGCTAACTCGAACATCCAGTGGATGTTGATGATATCACCGCAAAGATACTAAACGGTCTGGACTATGACAAGTATCGCTCCGTGATTGAAGTTGTCCGGGCCCGCGATACCTCAATTTCATTTGAAGACCTTCATGAGAAATTGATCCAAAACGAACTCCGTCTCAAACACTTGCCTGCCTCTGCTCCTTCGCCCTTCACTCCATCTGCCAATGCTGCTAATTACCGGAACAACAACAACAACAAAAACAACAATAATCAGACCCGTCCCTTCTATCAACATATCCCTAACTATCAAAATCGCTCCTCCCCATACTCGTCAAAATCGCCAATCTCTGCTTCTTTTCACACCGCGTATTCCAAACCATACAAGAGCCGCTGTCACTTTTGTGAACAAGTTGGTCATGTCGCTTATGATTGTCACGATTTTGATATCGCATTCCCAGTAAACAAGCTCGCTCAGTTTATTACGCATTCGACATTCGCTCATTGGTGCTCTCTTAAACGGTTACTTCGCTACTTAAAAGGCTTCGTTCATCAGGGCATTCATTTACTCAGCCATGCACCCTTCAGTTTGCACGCATTTTGTGACACTAACTAGGCCGGTGACCGGTCTGATTTCGTGTCAACTACTGGTTATATTGTGTTTATTGGACAAAATCTTATATCCTGGTCATCCAAGAAGCAACAAGCATTGCCCCAGTCTTCCACTGAAGCCGAATTTAGAGTTATTGCTAACACTATTTCTGAAGTGCTTCGGTTAACATCGCTTATGTCTGAACTCGGTATCTCATTGCTGTCTGCTCCTACTATTTTATGTGATAACCTTGGTGCCACTAATTATTCGGCTAATAAAATTTTTCATTCCTGAATGAAGCATCTCGCGCTCGCATTCATTTTGTTCGGGAACAGGTTCAGTTAAGCACCATTCGCATACAACATGTTAACGGCGATGATCAAATTGTTGACACTCTCACAAAGCTGTTGTCCAAATCACTTTTCGTACTACTTACATCCAAGATTAGTCTTACTCTTCGACCGTCCATCTTGCGGGAGCGTATTAAGGATATCAATCTAAATCTCGTCAATGATGAGCCGAAGTCAACCGTACAACAAACAATCAGCACATGATCCTATTTCTTCTCCTTGTTTTATGTAATTTGTTTAGTCTATTGTATAGTCTTTTGTAGTCCTTGCTTATAGCTTATGTTAGCTTAGGCTTAGGATGTTGTTAACTATTTCTTAGGCCATTAGTTTATTTTGGTAAAAATTAGCGACTAGTTATTTTATTTGAGGAGGGTTAAAGCGGTCAATTGTGAGTAATCAAATGGTGACTTGAAAGAATTGGAGAACAGATGGAACAAAGTAAAGGTGCAAAAAAGTATATGACACAAGGAAATTGGTGACGCGGAAAAGCTGAATGTGGGAAAAACCGCGGGGGAGTCGGTATCCCGCCAATGTATACACTATAACTTTCTGGGGTACTGAGAAAGAACGACGTGATAATACAATCTATGACAGAAATAAAGTGTGGTACTCTCGAATGGTGATGGTTGATGACTTTATGGAGTAAAGATGTTGTGAGTGAATGAATGTCCCCTGTGGCTTGGCCTTGTATGCTTATTTATAGCAAATTCCTTGATACGCTCCTTCTCAACGCATGCCTCCTATTTTTGCTCAAGCTTCGTTGTTTTATGGAGTTTGTTGTGTTGATTGAGTAATGGGCTTGACTTAGTTTTCATTCCTTTGCTTAAGTTATTTATGTGCCATGTCATTGATCCATTGCCATTGCTTTGCTCCAATCGTATGCCGCCACGTCGTTAAGTGAATATGTGGTAGGAATTTACCCAAACAATTATCCCCAAAGTAATTGACATCACTTGCCCAATGTAATGATGGGAATTGCATTCCCCGGGAGAACGGACACTCAATAGTCCCATCATGCATGCCACTTGCCGCAGTTACTTCCCTTATCCTCTTCCACATGATTCCCACTCCATCTCAACTTCCAACTCCCTTTTCTTTCCAACTTTCTTCCTTATAAATAACCCCCAACCTCCCTCTTTCTCTTTCTTTTCCTCTTCTCTCAAACCCTCTTATTTAGGTATTTCTCTTCCTCTATTCTTACTTTTTCTTTCTATTTCGCCATGACTAAAAAATATACCCGTTGCCCCTCTCCTCGCCTCTCTCCATTGCCATCCATTTCCTCTTACCCATTGTCTTTTACTAGAGTACTCACCGAGCTATACCTGTGTGATTCCTGCTATGGTCACCCTGATATTTTGTGTTGGAGTATGTGTCCTCAACAATAGTGCGATCACATGTTTAAATCTCAAATTAAGAATACGTAAGGGATGATTCATTTATATAGTCAACTGATCAACATTAATCAGTAATGATTGGCTAACTAGAGTTTGACAATACGGTCGTTTGACATTGGTGATCCATTGATCCTTTAAGGTCAAACCTATAGGACAATTCCCTTAATAGACAAATTGATTAATTGTATGACGATACATGTTGATCAAATCCTTAAAATAGAACAATACATTTGTGAGAGAGAATATCTATATCTTATTGTAATTGGATTAGATAAGATTTATTTTAGTAATTAAAATATTTTATTACAAAAATTGTTTATTGTCTGTGAAACAATAGAGATAAGAATGAATGGTTAATTATAATTGCAATATGTTGTGAATTATAATTATATGACCCATTTTATTTATGTGATCAAGAATCACTAGTCAATTTGTTGTATGTAATTTAATTAATATATAAAATGATATTTATTTGATAAATATGCATTAAATTAATTAATAACATATAACATACTACATGTGACATATTGTGTGACAAATGACAAATTGACAAAATAAAATGGTAGTCCATTTTAAACATATGGACCGAAATATTGAGGGTGGAAGTTGTTAGTGGGTGAATTATTTTATAAGATAAAATAACCTAATCATGTCTAACCTAAACTAGCTTACACACCTACATATTTGGAAAAGAGTAAAAGTAAAAGGAGATGCCATATTTTGGCATTTTGCCTTCACCCTACCCGGCTCCCCTCCTCCTTTTATTATGAGAATTTGTTCTCATTTTATACTACTCTATTATTCATTCATTCTACATGCATTATCTCATATTCTCTTCTCAACTTCTCTCTAAAACAAGCTTTTAGAAATAGATATTGTTCATCCAATATTATCATAAATATTAGATTACTAGTGTAGTAATAGTGATAATATTAGAATTTATTTTAAGGTATAATAATACACTAATCTAGTTAATTAATATATTATTTTAAAGGATTTGTCTTGGGTGCAATCAAAGGATGATCTCTAAATTTGGGATTTTGGAGGATCATCTATTACATTTAAGCTCAAGAACAAATGAGGAAGATGACCTTATTTGTGCCTTTATTTTCGAGGCACTCAACAATGTAAGGGACATTGTTTTTCTCATTTAATCGCTTATTTAGTTATGCATGCACTAGATGTAATGAACTCATATTAAAATGTTAATTAGTTCACCATTAGAAGAGTCTAATAATAGGTATATGAACCTAACAATTGGTATCAGAACATAGGATGTTGCATGCATAATCGATTTATAGTTTTTTCGAGTTATTAGTAACTTAATTGAAACTACAAATTTGTGATTTATTAGATAAACTCACGAAATATTGATGCATGTTATATATTCTGGTCCTAAAATATTTTTAGGTCATTTTTATGATTTATGGTATTTTATTGCTCATTTTAATGATTTTTAGTGATTTTATTACATTTTCATGACTAAGATGGAAATTAAAATGCTAAAAATAGTTAAACTAAGTTTCTAACCTTGAAATTTTTATATGACCTCACATGCATATTTTACTTATTGTATGTAAAATTTCGTATTAATGTGATTAATATTGCATGATTTATGATTTTTATGAGATAAAAATGAATTAAATGGAGGTAAAATGGTTAAATATAGTTAAATTTCGAAATAGACCATGAAATTGTAATATATCGTCACATGCATGAGTTACACACTGTATGTAAATTTTTAGATGAAATGGTTTCATTTAGCATGATTTATGAATTTTTAGTGTAAAAATGACATAAATAGTGACTATTTTAGCATAAATAGCTAAAACGAATTACATGGCATGAGAAAATTATTTTAGGTTGCATTTATATCCCACTTATTATATCTAAAGTTGTAAATGTAACACCCCGCTTATCCAAGAGCCTTATGCTAGGCCTCTAAGATAAGAGACGGTGTTACCATCTCAGTTACCTGAGGTAAATAGTATAAGAAACAACGTTGCCAGGTACTTTAAATGTAAATTTAGCGAATGGTAAAAAAAAATACTTGTCCGCATTGGACTTACAATAAACGCGGCCTAAACATGCCAATGAATAAAGAACTAGTTTAATTAATTAAATTACAAACCAATAATGAGTCTAGTAGTAAATAAATGTTTAAGTCGAAAACTAGGTGATGACACGATTCCAGCGCACTCGTCCCATCCCAAGCAATCATCCAGCAACACTAATATACCCGTATTAATCTGTTTCCATGAAGGAAACAGATATATAAAACACAACACCCAAAACAAGTCAACTCATGATCTATAATAAATAAAACGAACAATATGTGAATAATATAAAATAAACAAATAAATAAATATCGAGCCAAGCTGCACTGTCTCATTCATATGTCACAAGTAGTCTGTTGCCAAGGCTTTTAGCCCCTGCTCAACCACACCATGTGGACTAGCCACGCCAGGTCCAGGGCAAACTCCTTACACCGTGCCCTGCCTGTCCTATACGTCCAAGGTCCACGGCTCTTCCACATCCCCGTGCCTGGCCTATACAAATCACAACCATCTCGCAAACTCGATACCAAAACAGTACCAGTACTAGAGCCAGGGACAATGCTCTTGAAATTCATGCCATGATAACAATATATACATGTACCGAATAAACAAAGTCCTTGCCACAATACCAAGTTCTATTATATGTATACATTAGCAAACCAATGATGTATGCAACATGATAAAATTGCCAATGAATTAAACAATCATTCCAAACAAATATATCCACAACCAATAAATATTTCTGAACAATAAAATAACACAGCCAAGAGCCCACACTTACGCCTATTAACTCAACTAGCAACAAATCAGGCAGCTTGAACAACAATTTAGACTACTAACAAGCAATTACCGCAGCTAAGCACACATTAAAACCACGCAAGTAAATGTTGAGTAGGTAGCCTACCTTTAGCAAATATCCAAGCTCAGCTAACAAATGCTAAAATGGTTCCTCGACGAAGCCGTTACGAGTTAGAATGACAATCCGAGCTAGAAATTGGTCTTAAGACAGAACAAAACCCCCAAATCCTTTGTTGTTTTGCTGCGTTTTGGTGGTCTCTCACTTGTGCTTCCCTTTTTATTTTTATTTATTTTTTTGATTATGTTATGAAATAAGGCATCTTCTTTTGTCTTATAGTATATGTATCATGGGTCAAATATGCTCAGCTAATACACGGCTCAACCGAGTGAATTTATCTTGTTTCTGTCTTTTTTTTTTCTTTTTTTGATACCGTCTTACTTATTAATCCCGACTCATAGTCAATTATTAAAATGAAATATAAAATGCTTTTATAATAATCACAGGTATTACAGTCTTCCCTCCTTAAAATGAACTTCGTCCCGAAGTTCACCCAAGACTAACACAAGACAAACCTACTAAAAGCATAAATTATTAAATTTAGATGGTGTTTTATATTCTACCCTCCTAAAAGGAAGGTTACGTCCCCGTAACCATATACGTACCTAATGAAAAAGATGAGGATATTTCTCGCGCATGGAGGCTTCTGTCTCCTAGGTAGCTTCCTCCACTTCATGATTAGACCATAGCACCTTCACTAAAGACACTTCACCATTCCTAGTCTTGCGAACTTTGGTATCCAATATCTCCTTAGGAAGTTCTTCATACGTCAGTTGTTCATCCAGCTCAATATTCTCAATTTCCAGCACATGTGACGGGTCACTTACATATTTTCTCAGCTGTGACACGTGAAACACATTATGGACTCTTGCTAAAGCTGGAGGTAGGGCAAGACGGTATGCAACCTCCCCAACTCTATCCAGAATCTCATATGGTCCCACATATTTCTGACTCAACTTTCCACGTTTCCCAAATCTCATGACTCCCTTCATTGGTGACACTTTAACCAACACCTTATCACCAACATTGAACTCAATTTCGGATCTCCTCAAATCTGCATAACTTTTCTGACGATCTTGTGCAGCTTTCATCTTCTTTCTAATTATTTGAACGTGTTCAATCATCTCTTGGACCATGTCAGGTCCCACCGCCATCCTCTCAGCACTATCATCCCAGCAAATTGGACTTCTACACCTCCTACCGTACAAGGCCTCAAAAGGAGCCATGCCAATACTGGCATGGTAGCTATTATTATAAGAGAATTCAATTAAATCCCGCTTCTCCTCCCAAGACCCTCCAAACTCCAAAATACATGCCTTAAGCATGTCTTCTAGTGTCTGGATGGTTCGCTCCGTCTGACCGTCCGTTGCAGGATGAAATGCTGTACTCATTTTCAATTGGGTTCCCAAAGACTCTTGCAGCTCCTTCCAAAATTTAGATATAAACCTCGAATCTCTATCTGACACGATATCCCTAGGAATCCCATGCAATTTCACCACATTCCTCCTATATGCCTTAGCCAACTCAGCCTTACTCCAAGTATCTTTCATAGGAATAAAATGAGCAGACTTAGTTAATCGGTCCACTATTACCCATATCATATTGTTCCCTTTTTGACTCTTAGGTAATCCCACAATAAAATCCATAGATATACACTCCCATTTCCACTCAGGAACCTCCAAGGCCTGCACCTTCCCTTGAGGCCTCTTATGCTCTCCTTTAACCCTCTGACAAGTCAAACACTTAGCTACAAATTCCGCTACTTCTCTTTTCATTCCAGGCCACCAAAATGTTTTTTTCAAGTCTTTATATAATTTATCTCCTCCAGGGTGAACTGAATATGGAGTATTATGAGCCTCAGACAAGATACTCCTCTTCAATTCTTCATCATCAGGAACACACCAACGACCCTCAAAGCGGAGGCTACCATCAGCATCTAACCCAAACTGTGTAGTCTCCCCACTGGCAGTAAGGGCCCACCATTTCGCCATCCTAGAATCATATTGCTGTTTCTCCTGGATCTCAGAATACAACTCAGGCTCTATAGTCAAATCACCAATACTTTCTCCTTTTCTTATCACATGGATTCCCATCCTTTCAATTTCATCTCTCAAGCTCACGCGTGACAAAGCACTGCATAAGTGATGAATAGATTTCCTACTCAGTGCATCTGCCACCACATTTGCCTTCCCCTCATGATACACAATTTCCATATCATAATCACTAATCAGCTCTATCCACCTTCTCTGCCTCATATTCAACTCTCTCTGGGTGTAAATATACTTCAAACTTTTATGGTCTAAAAACACCTTTAATGTCGCGCCATATAGGTAGTGTCTCCATAACTTAAGTGCAAATACTACGGCTCCCAATTCAAGATCATGGGTAGGGTAATTCTCTTCATATGGTTTCAACTGACGCGAAGCATAGGCTATCACTCTTCCACCTTGCATCAAGACACACCCCAACCCATTCTTTGAGGCATCAGTGTACACCTCAAAATTTTCACTCCCCTTTGGTAAGGCTAAGATAGGAGCCGTGGTCAAGCACTCCTTAAGAGATTGGAATGCTGTCTCACAACTCTCATCCCACCTAAACCGATTCTCCTTCCTCATCAAAGTTGTTAAGGGCTTAGCTATTTTTGAAAAATCCTTCACAAATCTCCTATAATACCCAGCTAACCCCAAGAAACTTCTAATGTCAGCCACATTCTTAGGTGTTACCCAATTAGACACTGCCTCAATCTTACTTGGGTCTACCGACACTCCCTCTTTCGAAATCACATGGCCAAGGAATGCTACTTTCTCTAGCCAAAACTCACACTTACTCAATTTTTCATACAAGTTATTATCCCTTAAGGTCTGTAAAACTAACCTCAAATGTTGTTCATGCTCTTCTTTAGTTTTTGAATAAACAAGAATGTCATCAATGAAAACAACCACAAACTGATCTAGGTAGGCACTAAACACCCGGTTCATTAAATCCATAAATACAGCAGGTGCATTAGTTAACCCAAAAGGCATTACCACAAATTCATAATGGCCATACCTAGTCCTAAAAGTTGTCTTAGGAATATCCCCTTCCTTGACTCTCAACTGGTTGTACCCCGATCTCAGATCAATTTTAGAAAACACACCAGCGCCACTCAGTTGGTCAAACAGGTCATCAATGCGAGGTAAAGGGTATCTGTTTTTGATAGTCATATTGTTTAACTCCCTATAGTCAATGCACAATCTCATACTTCCATCTTTCTTCTTTACAAATAGGACAGGTGCTCCCCAAGGTGAAACACTCGGTCTCACATAGCCTTTCTCTAGCAACTCCTCTAACTGCTTCTTTAATTCTTCCATCTCCTTTGGTGCCATCCTATAGGGTGCCTTTGAAATTGGTCCAGTCCCCGGTTTTAAGTCAATGCTAAAGTCTATTGCCCTCTTAGGTGGTAACCCAGGAATTTCTTCAGGAAAAATATCAGAAAATTCACACACAACTGGGATTTCATCCCCCTTAGGTTCGGCCTCTCTCGTGTCCCTCACGTGACACAAATAAATTTGACATCCCTTCCTCATATACGATTTTAGGGTCACAACATTTATAAATTTCACCTTTGGTTTCATCAGAAAACCCTTATAAGATGCTCTCACCCCTTTAGGTCCTCTTAAAGATATTTTTCTTTGGTAACAATCTATAAAGGCTCTCTGTTTAATCAACCAATCCATTCCCAGAATTATTTCGAAACTTCCTACAGGAAACTCAATCAAGTCTACTAAAAATATCACCTCACCAATCTTAATTTTTACATCTTTATATATTTTAGTACACCTTACAGACTCTCCCAAAGGTATCCCCACATTATCATTAATAAGAACTGGGTCATTTAATTCTAGGTATTTGGCATGCTCACAAGACACGAACGAGTGGGTTGCTCCCGAATCAAATAACACTAAAGAAGGTTTAAGATTCACAGAAAATGTACCCGAAACGATGTGAGTGTCGTTCTCCGCTACTTCCTTCTCAACCATAAATAATTTCCCAGCTGACTTCTGACCCGAACCTTGAACAGTTGTGGCTGACTGGTTACTCGCCTTTACTCCACTTGCCTGATTTCCATTACTCTCATTCTTCCTCTGATATGAACCATTCCCATAATTGTTACTCCCTTGGTTAAGGAATTGGTTGTACCTGTTGTTGCTGTTGTAGTTACTTCTCTGGTTATACCCCGAATTGCCTCTATAACCGGACTGAGGAGTCCTGAAACCACTATTTCTATTGTCATTGTTGTAGTTATTTCTTCCTCCTGATCTACATTCAGCTCTTTTATGCCCGAACTTCCCACAACCAAAGCACTGTTGCTTCACTGGACTACTGTAACTACGGCCACCCCCACCATTTCCTCCATATCCGCCTTGTCCGGCCGCATTGGAGAAGTAGGCTCGGAACTGGTTATGCTTCTTACTCCCACCTGCTCCTTCACTAACCGTCTCAGCCTTCCTTTTCTCCCCCTTTACTTTCTTCTCCTCTTTTATCATATCTGCTATCCTCTCCGCATGACCAGCTCGCTGGTAAACCTCTTCCAGAGTGGTTGGCTCACCAGCTACTAGCCTCTTCTTTATGCTCACAGTCAAACCCTTCTCGAACCTCATCGCCAGCATCTCTTCATTGAAATTCAAGTCTGCTACATACTCTGACAGCTCCATAAACCGATTATGATAAGCCTCTACGGTCATGTCATCTGTCATCTTGAAAGAATCGAACTCTGCCCTCATCTTGCTCCTGATATGTTCGGGAACAAATGTAGCCCGCATAATCTTCTTAAATCCTTTCCACTTCACATACGGACTATTATTATTAGCAACAGATTCTCTTATAACCTCCTTACTGCGAGTCCACCAGATCCTAGCTTTTCCTTTCAAGTAGAACGCAGCTTGATCCACTTGCATCTCCGCTGGACAATTCAATAGCTCGAATATGTTGTCAAACTCGCTACACCAGTCTCCTAGTAATGATGGTTCACCCATGCCATCATACTTTGTTGGATTGTGCCTTGCAATAGTGGCACTCATTTTTGCAGGATCTTGGGTCGAACTCTTAGCCTTCAACGCGGCAGTCAAGGCTTCATTTGTAGCGATCAGTCGGTCTATCTCTTCTTGGGACATTGTAGTAGGGACATATTTCTTTGGAGGCATTATGAAATTCTATTAAGAATAAATAAGATTTATGAGATAAGGAATAAGCATTTCCGTATTGGAGCTAATATATTATGTATATACTACTATTAGTTGGAGAATAAATATAAATGAGAAGAATAAATCCCTGCATCAACAATAAACTACTTAGGTTGGGTTTATTTCACCCCGATCTGAGGTAAATAATCTAGAAATCAGCCCTCTTAAGAGCACAAATTTCAGTCCTCAATTTCTTCTATCCACTCTAACATTCACTTTATCATACACTAAACTTAGTACTTGGCTTAGGGGCACACATTCCACATGTTATATTCACAATATAGTGCACAGAAGAATTCACACGTTCTCTTACACACTAACATGTTAATTAAGAAAACATTAATCACCACACATGTTATAATGCAAATGCAGTATGATTTCCTCTTTTTATTTGGCATATTTTATGGAAACTTGGCATTGGGCAAATTAAATTAATTTCTCTGAACCTTACGGTTCTACACCCTCCACGAGTACTTACCTTTTTGCCATTAAGGCCAAAGTTTTATCATATTGTACCTGCAACTTTCCTTAGTTACAAAAGCATACAAAATAATACATAAAAGCATCCACTCTAACTACCCACTCTCACTTATTCTCACCGAGGTGCCCCGTTCAAAACTAGAAGGGCCATAACCCGAATCAAAGACGTCTCCCTAACTCGAGCTAAAGGGGCTCCTAATAGTTTCTACCCGGTGTTCATTTTATTTAGACACATCCTAGGTTCATTTAATTCATTTGTTTTATGCCCTAGAACCGTCGCTCTGATACCACTTTGTAACACCCCGCTTATCCAAGAGCCTTATGCTAGGCCTCTAAGATAAGAGACGGTGTTACCATCTCAGTTACCTGAGGTAAATAGTATAAGAAACAACGTTGCCAGGTACTTTAAATGTAAATTTAGCGAATGGTAAAAAAAAATACTTGTCCGCATTGGACTTACAATAAACGCGGCCTAAACATGCCAATGAATAAAGAACTAGTTTAATTAATTAAATTACAAACCAATAATGAGTCTAGTAGTAAATAAATGTTTAAGTCGAAAACTTGGTGATGACACGATTTCAGCGCACTCGTCCCATCCCAAGCAATCATCCAGCAACACTAATATACCTGTATTAATCTGTTTCCATGACGGAAACAGATATATAAAACACAACACCCAAAACAAGTCAACTCATGATCTATAATAAATAAAACGAACAATATGTGAATAATATAAAATAAACAAATAAATAAATATCGAGCCAAGCTACACTGTCTCATTCATATGTCACGAGTAGTCTGTTGCCAAGGCTTTTAGTCCGTGCTCAACCACACCATCTGGACTAGCCACGCCAGGTCCAGGGCAAACTCCTTACACCGTGCCGTGCCTGTCCTATACGTCCAAGGTCCACGGCTCTTCCACATCCCCGTGCCTGGCCTATACAAATCACAACCATCTCGCAAACTCGATACCAAAACAGTACCAGTACTAGAGCCAGTGACAATGCTCTTGAAATTCATGCCACGATAACAATATATACATGTACCGAATAAACAAAGTCCTTGCCACAATACCAAGTTCCATTATATGTATACATTAGCAAACCAATGATGTATGCAACATGATAAAATTGCCAATGAATTAAACAATCATTCCAAACAAATATATCCACAACCAATAAATATTCCTGAACAATAAAATAACACAGCCAAGAGCCCACACTTTCGCCTATTAACTCAACTAGCAACAAATCAGGCAGCTTGAACAACAATGTAGACTACTAACAAGCAATTACCGCAGCTAAGCACACATTAAAACCACGCAAGTAAATGTTGAGTAGCTAGCCTACCTTTAGCAAATATCCAAGCTCAGCTAACAAATGCTAAAATGGTTCCTCGACGAAGCCGTTACGAGTTAGAATGACAATCCGAGCTAGAAATTGGTCTTAAGATAGAACAAAACCCCCAAATCCTTCGTTGTTTTGCTGCGTTTTGGTGGTCTCTCACTTGTGCTTCCCTTTTTATTTTTATTTATTTTTTTGATTAGGTTATGAAATAAGGCATCTTCTTTTGTCTTATAGTATATGTATCATGGGTCAAAGATGCTCAGCTAATACACGGCCCAACCGAGTGAATTTATCTTGTTTCTGTCTTTTTTTTTTCTTTTTTTGATACCGTCTTACTTATTAATCCCGACTCATAGTAAATTATTAAAATGAAATATAAAATGCTTTTATAAAAATCACAGGTATTACAGTAAAATTTATTAGATTAATTTTTGAATACTTTAGATGTTTTATTTGCTAAAACCGATAAATTGCAACTATATTTTCTCGAAATTAAATTCGAAAATTTTAACCATAATTTTTGACATTATGAGTGTCATGAAAATATTTTCCAGAATGTTCAAAAATTTTAAATTCAAATATTGAAATTATTGTAATTTAATTTGGATTTATTTCATAATAGTTATGATTTTAAGGTTAAAATGAGCATAAAATTATATCAAGTTAAATTATTGTCAAAAATTGAGTGATGACTAATTTTTGAGACCTAAGTGTGTTAGGATAATTAACTTGAGCTTAAATTTAATTTTAAGTAAATTAGTTATTATCACGCATTTCCATACAATCGGGGTATATAAACGATATACGTTAAATAGAGCGATTTGGCACATAATTTGGCATGATAGTCACATATTATAATGCTGCATATTTCAATTGTGGAATGCATGTCTTTTTATTTATATAATTTTAAATTATGTAATTTTATCTTAGTATGACCTTAGTTTTAAATTGATATTACCCGTAATGAAAGGAAATATTGATTCGGTTGTAATTTAATGTGATCTCGTATCACTTCTATTTTTACTAGTTTATCATTTTACAAATGTATAATAGGAATAGCTATGTATTTTTATTATTATTTGTAATTCCGGAGTTCCTTCAAGACAGTACCATTCAGAAAGGTGTTTCGACAAAGACGGTGTTCTTGGGAGGCGTGCCACTTGAAGATTCAAGGGACCAAAGGAGTTGGTTTCCGAATTTGTAATAGATTATTTGATTTTCTATTTTAGGAAGGTCATGCTAAGAATTTATTATTATTGCTTTGCATTTATTTTAATATGTTGCATGCATTGCCAAATCGCCATAACAACACATGCATTTCATATCGAGTCATCGACCGTGTCAATTATAATTATCATAATTCACCGCTTTAGTTCACTTAAAACGTGATAGATAATAAATTGACAAGACCTCTCACTAAATAATAATTGAGAATTAGCCTTACCAAATAGTAGAACCATGAATCCCAATTTCATAAGGAAGTAGGCTCGGCTCACCGGGGTGCTAAACTTGTTACGTTGGGTAAGTGGGTAGTAAATTGTTATTACATCGAAATTTGGATTGAGCTCAACGGAAGTATTCGTGACCGTAGTCGCATGTGTTCCGGGCTAAAGATAAATATTAACGTAATTTTATCGACCGAGAGTTCTAGAAGTAGAATCGATTAAAGAGTTAATCCACCGAGTTATGTTGATAAGGGATGAATCGGCTCACCGTGCCCAAATTGATATGAATTTGGATCTCGGGATCATTTATTATAGTTAGGTAGAGGTCACTATATAAATGCTTAAAACTTGTTTAAATTCTTTACAAGTATTATTAAAACGATAGATGTTTATTAATTCCTTCACTTCCTATTTTGTAGTCAAAATTGTTTTCTCAATTGCAATGGCAACTCCAATTTCATCCGCAACCACTAGCTCAAACACTCTCACCAATGTTTCATGGCTCCGATCCTTCATGGATCGTTGTAAATTAGAAAAGAATGGGTCCAACTTCGCCGATTGGGACGCTCAACTTCGCTTGGCTGCGGAGGGTGATGACAAGCTTCGTTACCTCACCGAGGCCTCTCCCGCCGCACATAACGCTAGGACTAATCCCGCCGCTAGGCAAGCCTATGAGACTTACCAAAAGGATTCGGCCGCGATCAAAAATGTGTTGATCTTCTCTATGGAAGCCGAACTCCAAAGGAGTGCTATAAAGATTAGCACCGCCTATGATATCTATACGAAGCTTGTGACCATATTTTCCCAAGCTCCAAGGATCATTCATTATGAAGCGGCATCCGCATTCTTTGATCTCAACATTAAGGAGCGCCAAAAAGTTAGCCCTCATGTGCTCAAGTTCATGGAGCATGTTGAGACTCTAAAATTGCAAAAGGTAGAGATTCCCGAGGAACTCGTCATTGACCGAATTCTTCATTCCTTAAGCAAGGTTAAGGCATATGTTCAATTCAGGGTGAATTTTAATATGCAAAACTTGAAAGTTTCCCTTGATGAATTGCACAAAATGCTTGTGCAAGCCGAGAGGGACATGGAGCTAAGTGTTAACACCACCAAGGATGTGCTCAACATTAATCATAAGAGCAAAAAGAATTTCAAGAAAGGTGGCAATAAGGAAAAAAAGCAAACTCCCTACAAGAACAAAGGAAAGGCTTGTAAAGCTAGCTCCTCTAAGCCCAAGAAGGGTGCCCTGTCTGGGACAAATGCCACTATTGTAATGGTGTTGGGCATTGGAAGAAGAATTGTTCAAAGTACCTTGGCGATATTAAAGCTGGAAAGGTTATTCCAGTAGGAATATAACTATCCCTATCTTTTATGTTTCGATTTCAACTTTTCTATTTTTATACAAGTTGTGATCATTACCCTTTTTATTGTAATTAGGGCATCCAAGCAAGGACAAGGGCAAAGAAAAACAAGCTTAGAAGATCTTGAGGGAAGCTAGATGTAGCCTCCCATGGTGCTAGATCTATGGAAGCTAGGGCTTACTTTGTCTTTATTTTCATGTTGTATTTTGAAATTTTAGAAATATTTTGATTTCCTCGTTTGACTTGGAAATTTGTTTGTTTCCTTTAAAAAATGGTTGTATTTTGGATATTGGTGACTTGGTTTGCAACCCAAGTCACTTACTTTATCGTATTGTTTGTTCTAAAATTTATCATCATACACTAATTGCATCGAGAAACATAAGATTATTGACTTAAATTGATCAAATAGACAATTATAATGATTAAATCATTATATGTCCATAAGCTATGAATTCGATTCTCCTTATGCCATTGTTACTGAAAGTAACAACTTACTTATGTAAGATCAATTATAAAGTTATGTTGAGCTATTGAACTCACATATTAAGGAATTTGCAATACAAAACGAACACGTTATTAAAAATGAATGGTCAACCCAGGAGATACCTAAAATAGAGAGTCTATTTAACAAATAACATGGATCAGGCTCGTATATTATATGAATCAAGCTGCCATGATAGAGCTGGTCTTTTTATGTGCTAACACATTAGTCTAGACAAACTTCTAATACCTCACCATATATGTTTGTAACTCACAAAGCTATCTCTTAAGAAGATAGATGTATTTCTAAGAGATAGAGTGGGAGTAGATCGTCACAAACATGTCTTATAGTTAATGTGTTACTTTTTGAAAGTAATGGAACTATAATCTATTATAATAGAGTGGGAGTATAGCCTAGTGGGAGTATAGCACACATGTCTTATTATTAAAATGTTGCTTTTCGAAAGTAATGGTATTATGACCTTGTCCCAAATCGACCTTATTGCATACGAGCCATAGTATTATAATCCGAAAGTTTACTCAAGAGAAGATTTACTTTATGGCGATGGTCTCTTTAAAGTAAATAGAGCTTTAGAGTACCTAAGTGCATAGTTGACATGAAGATGTTAATCAAGATAAATCATGTTAGGAATTGCCATATTTCATTTTGATGTAAAATGGCAATTGATATTAATAATTCGCTTTTCCAAAATGGGAATTTAGAGAAGGATGTGTTTGGAACACAAAATCTTAGATAAAGATCTAAGAATCCTAACATATTATGCAAAGCTTTCTTAAGTGATCCTAGAATCATCTTAATCAAGCATCAAAGGATTATACTTTTCGTTCATGTGATAATTGGGAATGATTTCATTCACATTGTTGATGAATCATATTTATACATGAAGTTAAGTGGGAGCCAGAATTATTTTTCCATGTCTTATATGTTGATAACATATTACTTATTGAGAATAATGTACCAATGCTCTCTTCTGAGAAAGAATGATTGGGAGACTTGAAAAGGTGCAATGTATTTTAGATTTCCGAATCTATCTAAGAAAATATTGGCATAGAATCGAGAGTCTTATGACGATAAGATGTTTCATATCTGTTTAACATCAACAAGGTTGAGTAGGTTAATCATGTTGATGAAAGTGGAATTGCTATGATAGAGTCATAGTCATTCACTGAACCTAATAAGTTGTTGATCATATGAAATCGATTTCTAATGTTTCCGCCATTAGAACGATCATGTATGCCATTAAATGCACACGTTGTGATGAATCATATGCTTGGAGCATAACAAATCAATAACAAGTTAATTCATAAGATGGTCTTGTGAAAGCCTTAAAGAACATCCATTGAGATTCCTGAAGTGAATTAAGGATTCGTTCATATGTTTGGATGATATACTGAGTTGTGTGTTGAAGGGTTGCACAAACTTTAGTTTTCAAACAGAAAAGGATTTGTCGAAATCCTTGGCTGTTTTTTATTGATTTAGGAGTAAGAGACTAGAGAGGTGTTTTAGTTTTGTTCATTGCAGATTCTACAAACAAAATCTAAGTAAATTGTGATAAAATGGTCAACATACGGAATAAGAGTGAATCCCTCTACTAGTGACTTTATCACAAGTTATGAGATAACAGTGGTAGCATCTTTCAAGCTAAAGAGCCCAAGTCTAGTAAAAAGACTAGACATATACTTAGATAAATTCATGTTATTAGAAATAACATTGAATAGAAGGAAATAACAATTCATAAAGTTGAAAGTTTGGATACATGGTATATCCACTTGCCAAGCTTTTATTATTGCATTTCAACTAGTGTAAAAGGTACACTGTAGATTATAAGATATGAAGTAGTAATAGTGTATTGACTATTCATATACGATAATCGCATTTATCGTTTGAGTTTCTTTAAACTCATTTATTACTTTGTTAAATCCAAATGGGTTATTGAGACAATATTAAACCCCATTGAAGTGAACTGGATTAACATAGTATTCGACTCTGGTTACTTAAAGGAGATGACGTCTCAAAGTGTCTAGAGTGTGATGCGAGTGATGGCAAGTTCAAGTGCCATAGAGTCATATGGGATGACTAGTCGATCACATAGGCAGACTGTATGGGATACTCTGTCGGGCAGTGATCGCTTATAGAGTTGATGTGACTCATATTTGCGCACATTTAATCCCCTAATTGAGCCTATTTTGCATACTATTATAACATTCCATAACCATTTTGTCCGTCAAATGCTTTTTATTTTGCTTTCCTAGTGCATTTCATATGTTTTGTAGGAAAGGAGACAATTAGGCAGAAATTCCCGTCTCTTGAGCTTATTTGGAAGGACATTGACGATCTTGGTAGAACGAGTGTAGAAGAAGAGGCAAGAACTAAAGACCAACGTTGCAAGAATAAGAAGTATGCGAGAGGAAGCATTCTCAACAACAATCCGGGGGTCCAAAGCAGGAGCCGCTCGTCCAGGTACCCAGGAATCCGAGCGTCCCGACCTTCGAGACGAGCGTCCCTCCTGCCTACAATCCGCTCGTCTTACCCTTGAATCCGAGCGTCCCTCGGCGTCTTCAGCAAGGATGCGCATCTCCCCTAAATACTTGCATTTCCCTACTTAGAACTTAGAATTGTTAATTACTAATTTAGCCTTAGCTAACCTAATGAGACACTACTATAAATACCCCATTTTGATGGTAATCAAAGGGGGCTTCCACATTAGAAAATCCTCTTAGAATAGATTTGGAGTAGATTAGAATAGATTACTCTTTAATCTTTCCAGAAATTACACATTAATCTTTCCTTAATTATTGTTCAAGTTTGTTACTTTTGGGTAATTGAAGATTATTGGGTTATTATTGGAGGATTGACAACCCTTCATCAATCAATCAAGTTCTCTTCTTTTATTCTTGCTTTATTATTCGGATCATCTCAAGTTTGGTATAATTCCTTTACTCTTTACTCTTTATTGTTTATTTCCTTAAGCTTTTATCATGTTTACACTTGTTGTGATGATTGACACCATTAATGACATGTTTCCCATGATAAAGAGTGAGTAGTCCTTTAGCTAGGATTAGTGGGTAATTAGGGGAAACCAACATGGGAAATATGCTTAATCTAATATGTTTTCATAACTAAATTGCTTGCTTGTTGTGATGTCAACCTATGCACATGTTATGTTTGATGAAATGCTAAGCCTATGAATCCTTGCATTTATAACCATCACTTATCTATTCAACTTGACTTTTAAGATATAAACCAACTCGAGTCTTGTTAGATCATGCATAGAAGTGATTAGGAGGAAATTAAGTCGACTCGTAGGTGTTGTACAATCTAATCGATTCGGCTCCGGGACCCAACTCTTCCTAAGAACCGTAAGACATAAACCAACTCGGTTCCTTTATAACATTAATTGCTTACAACCTTGTGAACATGTTTGTATGGTCATTTCTCATGAATCTCCAATGACCCTATGATATCCTAGTGCTTTTTATCATTTATTTACATCCTTCTTCTTATTGCTTGTTTTACTTTATTGCTTGCGTTAGTCTAGAACACAACTACAAATCCAAACAAATTGTGACACTGGCATAAATTGAGATAGATACACTTAGAACCCAAAGCACACCGTCCCATGGATCGACCTCGACTTACCACTAACTAGTTGTTTGTTGAGTATTATAAATGTGTTTGATTGGGAGACCCGACGACATCACCCATCAAGAGTTCTGGTAATTCATAAAGCCTGGTCATGGCGAAAGCTGCTATAGTATTTTTATGAGTCAATTCTTTTGACTAAAGACTATTCGCCCAAGTTGGCACAAATTTATGAATGGCTTTGATTTATACTCTACGACAGTCGTAACTGAAGTCAAATGAGTACATTTTGGATTATGATGAACTGTGGCTATACGAAGGGAATAGTGCAATAGGAATTGTCCACCCCCTTGTCAGGGTTACTTGAAATCTCAAGGCCACTCGAGGAGTAGTGAACTGAAAATGCGTGGCCACGCTCGAAAGGTATCTAGGGTAGATAATTCCGGTCAGACGGTTACTCTCTAGATCGAGGAAACCACTCAAGATGTGATCAAATGCAAGTACGACCTATGAGACACATTGCATTGAGTGGAAGATTATAATAGGACAAGAGAATTGGTGACGCACATTTGTCTCGGATAAGTGGGAGATTGTTGGAGTATGTGTCCTCAACAATAGCGCGATCACATGTTTAAATCTCAAATTAAGAATACGTAAGGGATGATTCATTTATATAGTCAACTGATCAACATTAATCAGTAATGATTGGCTAACTAGAGTTTGACATTACCGTTGTTTGACGGTGGTGATCAGTTGATCCCTTAAGGTCACACCTATAGGACAATTCCCTTAATAGACAAATTAATTAATTGTGTGACGATACAAGTTGATCAATTCCTTAAAATAGAACAATACATTTGTGAGAGAGAATATCTATATCTTATTGTAATTGGATTAGATAAGATTTATTTTAGTAATTAAAATATTTTATTACTAAAATTGTTTATTTTTTGTGAAACAATAGAGATAAGAATGAATGGTTAATTATAATTGCAATATGTTGTGAATTATAATTATATGACCCATTTTATTTATGTGATCAAGAATCACTAGTTAATTTGTTGTATGTAATTTAATTAATATATAAAATGATATTTATTTGATAAATATGCATTAAATTAAATAATAACATATAACATACTACATGTGACATATTGTGTGACAAATGACAAATTGACAAAATAAAATGGTAGTCCATTCTACAGATATGGGCCGAAATATTGAGGGTGGAAGTTGTTAGTGGGTGAATTATTTTATGAGATAAAATAACCTAATCATGTCTAACCTAAACTAGCTTATACACCTACATATTTGGAAAAGAGTAAAAGTAAAAGGAGATGCCATATTTTGGCATTTTGCCTTCACGCTACCCGGCTCCCCTCCTCCTTTTATTATGATAATTTGTTCTCATTTTATACTACTCTATTATTCATTCATTCTACATGCATTATCTCATATTCTCTTCTCAACTTCTCTCTAAAACAAGCTTTTAGAAATAGATATTGTTCATCCAATATTATCATAAATATTAGATTACAATCATAAATATTAGATTACAAGTGTAGTAATAGTGATAATATTAGAATTTATTTTAAGGTATAATAATACACTAATCTAGTAAATTACTATATTATTTTAAGGGATTTGTCTTGGGTGAAATCAAAGGAGGATCTCTACATTTGGGATTTTGGAGGATCATCCATTACATTTAAGCTCAAGAACAAATAAGGAAGGTGACCTTATTTGTGCCCTTATTTTCGAGCCACTCAACAATGTGAGGGACATTGTTTTTTCTCACTTAATCACTTATTTAGTTATGCATGCACTAGATCTAATGAACTCATATTAAAATGTTAATTAGTTCACCATTAGAAGAGTCTAATAATAGGTATATGAACCTAATATTTTGGTGGTGAGGAAATTTGGGTTAGGTGAGCATGTGGTGATTCACTTTACCCGGCTGGGTGAGGCACCTGACTTCTACTGCCCTTGGTGGATATATTTGTATGAGTACCTATTACAGTTGGCATTTTCCTTCCCCTTCCTTCTTTGGTCCAATGAGTTCTCGCCTTCTATCAGCTGGCGGTCTGTCAACTTATGTCGCATGCTTGGCGTGTCTTGGTCTCCTTGTGTATTTAAGATGAGGATTATGAACTTAGCTTGGGTTTTGAGGATCTAGCTGCTCTGTACACTTACAGGCCTCTTGGGCATGGCCAAGTGACCTTTCAGTCCTGTAACAGGAAGAACGTTGGGGTGATCCTTCTTCTTAAGTGAAGGATGATGGGTGGTTAAAGCGCTTTATTTTCGTTAATTGATTTCATCTCCCCTACCCTCGATTAATTGTTTGACAAGTTGGCTCCTGTTGAAGGTAATCTCTATTGTTGAAGTTCTGTTTTTCTCTTTTGATCTCACTGTTCTTACTTGCTCTTTCTTGCAGATCTACCGTAATCGACTCCCAGTTTGGACACAGCCACCCGCGCCGCGCGTTGGTTTCGAGGTGGTGACACTTCTCCCACGGAACTCCGGCGCGAGCCAAAGCACGTCATGGGGCCGTTACCGATTTGTAAGGCATTGAAACCGGTGTAAGGTTTGACAAACCTGCATTTGTGGAGACACCACCAATTTTTATGGAAAATTGGAACTGTTATAATACTTTGCGTCATGTCAAGACACAAAGTAGTGACATGAACACTAAGAAATCTGTTACCCATAGAATTCTATGTCTAGGATGACTCTCGTGATACCAATGGACATGGATGTTCACAGAGATCTTGAGTAAGAGGTGAGAGTACGTAGTAGGAAGCTCGTTTATTTGAACATCGAATCCCGCCCGCCTAGATTACGGCCTCTACTAATGATCATGGAAGTTGTTTCTATTTGATATGTCATCAGTTGTATGCATGCAATGCAACATTCAAGTTTTAATCCTATCATGTGAAATTAGACTAAGTCAGTCAACAAGTAATTTAGCAATTAAATGGGTCGAAGTTGGATTTAGAATTAATTGCATGTGAAAGCCGGATAAATAAATCATACAAAATAAACATAAATAAATTAAAATAAATGAATTACAATTGAATTACAATGGATAATTTGAATTTATGTCATAAGTACTCTTCAAAACAGAAGGGTTTAAAAAGAAAATAAAATAAACCAATTTAACATATGAAACTACGTCGAATTATTAGCGATAATACGAAATAACAGTCGATTAAAGCCTTA